>NC_142030.1:112012810-112320643 GCF_982192425.1 Myodes glareolus
TTGCCTGCTGTAGGCAGTCTTACAGCTAGTAGTTACCCGCCCACTGGGGCATGGTCTGTTATACTATATATGTTGACAGAAAGCATGTGTCCGGCCTCTTTTTTTTGGTCTTTCTGTTCTGGTTGTGGATTTTGGTTTTTGATCTCCGTTTAAGCAGAGGAATTCGATGTGTGAGTCTACCACTAAATAAATAACCATCTATTTTTTTAAATTTTGAGCTAGTGTGAAATTTTTTTTAAGCATCATTTTCCATTTGGAGGTCCACATAGATTCAGATTCCATGCCTAACAGGTGGATGGGATAATAGATTAGTATGAGTTTGCTCACACTAATAATAATAGTAAATAATAGAGTGAATACTTGTAAGTTTTTATTTATAGGCAATTACATTGGTATAAATTCTTGTATATTGATACAAAGTTAAATTATATTGAATATTGCATGCATGCATGCTTCTACCTCTGCTTAAAACATTTTTATATATTGATATTTATCATATTGCAATGTACATTTCTACCTCTGATCAAGATACTTATAAATTGTTTACATTTTGAAGTCATTGTCCTCATATGTTGCACAATTGTTTATTGTATAATATTCTAATATGAAGTCTTAGTCTTTAAGTTATATAAGTATTAAGGATTATAGATCAATAGTCATCTATGTTTGTCATGCTTAGAATTAGACTAATCAGGTTCTTTAGACACATAGAAATTATATTCTACATAGACAGGTTATCGTCAACCACTTCAAAGAACTGTAGAATATGGCATTTAATTAACATAGGGTTCTGCAGAAGTGAGACACAATTGTTCCTGGCAACACTGATCTATTCCCGAGAGAATGTTGAGCACTGAAGAAACTTCACTTGGAACTTGTTTTCTTCTTGGCAAAACTAGACTTTGGGCAAAGAAATGCCCATGCCTCAACCACTGACAAGATACATGATATCCAGAAATGGATAAACAAGACTGTTAAATCTTGCCAAGACAGGATAAGATGGTTTTGAAAATTTTCCTGCTTCTGAAAATGGTCCATCTGTAATTCTAGGCCTTAGCCAAAGTTGGTTGCTTCAATGTTGCAAATGAGACTTTGGTGAGTAGCCAGTTGTCTCTGTCATTTGTTGCACATTTTGGAAGTTGCTTGATTGTACTTCCTGCTTACTCAAGTAATATTATTTCCCTTCTCTGATCTTCAATGGGGTTGAAGACTAGATAGTTGTAGTTACTTTCCATTCATGACTTGGTCAAGTTATTTATTATACAAGAATTAAACTAATTAGGATAGGATGATTATTAAATATATTTGTTTTTATTGTATATAATTTTGTATTAGGCTTAGAACTCTCTTTTTTGAACAAAAAAGGAAGGTACTGTAGAAAGTCTTATAGTTATTAATTACCTGCCCACTGGGGCATGGCCTCTTATACCATATATGTAGATGTAGAGCATGAGGCAGGTCTCTTTTTCCAGCCTCTCTGTTCCTGTTGCAGATTTTGGTTTCTGATCTCTCTTCAAACAAAGTATTATGATTTGGGAGTCTACCCCTAAATAAATAACCATCTATTTCTCAATTCTGAGCTAGTGTGGGATTTCTTTTAAGCATCCTTCAGTTGCCAACCTTACCTCTGCAAGCATCAACACTTTTTTAAGGTGAGACACAGGAGGTGGCATTCATGCACAGTCACCAAAGCTACTCCATTTCCTTGACCTCTTCCCAGATCATTTCCCTTAAGCTTCCTCACTTTCTGCCTTGCTGTCTGGGTTTAGTTCCCTGTCCTGGGCTGGATCACAGATGTTGCAGGTTCCCAGGCTACACTAGCCTTCTTGGCTACTGTTTCATTGCACCTTTAGACATTTCAACAGAACAGTGTCATTTAGGAATTGGAGAAACCATTTCATATCAGAATAACTAATCCTCTGCAATCATTGAGTGGAATCTGAAAGCAGTACTTTCCTGAACAAAGAGATAGATAGCTTACCAATACAAATTTACTTCTACTAGATAAAAGCATATATGCCTTTGAACTGGGGAGGCTGGATGTAAGAACTTCAGCTTGTCCCATGCCCATTTCCCTTAACCACACAAAACATTCTTCTAGGCTAACACCCCAAATCAAGGGTTATCATGTAGGAGCATTGTATCTCTCAAATACTGTTTCCTGCTCCAATAAATGTCTGCTGTTTGCTTTCTTCTTCACAGCTGCCTTTTTAGCCATGGAAAGAATACTTTTTTTTCTTTTCAAAACATGCCATCAAACATTTGGCTGTCTTAATCTCCCATCTGTAAAACACACTTTACTTGGATTATCAGCAGGGTATCTGTCCTCTCTGAATTTGTTTTCTGGGGAATGGGAATTTATTCAAGTAAATTAATTTGCAAACAGATACAGCCATTGTTGGATGAATGGATGTTCTCTTGGCACTCAGAAGCTCACATACTCTGTGGGTATGTGAGCTGCTGGCATTTGCTGAAGTCCTTAGATTGTCTGCCAAGCCCATTCCTATAATGCCGCAGGAAAATATATGTGACAGTTTTGCAGCTTGGAACACGCACCACCATATTGCTTACAGATCCAAGTTTGATTTTTGGAGGGATTCTGTAAACTTGTCTTTCAGAGAGATATTCACAGCTACAGCTGTTCAGATACATCTCTTTTGTCTTTCACACTGCCTCTTTCTTGCTGGAATATTCTGAGAGTCTTCTGGAGGTGCACCAATATATATTAGTCAACAAGGAGATATCTAATTCTGGAAAATCTTTAAGCTAGAGAAATTCAAAAAAACACTGCTACCATGTTGTCTTGCTGTGCATACAATGAGGCCATGAGATAAGCTAGTGGTAGACTTAAATGGTTAATAGAACTTGGATCAGGAAAATTAGAATAATAACAAGGCTTAGTTGCAGTATTTTGCTCTTTCTCTCTCTGTGTGCAAGTGTGTGTGTGTGTGTGTGTGTGTTTAGTTTATTCTTAGTATTAAGTGTGTGTGTGTGTGTGTTTAGTTTATTCTTAGTATTTAATGTAGAAACAAAAAATGTTAACAATGGGATCAAAGTTAATAGTGACAAGTATATATGCATCAGTGTGCCTAGAGAACCCTGATACAAGGTAAGAGACTCCAGGAAGCTTCCCCTGTACAGGTGAAGCCTTCATAAAGCCCCATGCAACTGCTAGTATTATTGATTATCTAAGCATCAACTGTCCCAGAACCCTTGGATATGGAACAATATAAATCATGACTTATCAAAACAAAGATATATGATAAAGACTCAACCAAAACTGTCTTCAGAGTGTTGAGCATAAGGACTCTGCTATTTAAGTTATAACTGGCACTACAGACATTCCTTTCAGGTGTTTGACTGTGGGTACTAATGCATTCTGAGTCCAAGTTTCACTGTTTATGAGAGAAATTTTTAAAAAATCAATGAATTCTGATGTTTTTAAAGCTGATGGTAACTCCATAATACTTGATTTTCTCTTCACCTTTTGTGAAAATGTTCTCTTAAGAGTGACATTTCAATGCAAATCAGACACTTATTCACCTGGTTATATTTGTCGAAAAGAATGTGCCTGTTTCAATGGATTATTAAAGGTGTAGAAGGGTGTATCTTGCCAAAACAATATTCTTTCAAGAGGTCATCATTGTAGACAAAGAAATTTCCTTGTAAGGAGAGGGAAAGCAGATATCCCTAATAAATGAATGTAAGTAGGCAAGCAGGAGAATCAGGCTGACTACAGGAAGTCTCCTTGCAGCATGCTCTAAATGTGCTTCCCTTATTAACAAAAACACCCAAATAGGCATTGTTTCAGGCAGGAGGAAAAACAATCACTGGAAAAAGACTGTTGTTTTGTTTTGTTTTGTTCTTCTCCCTGATTTTCCATCTGTTTGACTTCAGTTCTTGGGGAAGAAAACTCATTTGAAGGAAAATGCTAGGTCAAAAATGGAGTACCATTGATTCTATCCTACTCTTTTTTTAAATCCAGTTCAAATTTCCTATATTTCCTGTGAATACATATATTCTTACTTCTTTTTGTAACTTGTAAAAGAAAAAAAATGAACTACAGAGCTTCAAATATAAACTAGGCAGCTGCCTTGCTTCTCACAAGGCTGACAAGGTCTTGGGGCCTATAAAGTAGCTGAATATCAGCAACCTACATTGACCACACTCTCCAGACGGGTTGGTTTGAACACAATATATTCCATTGACCTCTCTTGGAATTCAAGAAACCAAAGGCAGGTGTCAATCAATACAACCTGCAGCTCCTTCACTAGGAGAGTTTCTGCAATGCATAATCTTCTTGGGGGAGCAGCTATTCATGAGTTCTTAAAGAAAAAGCTGTATACCCACCACAAGATTAGATGGGATAGTTGATAATCAAATTGTCTAATCTTTATGTTTGTCTGAGTCATGCTGCATTCCTTCCCCAAGTCAAAACTATTTCTAGCATGCTGAATTATTCATTTTTAAATTATCATTGTGAAACCATAAAAAGTAGTTTTTGTTAATCTATAAACTGTGTGTAGACCTTGCAAAGTTTATCAAAAACATCATTTATAGTATTTTCTTAATCCTTTCTTCTTATTTGTTTATTTATTTATTTTTGGTTGTTTTTGAAAATATGGGCCTATTTACATAACCCTGACAGTTCTGAAAGTCACTTTGTAGAACAGACTCTCCTTAAACTCGTAGAGATCTACCTGCCTTTGTGTCCCAGGCCTGTGGTTAAAGGCGTGTGCCACCACCCCGGCATTATTTTCTTAATTCTTAGAGGAATTTGTAAGAATATTGTTCCCATTATCCTGGTGTGATATGGACTTTTCCATAAATAAATTAGTTTCAATGGGAGTCGCATGAACTTTACCTGAAGGTAGGATTCTGGGTATAAGGAGACAGAAAACTCTGTAGTATCCTGTCCTATTAATAGCTGCATGTGGAATGAGACTATTCTGAGTAAACTAATGAAAGGTAAATAAAACAAGCCAAGGGGTTGTCAGTAGCACTAGCTGCATTTCCACACTTTTTTAGTTAGTAGGCATCCATGTGTAGAGGCTAAAAGAGCATGGGCACAGGATATTTCTCTCACCACAGAAATTTCTACTGATAGCAATTAGTTCAACAAAAGTTGACCTTCCTTGTAGAACAATGTAGACAGATTTTTAAACATCATCTTCCAGAAATGTACGGGCTCTAATTTGTGTGGCACTATAATGTGTGGCTTATATTTGAACCAATCCTTAATTTTAGTGCAATCCGCTTCTCCTATGAAACCTCCTTGCAACTTTTTTTGTATAGGTTAAATTACTCTTTGCAAGCCTGCACAGGCTAGTGAGGTTTGCATAGACTTTCCTACAACAGTTTAGTTTCTGCAGGGTCATCTTTGTATCTACAACATTTGGAAAAATTGCTTAATTTTACTACTAATTCTGTTCCAGAATTTCATTTTAAATTGTGCAGAAATGAAAGTGGACTTACTCATCAAAAATATTTAAATTTTACAATTATAGAATACATATGATAAGAGAGAAATTAGATATTCTGAAAGTGGTAAACCTCTATCTTAGTTTGAATATTTTATTCAAAGAGGATGATGTAATTAGATATGCTCAAAGTAGCACATTTCATCATCCAGAAAATCAAATATAAGGAAACCTAGTCATTGCACCTTCTTGCCCAAGAAGAATGTGTGTGTGTGTGTGCGTGTGTGTGTGTGTGTGTGTGTGTGATTATCTACCTCTGTGTTGATGTTTCCGTGTCTCTCTGTACATTGTGTGTGTAAATGTGCATGTATCTATCTGTGTCTGTGTGTTTATGTGTCTATGTGTCAATGTTTCTGTGTCTCTGTGTGTCTCTGTGTATGTGTATTTGTGAGCATGCTTGAGTATGTGTGTGAGTGTGTATGTATGTATGAGTGTGTGTGTAAGTGTCTGGAAGATATCTGTATGTGTATATGTCCATGTGAATGTATCTGTATGTGTATGTGTGTATCTGTGTGTGTGTGTGTGTGTGTGTGTGTGTGTGTGAGAGAGAGAGAGAGAGAGAGACAGACAGACAGACAGACAGACAGACAGAGAATATATAAGGTGTGTTTGTGTGTGTTGGGGGGCATTATTTCATACTGTTCCTGCTATGTTGTGTCCATGTTGAAGATTCAAGACATTTTTTTCTGGATTTCTTCCATACAGAACACACCATTCCCAAGGAATACAGGCTATCCAGTCACTACACCCAGTGTTACATCAACCCAGTGCATTTGTCTCCATGTGACATATAGATAGGCTATCTTTCAACCTGGCAAGCTTTGGCTGAAAATGAAAAGTTTTGGCTCTCTATATATTCTCTCATTGATTATAAACTAGAACCATTGTTGAATAATCTATAAGAGAAGAGGGTAAAAAATAACTGTCACAATATCCACAATATCCATCAATTTTACTAACTTTCTTGCAGATTTTATGAAATTTCCATACACAAACTCTACTCCAAGAAGAAGACAGGACACTTCTTCACATATGCATGCATGCATACACTATGATAGGTAGGGCATTCTGCCTCCTTGCTCTTGTCTCCTCTTTTAGGAGATGTCTTGATTCTTTTCCTTCATAATTCCTCAATGTGGAATGAGAAATATGCCATGCATGAGGGTGATTCCCAGCCTTTAGGGGTTGTCGCTTTTGCTCAAAAGGCTGAAAATTCACCAACTAGAGTCCTTATAAGCATAGACAAAGACTTCCTTGTAATATAATTTTCTTAACAACTTAGTAGATATTTGTCTCCTCTGTTTTCTGATAATTTTGCATGCTAGTAATGACCAGCAAAATTTTCTCTAATCACATTTCCCAGCATCCTGGTGCCTATGATGAAGACTTGTGATAGTCAATGAGAGAAACCATTGCATCCCCAAGTTCATCTTCTCGCTTTGTCGTTTGGTCCAGTTAAGACCCATTTCATTGCTTTTTAGTCATCCAAATCCTTTTAATAAAATTTCTGTTAATTTTTCCAAGTTTTCAAGGCCCTGCATCTCTAGATGTCCTCAATCTTTTTTTTAACATCTCTTTGAAAGCTAGAAAATTCTTTCCTGAGCTCATCTTCTTTCAAAAACTTGTCATTTCAATGTCATTTCAACTAACAGTTACAAGTATATACTACTTCTTTCCCTTCTGTTGAGAGGAACAAAATATCTTCTAAGGTACAGGAGAGGAAAGTGTATACAAAATACTTTGTGTAACTTGGTTCATTGCCTTTTCAGCTTGTTTCATCAAGTATCTTTCAGTGGCAAAATCCAAGGGGAAACACCCAAGGTCACTATTGAGCAGCATTCTGCCTTCTGCACCAAGTAAGTAACCCTTAAGATTTGGTCAAGTTTACAAACACATTCCTAGGCATTTTGGATAGGAGCAGTTTCAATACAATCACAGTTACTCCAAAAACATTACAAGATATTATATTCTTCTTGATTATCTACCACAATTAAATGGTAAGACTCTATTGCTGAAGATACCCCATAGTTGAGTCATAGAACATGATTAAATCAGTTATTACAATCTGAAGCTTCATCTCTGCTTTCTAGATTCCAAAGTGCTAGAAGATGCTATGTAAGATAACAAAAGAGAAGAGTAGTCAACAGCCATACCTAGAAGCTATTTCAATGGCCATCCTAGCAAGACATGACCACTGGTGTACTAATGACAAGACAATAATTGGAGTTTCCAACAACTTTGTGACTGGATTTAAGTCTAAATCTGCAAGATAAAATTTATACCTCAAACCAATAGTCATCTAAGAAACTTTGACAAACAGGATATAGGCCCAAGGAGAGAACCTTTTACTATCATGTTGCTACATTGCTCTAGTACTAAATTGACTCCTAATGACTTATCATTATACCCATAGATAAATTCATATCTCAAGCTTCATCAGAGAAGAGTCTAGTACATGGTGATTAGTACTGTGACCCATCAC
The DNA here is from genome assembly GCF_982192425.1 of Myodes glareolus. Classification (NCBI taxonomy): domain Eukaryota; kingdom Metazoa; phylum Chordata; class Mammalia; order Rodentia; family Cricetidae; genus Myodes; species Myodes glareolus. Next base: position 112,020,773 of record NC_142030.1, read on the forward strand.
TGTCCAAAGTGCAGAGAACAAGACACTACAGAATTCTCAACCTCAAGTAAAATTATTGTTACATCTCTCCTTCCAAGGGTCAGAGGGGATGGAAAGCATGTAAGAGCAGAGATGCTGGATAACTACAGGAAAACATCTAAAAACAGCAGGCAACTACACAAAAGAACTCACAGTGTTGGGGACAACATGCACATAATCTTTGCAAACCCAAGCCAAAGAAAATACTCATGCAGAGTATAGTGTTAGGCAGAAAATACCATTATAGATGTTGAGCAAATGACAATTTTTAATTGTTGGGAGATAGATAGATAGATAGATAGATAGATAGATAGATAGATAGAGACAGAGAGAAAGAGACAGATTTTGCAAACAATGTTACCACTGCTAAATTGACAGTGTTCTGGTGGTAAATCATGCATACAAGAATGTTTGTGCAGCACAAATTAGTCTTCAAGTATTTTAAAGAAAAAAACAGGACACATATAGCTGGGAAGTTAAGGAAGTAAGGTAGATCTGGGAAGTGTAGGGATAAACAAGGTAAAAGAATGTTTGAAACATGAAACTCCCAAAGAACTAATAAGAAAGGTCAAAAATTATGCTATAAGTCAATAGGTAAATGACAGATAGACATGACAGATATGTAACAGGTAGGTAAATTATAGAAATATAAATATATGAGTTAAATGATAGATAAATTTATTATAGATGGGTTATAGAACAGATAGGCAGGGAGATAGAGAGATAGATAAATGATAGATAATAGAAAGATAAATATATGGTATAAATGAGAGATGATTAGATAGATTATCAATGATGGGTAGATAGATAGATAGATAGATAGATACATACATACATACATACATATATATATATACATACATACACACATACATACATAATGCACTGATATATAAATACATAAAGATAGAGGGATGATAAAGAGATAAATTTTATGTAGTGGACATATATGTTGTTTCCACATGTTCTCAACCATTTTTAATTAATCTTCAATGTACATGAATGCATACATCTTTTTGAGATTATTATGAATTATTATGAGGAAAAGTATTTCTGTACTTTATATCTCTGTCTTTCATACATATACACATTTTCCCTCCTCTTCTCTGACCTATATTTATTGAACACACTCAACATCCATTTTAACTGATACCTGAAAATTTTTTGTGGTCCAATAAACCTCTCCACCAGTGCAAAAATCCAAAACAGACCATATTAAACCAAATTAGAGAAAGCCCAGGTTTAAAGGATACCAGCGCTCCTGAGTGAACTTCCAGGCCCTCAGAGAATATATAGAGAAGGAAGACCAGGAAACTATGTATTTATTCTCTGGGATGAGTTTAAATACCCTGTGGGAGTGGTCTTGAGCATCTCTGCATGGGGTCACCATTTGGCAGGCTTTCTAGGAGGTGGAGTCTACACTGAGGCACCTCAAGGTGAGTGGGCTTGGGGTGGAACTTTTCACCCAAACATTCCAGATTCTTTGGATTTAGGGGTGCCAGGGGCTGGAGTAAAACCTTAACCCAAACATTCTAGACTCTTTGGGTATATGGATGTCAGCTCCTGGGGTGACACTTTCAACCAAACATCCCAGACTCTTTGGGTATAGGGCCACTGGCTCTAGTCTGATGACTTCCTTCGGGTATGGGGTGATGTGGGAGAGGGGGGAAGTTAGGAGTTGGTGAGCTCATGTTCAGCAGGAGGTGTGGCTGGAGAGGCATCTAGTTAACTGCCATCTTGGAGACCTCAGGCATCCTTTCCTTGAGGGAGATGAGAAGGGAGGTGACTAGGAGAAAAAAATAGATTTTTATTATCAGTCCTATGAATGGAGCTAGCCATAGGAAAGGTCATTAACTGTCAGAAAGAATCGGACAGAGAAGTACCCTGCTTGTACAGGAGAGGCATAGGTGAATAAATGAGATACAAGATCAGACACGCCCTTTAAAACAGATTTTAGTTGCTGGGTAGGTGCCTATTTGAGTCTGGAGAGGTGGTACCAATGGTGAAGTTCCAGGAGCTAGTGTAGGTACTGGTGTTGTCTTGATGGCCATTAGGCAGATCTACAAGGGAGAAATGAGACAGATTTTTTTAGCTACATAGGCAATCCCAAATCTCTCCATATTATTTGATGAACACCATTCTAAGAAATGGTACTTGCTTTTAGCTGTTGAGCCTAGGAGGCCCGAAGATTTTCCTGTAGGGCGAGGATTTAGTCTACCTGTCTTGGCAAAATAAGTGTCCAGGAAGTAGTCAAGGTGGCTTTTTGCTGTGTGGGTGGCTTTGCCATACCTAAAGGTAAGCCTCCAGGAGGAAGATCTTTTGCAACCATGAATCTTCTTGGAGGAGCTATAGCATGCTGCAGAAGCTGGCATGTCTCTGTCATAAGAAACTCTTTATAAATGCCATACTTTCTGATCTGTAAAGGCACTTGAGAGTCAAGGTAGCATTACCTTTCAGGTATATTCAAATTAGACATATAAGTTAAATTTATACATATAGTTTACTCAATCAGTTGCAGCTTCCCAATACTAGTAAATGCAAAAAGATTAGAAGGAATATTTTAGTAAACCCATGAATAACTGAGGTGAAATGTCTCCTTGGTAGGTCCAGCACAAATCGGTACTCTTACCAAAAATGGCAATGGTGGCTACATACATGTTTGTATTTTCCAGAGCTGTTGCAATCTTGAATTACAAGTTTTACAGATTTTAAAACAAGCACACATACACACAGGCATAAAACAAGCATACCATGCAAACAAACACACATAAATATTAACAAACAAATAAGCAAAACTTTTTTTAAGGAAAGTGTTGTCAGCTAACCAACTTAAAATCCTGGTGTAGGTTACAGAAGCCAGCGAAGCACACAGGTGGTCCCATTAAGGGACAGATTAGCAGATGCTGTTAGGGAACAGAAACGAAGGACAGAACATCTATACAGTTTTAGAGTGGAAGGACAGAGGGAAACGGATCTGTTGTAGAGAGCATCCCAGTGTGACAAGATTACATGAGAGGAAACAAGTAACAAACAGCAGACAAGCAGCAAACAACTAAAGAAGCAAGGAGAGGCTTGGGGAGGGGTAGCAGGAGCAAAGCATCCAGAAACCATGGGCATATGGGGGCTTGTTTTTGTGTTGGCAAAGATTTTAGGCATTAAGGGATGTACGATGTCAGATAGCTCCAATTTTAAAAAGATTTTGTAAAAAGCAGCCCAAGGGAATTTGGATATCAGGGCTCAAATTGTAAGTGCTTCCATCTGGCAAGTCTATGCCAAATCCAAAGCAAAACACAATGTATCCACTGTGGTAGATTTTGGGTCAAAAAACCAGTGGGGTGTGGGAATTCCTTGAAAGGATGTCTCCTAATGAAGGAATCCCATAGAGACAAGGAAGGTCCTTGTCTCCCCGAAAAAAAGGTGGGTCCTTGTTCTGGTCAGGTTGGGTGCCTGGCATGATTGTGACTTCAATAAGATGCCCTGGGACTCTAAGGCAGTCACTTGGAACTTGGAACTTACCCAGACAAAGCCAATGTTAACCTGGTGGAGAGAAAGTGCAAGAGAGGTTGTTTTCTAACGTGTGACCCTGGACCAGTGGGAAAAACAGCTCCCTCAGTGGAACTTCCAGATGAAAAGTTTCTAAGTCCCAATAAACCTCCCCAGCAGTGCAATAATCCAAATCAGACCAAATTAAACTGAATTAAAAAAAGGCCCAGGTGTTTAATGAATATAGGTCTGCCAGGGGGCCTTCCAAGCCCTCTGAGAGGAAGAAAGACCATGAAACCGCGTGTTTGTTCTCTGGGGGCAGTTTAAATACCCTTTGGGTGTGGTCTTGAGCATCTCTGTGAGAAGTCACCATTTGGCTGGCATTCTCAGAGGTGGAGTCTGGACTGAGGTAACTCCCAAGTGAGTGGGCTTGGGAGGGAACTTTCGACCCAAACATTCTAGACTCTTTGGGTATAGGGGTGCCAGAGGCTGAGGTGAGACTAAACCCAAACAATGCTTTCTGCTAGGCAAGGACTCTTCTTCATGGAAGCATCACACTGCCATACCTGTAAGCATAATCAAGGCCATCACCAGCACTACATGGATTTGAAAAGGTCTGTTTTTGAATATAAAAGGAATGCGAGTTAACAAACAAATATGTTATTTTTTCTTATGGACATGATTTCCCCTGGATGAAGCTATTTGGAATTCTAAACAATACTATCTCTGGAAATCCTACCACTTCCTAGGGATAAATAGAGAGCACAAGTAACCTGGCTGTCCCTCTGCTCCAGACTCTTGGTGCTTTCACAGAGAATTCAGTCATGATAACGACAAGAGTCTTCTTATAAAAGTAACTTTGAAAATATAACAGATAATAGCATTCCACAAAAAGATGCCCTACAATGCTCAACACTTTATCCTAGGAAGGTGACAAGTTACCTGTCTTAATTCTCCTGGCTTACCTTGCTTGAGACATCAGACACTGTAGTTAAAATTGCAATATATTCACCAATCTTCATAGGTCATCTCTCTCTTACAGCATAGTGGGGCAAGGGGAGGATCATATTTATTTTATAGACAGCCAGATTTTTACTAGGAAAACATAAGAGTAGGAATGAAAAAAAGCATCATTGAAAAGACCCTAAATGTTATTTGACAACCTTCCAGAAGACAGAAAATATTTTATTCAAGACAGAAGTAAAGACCAATTAAAATGCATGCTTTTCAGCCACAATGATGGTTCAATGCTTCCAGAAATAAATATGAATTAGCATGTCATTGTTTTATGTTTAATTTTGTTCCAGAAGTAAATGTGGAAAAGAGTTTTTATTATTATGTTTTCCAGTTTAAAACCACAATAACAATTCCCCTGTTCAAAAATGAAAAGCCATAGGATTTTAAGAATGAAAATTAGAAAAGGACAGAAGCCTCTTAAGCAATTCAAAGAATGAAGAACACAGTGAGAACAAATGAGCTTCGACCTTTCACCTCTGCTAAAACAGAAGAGCAGAGAGGCGCTCGGTGAATCAGTAGGCAGCAAATTTCAATCTAATAATAGGTAGTAGTTCATTAGCCGAGTATATGCAATTCTCTGTAGCAAGAGGTCAGGAGGTTTTTCTAGTGGTTGGATTTCTAAAGGAACTGCATTATTTTATGTCCATCAATAACTTCCTACTTTTGGCAAGCAAAGACAATGAGAGGAATAATCTGAGCAGTGGCATCAGGGACAAACCAGTTGCTTCAGTCAGCAAAAGCGGGTCCTGCTTCTTTGCTTGTAGAATATCTAACTCACCATGGAGTGGATATGGTGTTTTTATATTTCTCTCTCTGAATCACAGGGGGTAGAGTCATTACTGAGGAAGCTCAGTGAATCAATATTCTAATACATTGATCATGTTACAAGAGGTCACAGACTTGGGCCTCATTTGTAAGTGATGCAAAATATACATTTATTACATTCTAAAAAAAATTGAATGGACATCTTTCCACTCCACGTTAGTGAGCAGAGCAATGGAAAGACAGTTGGAAGCTGTACACAGTCACTCAATCCAAATGTCAGACATACAGTTAGCTTTTCTTGTATGTGTCAGCTTGACTAAGAACAAGTTAGGGTGACAACTGTTTCTTTAGATTTATTTAAAGTAAAAACACATTAAGCAGACAGTCAAAAGTACTTTTCGAAAGTCTACTATAATCTGGGCACTGTTTACTGGTATAGAAACATTCATGAGAAATAAAACAACACATCTCCTGTCCTCAGAAAACACTGTGAAGGAGGCAATAATCGTTTAAACATGCAAGATTTCTGTGTGTTTGTGTGTGTGTGTGTGTGTGTGTGTGTGTGTGTTTATTTAAGATATGGAAGAAATTATTGGACAATTCAAACACAATTGCTCAGTTTTTCTTCCTTTGGTGGCACAAAAATACTTATTCTCATTACCCTGTCTCATTAGTAAGCATCAAGAATGGTATTGTTCTGGAATCAGTTCCAGAACAATCCTGCAGATGTTGAACCTACAGATGTGCTTATGTCTCTGAGACACCAACTTCAGTTCTGTCTGATAGATACTTGGCAATAGGATTTCTGAGCTATGCACCTGGGTTAAGAAGAGAAGGCAGATCTGCATGCACAAGGGAATTATTTTGTCACAAAAAAAGAAAAAAATCCTGTCATTAAAACAATATGGGTTAACTACAAGGACATTACATTCACCAAATCCAACCAGACACAGAAAAAACAGGATTATACAAAAATGTTTAGATGCGTAATTGTGAAAATTTGAACTCAGAATAACAGAGAGTAGGGTGGTGGTTGCTGCAGGTTACATGCTAGGGGATGTCAGAAATGCTAGTAGTAGCACAAAATTTCAAATATAAAATGAGAATTTCTGAGTTACCATACATTACCTGGTATTTATAATATATTCCATGTCCCACGCTACCATCTCGCCAGCAAGAACCATGCGGGACACTAGGATCCTTCTACAGAGAAGCTTTAATGCGTCTTGAGAGAGAGAGCATAAGCTAACATGGCGGAGACCCAGGACGAGGTGAACCCAGCCTTTATAAAGGAAACAGTCCTCGCTTCGGACATGACACTCTTGGATTGGTCCGCTGCCCAAAATCCCAGATGATGCCTCGGGAGTAGGCGGGGACACAGTAGTAGAAAGTTACCAAACACGTGTGCGTTACCTAGTTCACCTGGTGGTGGAACCGGATGCCAGCGCCATCTTGTAATGGAGTATGTGGTTGCGGTCCTCTACAATTCCATATACAATAACAACAAGAATGATTTATGAACTTCAGGTTTGCTAGTAAAGTATATGCTAAGTGAAGTGTCCACACACACACACAGACACTGAGAGAGAGTAAACTATTTATATAAAGCTATTAGTTTCTGTTAATAATTTAGCAGCAAATACATATAGCAATTACAGCTTAAAGACACATGATTATGCTCAGTTAGAAATCAATAAAACTGGGGAAAAATAGCAGTACCCTCTGCTATAAATGAAGTTCTTTTGCTTGACATGCTGTGTGTTCAAAATGTTTCCAGAAATGGGGATGGATTAGGATAGTCACATGCTGTCCTTTCCCACTACATGCACAGAAAACAGTGACATAGTGTGGTTACATTCTAAATGTATTCTTCTTTTTCTTCTTTCTCTCACCAGATAAGTCAGTCTCCATTGGTCATTTTGAATATGGCTGAGGAAAACTGAGGCAGATTGCAAAGCTGTTGAGCATGATTACATTGCTGAAGGCTCTACACCAGGCCACAAGGTTTGGAGTGTATTTCATAGGCAACAGCCAAAATAGAAAGCATGGTGTTGGATAATACTCAAGAAATTTAACTTCCCAAAATAACATTCTTGTAGGAGTGTAGACTTATTTGAAAGGAAAGACAGAAATATTTGTTTAAACGTTATTTGTGAGTCCAGAAAAATGATAAAAAAAATGAAATTTATTAGTCCTGAAGAAAGAATAAGCAGGAGGCGATGTTTTCAGAGACTCTTGAAGAACTAGAGTCTGTATTTTGACTGTGGCATGGGTAGGAAGGAGCTTGCAGAGCATCTGAACATGCATGGATGGGAGCTGAAAAGAGATGTGAGGCTAGAAAGGGATCTCTCTCTTGCCTGTATGGCAGGATCTTGTACAGAGTTTTATAAAACCACAGTGCTCCTGACATCATTCCTGAACATTTAGAAATGCAAAGACTGGAACAAGTCAGGCACTTGTTTAATTTCCCTAAGTCTCAAATGGAGGCTGTCCTGGGGCCAAGGTTCAGAAGCACTGAGCTGAGGCATGGAGGATAGCCTTCAGTTTCACAAGCAAAGGCCCACCATGGCTTTCCTTCTGTGAAGATAAGAATTAGTTACTAAGCCCCAGAAAGGAACTTGGTCTCCTCTAAACTGGTATAGCCTAGTCTTATTCCTGGCACACAGAGTGTCTATACTAAGGATAGATATAAATTGATTATCAGTAAAGATATAAAAACTTAAGAGTCAATATTAAAGTAGAGAATAGACTGAAAAACAGGGTGTCATGATAGTGGGGAATGGGTTCTAAACAAAGAGGAGGAAATCTCAAATTGAAGTTTCTTTCAGTCACCAGCTCTGAGCTTAGAGCAAGTGATTCATCTTCTCTGAGTTTCTTCAACTTAAATATTGAGACAATCTACTGTATGTCCAATGATTTAAAAGGCTAAATTAGTACATGTAAAACATATATAAGAGACAGTAATAGTGAAAATATAATTACCCAAGATTAAATGATGAACTAAAAATATTTTTTTGTGTGTGAAGGAGCTATGGATTTCCACCCTGGTGCATACAGTATTGGTGGCCACTAGTTATTTCTCAAGTGTGTTTCTTAAAATTAAAAGAAAGTTTAGTCATAAAGAGTAGTAGCTCAAGATTCTCAGAGAAAGAAGATAAAAAAGAAAGAAAGAGAGTAGATGGCCAGGATATCTAAGTTCTACATCTAGAACATGTTCAAGACTGCTGCCTGAGATAATCAAGCCTCACAGAATACTCCAGTCAGGAATTGATCATAATTCAAATTTTTCTTTAGGTCCTCATAAGATTGTCAGCACCCCCAACAAGCAAGAAGTAGCCTGGAATACTATGCCCACATTCCCCAAAAATGGACTACAGATATTTTCCTTTGTTAAAAAAGGGGGGGTGGTGTGGGACAATTCTGTATTCTGTCAATTATATTTTAAATAAATGCTGATTGGCCAGTAGCAGGCAGGAGGTATAGGTGGGACAACCAGACAGGAAGTAGAGGTGGGACAATGAGAACAGGAGTATTCTGGGAAGAAGGAAACACTTTCCCAAGTCCTGTCCAGATACATAAGAAGCAGGATGTGGCCTGCCTTGCTAAAAAAGTACCAAGCCATGTGGCTAACATAGATAAAAATAATAGGTTAATATAAGTTATTAGAGTTAATAATGACGTCTGAGCTAATGGACAAATCAGTTTATCATTAATATAGACTCTCTGTGTGATTTTCTTTGGGATTTACTGGCTGTGGGAACTGGGCAGGACATAAACCACAACAAGCAGATCCTCATGTTACAGACAGAGAAGTTTGATCACTTTGATCTTTGAGAAAACTGTCTGCCTGGCATCCTACTTGAGAATCATCCAGATTCCCATTACAACCTTTTTATGAATAAAGTACTAAGATAAAATAAACAAAACATGCAAAAACCCCACTTTTTACATAGCCCCTTGTGGTAATGCCTCCCCACACCTCTAGAGAAAGTATAGAAAAGTTTCGAGGTATGGAACTGTTGGACCTTAGAGTCCAATCACTGAAAAGGAGTCACCCCAAGAGACCATTTCTCACACCACAGTTGATGTAAAAGCATGAGAATTTTATTAATTCTGTCATGACAGGGTCTTTCAGCATTCGAGGAGCCAGAAAGACCCCAAATGGCTGGTACAGACTATTTTTAAAGGAAAGAGCCACAGAAGCAAAGGGGTGTCTGGGGACTGTTCTTTAACTATTATGATTGGCTTATTCAAAAGGGCTATTCCCAATAATTGGCTGGAGAGTGGTTGCCAGATCAGATGAGGTAAGGGGGAACATCTGAGGGTCACTTTGCCCCTTTTTCAGGGACTGAGTCTAAACACCATGAACTGAGTCAACACCTAAGGGTTATCTTGCCCCTATTCAATAGAACATTTACAAAAACTCAGGAAAGTGATGGAAAGTTTCCAACATTTTAGTACATGCATGTGCAGCTGTTAAGGTCCTTGGTTTCTGAGAGGGGGCACTACTGCTGAGAGGCCTCAAAATTGGCCTCAGAGTTGTCATAAATGGCTTAGAGATCTACAGAACAAAATCCTAAACAATTATGAAGTGATCATAAGAATATGTAACACATTCCCACTGCTATCACCACAGGAAGAAAACAAAACAAAGCAAAATAAAACAAAAAACAAACAAACAATCAACAAAATAAGACCATAGGTGATGTCTAGACATGAAGTCTCACTATTCTCACTAAGCAGGGAGATCTGTCCTCTGGCTTAACATAGCAGTTCTAAATAAGGATGGATGGATGGATGGAGAAAGCTGTCAAGGACAGTCTTATACTGTAAATAATCCAGAAACTAGCACTCACACAAATTTATCTCCATGCTTTTACAACCACACAATCCCAGCTCAATTGCTGTAAAAGAAGGTGCCTTCCTCAGAGCCTTGGCTGCCTGCCTGCTCAGAGATCAGTTCCTCCACCAGCAATTGCTTCATCGCACTTTACCTTCCCATTTCCTGTCTGCTTGGAGTTTGCCAGGATATTACACAGCTGACACAGTTGATGTTTGATAATTATAGCTATCAAGTTAATTGATTAGTTCTTCCATGGAACATGCTTAAAGGGAGTTGACTGCTTACACAATGATGGTAAAGTGCTTGCTGGGAAACTGAGTTTGGATGCTCACATCCATGTGAACATCAAGTCAGCAGTGCTCTGTCTGTAGTACCAGAACCAGAAGGGTAGAAACAGCTTCCCAGGGCTCTCACACCAGCTAGTCTATCTGAAATGGCAAGCTCCCATTTCAGCAAGAGAGCCCATCTGAGACAATAAGGTGGACCTCTTCTCTTTTATTGTAACCTACAGCATCCAATTAATGCTGCCTAAATGTACACATGTGCGGAATAACCCTCAGAGCATGGAAAACTGACAAGTATTGCCCTTCCAAATAAACCCTCGTTTTCCTCAACAGACACCAGCTGCTGGTAACCACTTAGCTGTGGGCTAGCCTTGTGGAAATTTTGCGCATCTGTACTTGAATATTGACAGACTTGATTTTGTGCCTTTCTTTGCAGGCAATCTGGAAATGGATGTATTTGAGAGCCTGAGGGAATAAGAAGGTGAAGTGAGGTGTATATCCAATCAGGATACATTATATATATCTACTAAATTGTCAGAAAATGAATACAAAATATTATTTAAAAATAAGGTAGAGTGAAATGGCAACAAAACCAAAACCACGATATTGGCTTCTACCTCCACACCTTCCATGTGGACAAACACAGCTAATTCCCCAGATTTCTTTTCATTTCTGTGGTAAAATATGGACTAAAATCAACTTGCAGAGAGAGGGTTTATTTGACTTATATTATCACATAATAGCTGATCATTGAAGAAAGTCAGAACAAGAAAGGAACTCAAGCAGAGACAATGGACAAAGACTGCTTACTAGCTTATTTTTTACAACTTGATTGACTTACTTTATTATACAGCCAGGGCTTTCTGCCCAGGTTGGCACTATGCACCATTGATAGGACCTTCTCACATTTATTATTAATTAAAATATTTCCCTACAAATACGTCCACATGATAATCTTATAGAGACAATTCCTCAGTTGGGGTTCCCTATAGCTTGTGTCAAGTGGACGAAAACTGATCCATGCACACACAAAGAAAAAAGTGAGATGATGTCACTCTTGAAAAAAAAAGACAAATGGAATCACTTTCTATCCATTATATGTAAGTATAAAATTATTAAAATTGCTTCTTAAACCATTATATGAATCTTGTCATGAATTGAAAGAAAAGATAAAATAAAATTTGACCAGGTACCCTGCATAGTGAACAATGCTTTTCTCCTATGACATAGCTTATTTTATGAAACTTTTGTGCTAGGCATAAGATGTCTTTCTATGAGTTATCAGTCTTGCATGTCCCAAAGGTCTCCAAAACAACCCAGGCTGTTGCTGCTGCTGGTCTTGGTTGCTCACCAAATTAGACAGCAAGACCCAGCCACTTTTTGGAGTCATAGTACACTTTGTTTACAGAACACAAAAGAATAAAACAGGAAAGTCCTGACAACAGAAGTAGGGAAGAACCTGCTGCTATTCCCTTGTTAAATGGAGATGTCAAATTGGCTTTTATGCACATAGATCAATGCTGCCCTCAACTGTGACTAAGGAAGCTTCTCTCGGCAATAGTCAGCCCTTAATGCAGTTAAAAGTGCTGAGAACGGTGACTATTGCTGCGTCCTAAATGGGGCATCTGTACAAACTCCTCACCACCAAGGCTAAGGAAGCAGTACAGAAGAGGGTCCAGAAAAAGTGTAGTAATCAGAATGCGAGTGCTTCTGGGCATGAGTAGCAAACTATACTAAGATTACCAACACAAGCACAAGTCAATGAACTCCATCAACATGCCACCAGACAGCACTAACTGGACTCAGAATTACAGAAAAGAAAATAAGAGTTCCAGGGGAAGGGAAAATATTGTGGTAAATACGGAGAGTGCAAGCAAGTAATTAGGAATGGGTAGGACCAAGACACATTGCTAATGAACATGAAATTATCAAAAACATATAAATGATATTCTATTACAAAATACTTGACCATTTCCTAATAATCTAGGAATTCTTTTTCCTATGCAGAATTGAAGAAAGAATTGCTGCATCAGGGTCTGATGAGCCCTTCAGGTTTCTGTTTATTCTTACCAACCACTAGTCAGTGACAAGAAAACAAATCAAGCATCTAAAAATAAAAGAATTCTGCATGCAAATTCTGCAAAATATCAAGACAGTTTTAGAAGCATCTTTTCCTTTCCCGGTTCTATTTTGAAATATATTTTGCTAGTAGTTTAAGTATTTTCAAGAAAAGCTGCATACAGAATTAGATAGGTACCCAAGATGCAGTGGTACCATCAAAATCAAGTGTTTTAATAAAAAAAATAGAAGCTGAAGGTTTTGGAGGGAATCCCAGATCCTTGGTCAACTTTTTTTCAAGTAACCAGAACATTACTAAGTTAACTATAAGATGTCCTTTCTCTGCATTTAATGAAGTAGTTCAAAGATGTTAAAACATAAAAGTGAATGTTTTAAGATAGTCATTTAATACAGTCAATGACCCAATTGTTTAAGACCTTCCCTACCACTAGGGAGCTTTAAAAGTTGAGATGTCCCACATCCCCTTGCCAACCAGTTAGAAAGGTCACACATCTGCCTTCTTGGACCTATTTAATATTCACTGCTCTGACTTTTCAATTTATTTATGAATATATATTTGGCCAAAGTTTTTATTCCTTGGAAATTTTGCCCTAATTTCTCTCAATTCATTTTCTTTCAGGATTTCAGCAACTAGACATATAGATTACACTTTAAAATCACAACTATCTCTTAAAGATGAACTTCCTTTTTCTTCCTACATGATATAAAGAAAGTAATTTTATTTAAAAAAATGGAAACAATGCTTGTATTCGGACACATTCCATGGGCAGGGGACAGGCGCCTCACTCCCTGCTGGCTTCCTCCTGCTAGGCACAGTGTGCAGGCTGACAGAACAAAGATGGCCAGTGCTGGTATTTTATTTCAAAGGAGGCTAAAATTTGTCCTTGTATATCATCCTAACAATTAATAATTCATTGGTTCATGAAGACTTTTTAAACTAAAAAATAGTTTGAAGGTTAATATGTCTAATATTTTGACAAAGTTAAAAACTCAGAAAGATAAATACTTGAGAGACAAGAAAAGTGGAATATTTGTTAAAAAGGAGTAATTGTACTCACACTCACAAATATACATCTTCCAATATATGTACATATACATACATATGTCATCATCCAAGTACATGTATATTAATAAACATGTATATTTAGTTTTCAAAGATGGAGAGCAAATATATATTTTTAACATTTTGTATTATGTTATGTATTCATAGGTTTTGTTTCTGCAATAATCCTTTAGGTTTCTCTTGCAGACCTAAATTCAATGATATTAGTCTATTTAGATTTTTACCCAATAAAATAACTAAAAGGTAATCAGATGGTGGGAAGGAGCCACCTAAGGACACATTAGAGTAAGTATCCAGGTAACTCAGCATCACAGCTAACTCTGAAGCTATGTTCCAGCTCCAACAGAGGGCAGTTTTTAAGCCTGGCTGGACTTCCCGGAGTAACACAAAGTCAAACCCACCCCAGTCAACTTTCAGTTCAAGGTCACAGAACTAAGAGCTCACTGATGAGGGTCCCACTTCTGAGTGGCTCAGTAGTGTGAAGGGCATGACTCCCTTGCTTTCTTCTTCCATTTTAGACTACAAGTCAATGCTAATGAAGCCGGCTGGCCTGCCTGTTATAGAAAGCACTAGTGCAGGGGCATCGGCTAGAGGGTCAGTCACACACCCTTTAGTCAGCCAGGCTCTTCTGCTATCTCAAACCACGTCTCAGTCCTTAGGCAAATGACTGCAATCCATTCTTTTATCTCTTCTTAAAAACTGGGAAATGTACAATTGGTTTAAGGGTTACTTTAAAGAATTGTCAACAATTGGCAGCAATTACTATGTACAAAATATACTCTGATTTTACTGGATGGACATTTATAAAACAGAAAAAGAGTAATTTTTAAAATTAAACTAAGTTAACTCCTTGACAGGAACAAATATCTTAGCTATACAAAGGTCTGTGAGGCAATTCTCCCAAACATTCCAAACTCTCAATACAGTGCATTTAAGAGGGAGAAGGCTAGGATGGTAATTTAAATGAGAATAGCTATAAATGGGCTAGTATATTTAAATGCTTAGTCCCCAGTTGATAAACTGTTTGAGATTGATTAGGTGTTGCCTTGTTGGAGAATACAGCCATATTGGAGGGAGCATATCACTGGGAGTGGGCTTTGAGGTTTCAAATGCCCACAACAGGGTCTCTCTCTCTCATCTCTCCCTCTTCCCCCCTCCCTCCCTCTCTCTTTCTTCTTGCCTGTAGATGAAGATATAAAACTCTCACATACTGCTATACCTCCATACCACCATGTCTGTCTGCTTTCTTCCTTGATGAAAATGAACTAACTCTCTAAAACTGTAAGCAGGCCCCTAAATGTCTTCCTTTGTGTGAGTAGTCCTGGACATTGTATCTCTTCACAGCAGTGGGGCAATAGCTAAGAAGAAGTCAGTACTATAATGGTTTAGGTAAAATCGGCACAGTTCCCTGAAGGGTGGCAGCAGGCCATGAGGGGCATCTGTGTCCCACCACCCAAGGCCTCTGTGGGTCCCAGGATGGTGGGAGGCAGTGGGTAAGAAACCTCAGTGAGTCAGTGTGGCAGCTGGTCCCATGAGGAGCTGCAGTGGGTAAGAGACGGTGGGTGAGAAACATCATGGACAGAACGTGGTATCGTTTATTTGTGGAGGGGAAAGTAAGAAAGGGGAGAAGGGGGAAGAGAGAGAGAGAGAGAGAGAGAGAGAGAGAGAGAGAGAGAGAGAGGCACAGAGAGGGAGAGAGAGAGAAACAGAGAGAAAGAAGGGGAGAGAGGGAAGAAGAGAGAGGGGCACAGAGGTGGAGAGAAAGACAGTAGAAGTTATCTCTTCGGGAGAGAGAGGAAAAGAACGAGAGAGCACAGGCTGGAGGAAGAAGGGGATGGGTTGGGAGAGGGCAGTTGTAATGAATTTGCAGCTGCCTGGTAGGCAGGGGGCAACGGGTCCTGAGAGCTGCCAGTCCCGGACAGAGCCCGGGCACACCATGCAGCAGGTCTCCAAAGGTGGCTGGTCCCCTGGGCATCCCCAGCAGCTAGCCATTTGAGTGGTAGGTAGGCAAGGGGCAGACAGATCGGCACACCATGCAGATGGGTTTGTTGCAAGCTGCCAGTGTTGCAAGCAGGGATGGGGCACGAGACCACACGTAGTTCTCCATGTCCAGTGGGCGAGACAGATAAACATACCATACAGAGTAAAGTTAGACATTTATTAGGTGGATTATGGAGGGAAAGGAAAAAGGGGAGAAGGGAGGGAGAGGGAGAGGGAGAGGGAGAGGGAGAGAGGCTGCCTCTCCAAAAGAGGGGACAGGAAGAGAGAAAGTTGGGTCTGAGGCTGCAGCAGGCAGGAAGGGAGTAGGCGTGGCTTGTTTCTTAAAGAGACAGAACAGCCATTACATTCCCAGCTCTTTTTTTATAATAAAACCAATGGGGGATTAGGCACCACAGGTTGAAGGAATTGGGGCGGCAGATTCTCCAGACTGTTTCCAGTTTATTTCTGGGTGTCGTCTTTGGGGAGGGGAAACCTGAGAAGGCTGGGCTCTGGCCACATCCTGGCATAGCTGGTCTTTTTGCTCCTGTCTGGTGTTTGTGGTATGGAAATGTCCGGTTTCTCTTACACCTGGTTAAGGTATTAGCAGAACAGAGGACAAAGTTAAATTAAGAAAAAAAAATTTAGGACCAGGGAATTGAGGGGGATGTATTTGACCTGTTTAAGATAGATCCTTTAATTCGGCTCCCTAAAACTCACAAGTTTTTGGGTTTGTGAAAACAGAAGTTTTAGACATATATATTTATAATGACTGTGACATATTTTTGAACAATGAAATGCATTTTTAAGACAATGGAAAGCAGCATGAGAAAGAAATTTGATCTGAAATTTGTTTGGTGAGGTTGTTTTTTTAAAACTGACAAAACCTTTTAGCTATCAAACTGCATCAGAGATCTTTGAGAAGGATAAAATTTTACTTGAGTTACTGATTAAAAAATGACAGAGAACTTATTTGGTTAGTACCCAGAGCTACTCTTCAGGGTCCTCCATGGTCACTGAGGGTAGTATTTTTCTTTTCCTGTTTAACGCAGGGCCTGCCAAGCTTCAGAAGATCCTGTGGGCTAAGAAGTCTGTAAGAAGACAGGCCTAACTTGACCTGAGCAGTTAGGCTGTCAATTCCAGTGATTCTGTCCATGTCAGGAGATCTTTAGCTTAGATGATACGCAGCTTTGCCCAGTGGTCAGCGCTTGGCAGTTGAAGCAAACTGTGGAAGGATGTTGTTCTGTGCCCATTTGTCTTCTGTCTTCTTTGGAGGAAGTAGAGTGCTGCTGCTAGGAGCCAACCTGTTTCTTTTTGTTATGAAAAGTTTTTTTTTAATAATTAAATCTTTAAATATCACATTTCCCAGATCTCTGAGCAGTTAAGGGCTGTTTATTAGGTATAATTACAGTATACAATCTGTCTGGAGAGCTGGATCTGAGCTTGACCGTACTGGCTCTCAACTTAACAGGTAAGATTTACACTCGTAAAAAGACAGAAAGAAGAAGAAACTCCTTGTAATAGAAGGTTAACGGCAGAACTGACAATAGTCGAGAATAGCTTAAAGAGACAGAACAATCATTACAGAGGAACTTGTCTCTTAAATGGACAATGGACCTAGGTGACAGAACAGGCCAGCAGATCATAACATTCCCATCTCTTGTAATGAAAAGGCAGGAAGTTAGGCAAAACAGGCTAAAGGAATTGGGATGGCAGATTCTTAAGACTGCTTCCTGCTTATTTGTCGGGATCGTCTTGTGGGGAGGGACTGAGAAAGTTGGGTGCTGGTCACATCCTGGTATAGCTCTCACTTTACTCTTGTCCAGGGTTTGTGTTATGGAACTGTCTGATGTCTCTTGGACCTGGCAAGGTTTTGGCAGAACAGAGGACAAAGTTTAGGAAGAGAAAAAAACTTTCAGGACCAGAAAATTGAGAAGGGTGTATCTGATCTGTTTATGATGGATCCTTCAGTTTGGCTCCCTGGAACTCACAAGAATTCTTTGGGTTTGTGAAAACATAAGTTTTAGACATACACATTGTCTAAACAGTAGCCTAATGACTGTGACATGTTTTTGCGCAATAAAAAGTATTTTGAAGACTATGAAAGACAGCATGAGAGAGAGATCTGATAACTTCTATTTGTGTTCATACCTCTACAACTTTCAGGCACACACTTTAATAACTTATATTTGTATTTTACTGGTTTGTTGGGTGAACTTGTCCTTTTAAACTGACAAAACCTCTCAGATGTCAACCTGCATCAGAAATCTTTGAGAAGGATAAAACTTTACTTGAGGAGTTATAGATTAAAAAACAACAGAGAACTTATTTGGTTGGCTACCTGGAGCCCCTCCTCAGGGTCCTCCATAGTCATTGAGGGTCATATTTGCCTTTTGCTGTTTAGCACAAGGCCTGCCAGGTTTTAGATCTTGTGGTTTGGAAGTTTGTAGGAAGACAAGCCTACCTTGATGTGAGCAGCTAGGCTGTTGATTCCAGTGATTCTGTCCATATCTGGAGATCTTTAGTGTAGATAAAAGGAAGTTTTGCCTAATGGTCAGTGCTTGCCAGTGAGGTGAATTACGGATGGATGTTGCTTTGTACCCATCTGTCTTTTGTCTTCTTGGGAGGAAGTAGAGTGCTGCCTCTAGGAACCAACCTGTCTCTTTTTGTTATAAAAAGTCTTTTAACAATTAGACATCTAAAGGCCATATTCCTCAGATCTCTGAAAAGTTGAGGGCTGTTTATTGGGTTGAACTGCAGTATAGAATCTGCCTGGAGAGCTGAGTACAAGACTGACTGTGATTGCTCTCAACTTAGCAGGTGATATTTGTACTTGTGGAAGACAAAGAAGAAAAAAATTGTTTGCAATAGCAACTGAACAGTGGAACTGACAATAGTAGAGAACAGCTTAATATATTTTTTAAAAAGACTTTAATAACATACATACCAATTTAAAACATGAGAGTTATTGTTTTTGTAGTCTAGAATTAGATACAATGAACAGACAATTATAACATTTTACAGTAAATATATGTGCATCTACATCTAGTTGAACTTAAGTTTTATACACATAGATTAGATTAAAAGTGAGCAAAAGGAAGCTGGCTGAGGCAGGACCTCATGTGGAGAGCCTACTGCTGGTGCTCTTTGGAAAGGGATGGAACCTCTGGCTCCTCCCTTTGTTAAGCTCAAAAAAAAAAAAAAAGACAGAAGCCATGGTTGTTCACATGGTGTGATTATTTAAATCTAGCCGTCCAGTGGTAAAAGATAGAAATCTGGTTGGTTTCCCATAGATGAAGATGTAAGAATGGTGAAATCAATACAAACCCCAGAGCAACTAGCTGGATGTCTCTGGGCTAGTGCGAGGGTTGATAATAAAGCCAAGCTGAGTCCCAGGACATTGGCTCAGGAACCAGGGGCTAGGAGTGCTCCAAGCAGTCCTTAGAGTGGTAAAGACCACTTATGAGAGGTCCAACACACACACACACACACACACACACACACACACACACACACACACACACATAATCCAAACAGCATGAGGACCTCTCTGAGTGATCTACTCATGTTTCTAGCTATGGGAAGCAGAGATGAGGCAGAAAAATATCCGAGGGGCCCCAGGCCCCCAAAATGAATGCAATGCTCAATGAGTGCAGTGCTAAGGGAGAACCAGAGAAAGGGCAATTACAAGAGAGATTCTAGGCCAAAAAGGGAGCAGTCTTGTCTTACCAACTGTCCCAGCAGATGATGAAAAGTTGGGAAGTAGGCTGGTAGAAGGTCCAGGTATAGAATTTTTGCCCACAGCGCAGCAGTGGCAGAAACAGGTTTCCGTGAGTGGAAGAGAGACAGACTCCACTGCTGCAGTGGAAGGCAGAATAGGGGGTGCCAGTGAGACAGAATGCCTGTTATGCCACCAAGATAGGAACTGGAGTCAAGCCCATGAAACAGAGCAGGGCTCAATAGTGACGGGAGAAGGGAAGAAGGGAAGAGAAAGGGGGTGGGAGAAGGGAGAGAGGCAGAAGCTGCCTCTCCAGAAGAAAGGCAGAACAAGAGAGAAGAGGGGGAAGAATAGTAAATCAAAGACTAGGCAAGGAATTCCTTAGTAAAGATGATAAGACTTGGTCACTTGAGCTGCCCTTAGTTAAAATGGAAGTGAGATTGAAAGACCTGAATAAATCCAAACCCCTCTAGCAGAAAAAAGAGAACCAAATAATTCTAGCAGGGAGAGAAGAACCAAAAATCTAGGTTAGCCGGTTTAGTGACTCTGTTCCAGGAAATAGCTGACCATAAAGTTAGATTATAATCTTGAGAAATGGGGAGTTACCCCCTTGTAATGATCACTGGAATTTTCAGAATTTTCCAATGACGCCCTCCCTACCAAACTTTGGGTTGTGGTTTCTTCCCCTAAATACCCTCTCTCCCAGCTACTTGGGGTCAAACTCTACTCTTGCATAGGAAATGAGCTTTGTCCCCAGTGCACTGGTTCCTGTCCTGTCAATGAACCTCACCAATGAATCACCAATGAATGTGTTTGCAGAAAGGACGGTCTCTCGTGAGTTCCTGGGTGGGGGGTCGTGTTATCCCAAGACTTGAGTGAGAGTCTCCCCACTCCAGAGGTCTTTCAAGATCACCTGACCTTAGTTAAGATGGCGATGAGGTTACCTGACCTTAGTCAAAATGGCCACAGTTACGTGTTGTATGGAAAAATCATATTTTTAGAGCCACAGGAGTTTTACATATAACAGCAAGAGAGACATAGAGGCCATGTAAAACATACATTTGGACCAGAATTATCTGTGTGTCCACACCATTCACACATTCCTTCATACGTGAAGTGGAGAGGAAAATTACTCAGCAATGTAAGCCGGCACATCGCTGAGCTGCTGCACCTCTAGCTGTGGCAGAGAAGGAAGGGCTGGAACTGGAAACAGCCACCTTGAGGATCCGACTAATCTTGCCAGTTTCTGTAGGACCAGCGATGATGGTAGCAGAGATAGAATAGAAGGAATAGGAGTGAGAGAAAAAAAAGAACATTTACAGGCAGGTAGGGAAGGGGTTACCCAGCAAAAGGAAAAGTGGACAGGCATGAGATGTTGGTGTCCGGACATGAGCAGTCCCATTTGCTGGTAGAAATTAGAAAGGAGCTGATAGGGAACCTTAGCATTTGAAGCTTTGGAAAGTGGTCTGAGTCCAGGGTCCCTAGAGGGAATGTGAAGAGAGCCCGATATAGTGGTGGGTGACTGGTCCCACAAGGGGTGGTGGTCCCACGAGGGGCAGCAGCAGTCCTACGAGGCAGCATATCCTCAGCTAGGCCTTAGTGGGTCACCTTGGAGGGTGGGAGACTGTGGTGGGTGACAGACAGACAAATACATCATGAAGTATGAGTATAGAATTAATTCAGTGAGTTATGGAAAGGAAGGAAAAGGGGGAGAGAGAGAGAGAGAGAGAGAGAGAGAGAGAGAGAGAGAGAGAGAGAGAGAGAGAGACCAGAAGTTACCTCTTCAGGAAAGAGAGAAAAAGAGAACACAGGTTGGAGGAGGCAGATTACCAGCTTCCCTTGGAGAAAGGGGAGGGTTTGAGAGAGGGTGGGTCTTGTCTCTTAAAGGGACAACGGACCCAGGAGACAGACCAGACCAGTAGATCATAACAGGTACCAGGGAGTGGGTATATTGTGTGACAGAGCTGAACATGTTGTTGTTTGGAAGAAATATGGAAGACTTTGGGACTCTGGACTGAATAGAAAAGCAGTTAATGCTTTAAGCAAAGTTTACTGGGAAATCCAAATAAGAGCTTAGAAGACCATAGTGCTGAGATCAATGTAGACCCAGCTCAGGAGGTTTTAAAAATATGAGCAAGTGGCTAATAAATTCTTGTGATAATTTGAAAAAGAACATGACTGAGTTTTGCCCTTACCCTGAAAATCTGCCTGAGGTTAAATTGAAGAGTTCTGGCTTAATGGCATTGACAGAGATTTCAGTATAGCTTAGTATTGACTGTGTCCTGTGGGTATTAGCAACTACTCCTATGCAGTTCTACAATGCAAAAGAACAAGCAGGGATATATATACACATATATAAAATTTGAGGATAAAAGGATACAGGAAATCTAATGTTAAAGTCAAGTCCTGCACTCAAGGTGATAAAAAAGGTTTTCAAAGCCAGATTCAAAATAGAATAAAGAAAGTTATACCCTCAGGGTAATACCACACCCAACCAATCAACAACCTGTAAAAAGAATTAAAGGAAGTCTTAATGTTCAAAGGAAACCATCAACAATGGGCAGTTTCTGCAAATGAAAGTGAAAGAGGGGCCCAGGCCCCAGTCCCAGCAAGCATAACATGACAGCTTTAGGCACTTGGCTCTAAATTTAGAGTAAAGAAGAATACAGGAAGAAGAATACAGAGAAGGGGATATAGGGTCTTTTTCAGTGCTTAAGAAAAGCTTATGGTTCAGGTATTTGTAAAGGCAATCCCTACTTGGAGGTCCAGAGTAGTGACTGTGCTGAAGAGCCCGAAAATATGAAAAGCTGTATGCTTATAGTATATGTATGCATGTATATATATGTATATATATATATATATATGAAAGTTGGAGTTGACCCCTGCTGTGGACTAAGGTTAAACTTTATCAGTTGTCTCCATTTGATCCTCTGTCCAACATTCCTCTCAGCTACAGGAGTAGGCATCTATGTAAAGCAAAAGCCACAGACTTTTGCAAATATCTTGAACTAACACCCTGTAATAAAAAGTTGTGAATCTCAGAACATAATATGACTCAAGGCCTAAACTCAAGATTATAAAAATTCCTCTAACTCTCCCTAAGGCCTAACTTTAAGATTGTAAAATCCCTTTGACCCACTACCTGGTGTTTGTTTTTTATTACAAGAAGAGGCTTGAAACCTCTTCTCAATGTCATAGTATGTCAGGAGCCCAAATTCTGTCTGTGGTCTTGTGATGTTTTAGAATAAAGTTTGCTTTGGGTTAATAGATTTCAGTCATCTGGTCCCCATTATTTTTGCATCCTCAGAACCCAACAGTACGAAGCTGTGAACATAAAGCCTGGATTGCATCGGAGATCCCAAGATGCTGGAGCCATGGATACCTGCCAAGGATAATTGTTAACAGGGTGTAGCACCAGCCCCCAAAAAGAGAAGTGTGTTGCAGTCAACAACGCTGAAAGAGATTTCAAAAGCACGTTGACATCAGACTAACATATGCAGAATCTGGAGTCTTCCCTACTGTTTTCAGTCAGGTTTGGTCCAGTATTTCTTAACTGTGCTCCCTTTCTTCCCTTTTAAAAAGATAATGTTCTATTCCTTAGCATTGTACTTCAGAAATATATTATCTGCTTTTTGATTTTCTAAGAAGATATAGGGAGTTGCCATATAACTCAGAAAAGACTAGAATTTGTATTTTAAACAATGTTGAGACTGTGAAGGAATATATAGACTTTGAAAGTTGAACTAAATGTATTTTCAATTATGATATAGCTACAGGTCTATCAGGATCGGTGAGAAGGATTAGGAGATGTGGTCTTATTGAAGGAGATCTGTCACTAAGAGTGGGACTTGTGATTTCAATAGCCCACATGAGGTCCAGTCTGTCTGTCTATCTGTCTGTCTGTCTGTCTCTCTGTCTGTCTGTCTGTATGTATGTATGTTTGTATGTATGTAGGTAGGTCTGCCTACCTCTTTATTTCTGTCTCTAACAGTCTTTCTCTATCTCTATATCTCTGCCTTCCAGCCTATGGGTTAGGATCTAAAACGCTCAATACTGTTCTGCCATACCACCACCAGTATCTGGCTACTTGCCCCCCAAATGATAATGGACTGACACCCTGAAACTGCAAGTATAATAGACCCCAGAATTTTGTAGGCTCCCAGACCTTAGCACAACTGACATCATTCAGGCCTTTGAACCCAGCACACACTCATCAATGCCTGTCAAAACACAAAGACTAATTCAAAGATTCCAGGATGAGGTTTTGATAATATCTAACTGTACTAACCTGGAATTTTGGCTTCTGTTGTTGTACTTATAACTATCTGAAGTGTGTCAAACCAGGATATAGATTATATGCCTAAATAACCTAGAACAGTGAAGCTTAGAGTTGCACAATTTAGGTAGCTTCCTCTTGCAGCCACTGACAGGAGAATAACGACTCCCTATTGGGTTTTAAGAGTGACTGTATGTGTTCTCTGGTAACGTTACCATGTAATATAAGCAAGCCCCAAATTATTTTCTTTTCTATAAGAATTGACTTGATCATGGTGCATATTCACAATGATAAAGAAGTAACTAAGTTTGGTGGAATGACAATGACACACAACTTAGAATATAGGTTTGCAAAGGATGATCTGTAAACCTGATATAGTCTGTGACCACTTTATAAACAAAGTTTTATTGGAACAACCACACCAGTGCAATTCACAGTCAGAACAGGGGCCACAAAGACCTAATTATCTCCTATTTCTCCTCTGTCAGAGTGTTTGGTAAAACACTAATGTTCTGTGTTTCAGAACATTAGAATAGTTCACTAGCCAGTCAACATACAAGGAGCCTGTGATATCTCTCCACCACCATCACCACCACCCACTTGACCCTGTAATCTACAAATCCCACTCTATATCTCCAACCCAACCATGCCCACGAAATATCAGTGGCTCCTGGTGTCCTGTGTCCTGACATAGATACTGCTTCCATTATTGACACAAAGTACAGCTCCCTGAGACACAGATTCTATGTGCTCTGATTGGACCAAGAGTGGCTCCTGGAGACACAGACACTGCCTAAACTGATTGCACAATTATGGTCCCCAGTGACACAGACACCACTTGCAATGATCGCACAAAGAGTCATCTTGGAGATAAAGGCACTTCCTACACCAATAGGAAGAAGAGCAACGGACACCATATGCACTGATTGGAGGAAGAGATGGGTAGACACCCATCCTAGAATACACTCAACAACATAAAAACCAACATGGAACCACCAGAATATCATGGTTCTATAGTACTAAGAAAGGAACAGTTCGATGCAGAAGAAGAAAAAAAGTCCAGAATGGAGTATAACAAAAGTTTATTTATTTGGGGATAAATTCACAGAAAGTGTAGCAATCTGCACTCCAATGCACTCACTGGGAGCTGGAACTAAATTTAGCAGCTAAGAGGTTCATGAAAACATTTTGCCTGCATTTATAGTAAATGAATCCATGCCCAAAGTGGGCCAGTATCTTTGAGGTTATAGGCTGAAAATCTCCCTTTTGTTTAAATAGGAGAGTTCTAAGCCTAATACAAAACTATATACAAAAAGAAAGAATATCAAGTATTGTCCAGGGAAAATACATGGCAAAAATCTATTTAAAAATCAGAATTATAATCAGCATGAACAACATCAAACAAGAAACATAACACTAAATGATTCAACAGTTATCCTATCCTAAGGAGTATAACTAAATCTTATATTAAAAATAGCTTGGCTAAATTATGAGAGGAAAATAACTATGACTATCTAGTTTTCAACCCAATGAAAGACCTGAGAAGGGAAATAATACAACTTGAGTTAACAGGAAGTACAATCAAGCAACATGTTAAAGGTGTAAGAAATGACAGAGACAACCAGTTATGTGGGCAATCACCCAAAATCTCATTTGTAACGTTGGGGCAACCAACTTTGGCTAAGGTCTAGAGTAATTGACACTATTTTCAAAGACAAGAAAAATTTGAAGACCCTCTTACCCTGTGTTGGCATGGTTTGGCAGTATTTTTACTTGTACCCCAATTGTCTAGACTGGACACTGCATTTTGTCAGTGGCTGAGGCATGGGTAGTTATTTGACAGTTTTTTCAATAAGAAAACAAACTGCTAGTGAAGCATCTTTGATGCCCAACATTCTTTCAGTAATAGATTGGTGTTTTCAGGAGCAATCATGTCTCACATCAACAGAATCCTAAGGTATTTAAATGTCATACTCTGACATACTTTGAAGTGTTTGAAGATTACCTATGTATGCAGAATATAATCTCTATGCACCTAAACTGATTAGTCTAATTATAAATATGATAAGCATCAATAACCTATAATTTTTAATACCTATATAGATTAAAGTCTAAGCTTTATATTATTAAACAATATTTTTAAAATGTGCAGCAAATGAGGACAATGACTTCAAAATGTATGAGTATCATGATCAGAGGCAGAAATGTATAGTGTAAGATAAATATAGCTTAAAATTGCATCAATATGTAAAATATCTTAAGCAGAGCTAGAAACATGCATATACACAATATGAAAAAAAATTTGCATAGGTATGTGAATATTATAAACATAAATAGGTGCATATTCAATATAATATATATAATTTGAATTTGTATCAATTTATAAAATTCTATAGCAATGTAAGTTGTCTATAAATAATAGTTCACAGGCAATAATCCAGTCTACCTTTAAGTTCATCCCATCCAATCCCCCCCTTTTTTCAATCAAAAGAGATTACTTTATTTCAACCCCCAACTATATACCACTTATAACCAACCCCTAATAGATATGCCTAAGGCTGAGGACAAACTTTATTGGGAGAGCGGATATCATTTTCTAGAATTACTTCCAGCTGTCATGGGGCAATATTATTGCTATGGAAGTCTATAAAACTAAACTGATGGTTAAGTTTCAAGATGACTATCTGGTATAATTGCACATAATCTTTAAGTAGTTGGTTGGGTTTCACTGAAGTTCTTATGTGAAGTTCTTGCCAGAATGTTGTAAGAAGGTGTAGCATGTCAGCTAGCCAAGTTGGAATCATTTTGAGCAGTTTGTAATTCAAAACTGATCTTAAAGTGGTGCTATCAACATAATGACATTGTATCAACAAGGTGGAAAAATTGATGTTGGGCCCTGTGTTCTTCCTGGAAACTTCAAAGATTACTGCAGGAAAATTTATTGTTCATTGTGGAAAACGTAAACATTATTCATATAGACTTATATTCAACAAAAGGTAACATAGAGACACAAATATGTATGGGGAGAAGTATTATTTTGTGAAAGCAGGTTTCTTGATAATAGTGGTCCTAGATAGTTTTCTTCCTTCACTACCACATCAGATGGCTCCTGATATGAGACAAAAACTTGGAATTTTTCTTTTAGAAGTTTCTTGTATTTAGAGAATGATTGCCACTGTCCAAATCCAAAGAAAGCTTTGAGTTTAACCAAATGATGACTACTATTATATGTATGTTTAGGTATGGATATATTACCCAGCAGGGGATACTGATGCCATAAGTCAGATTTCTTTTTGCTTGGTGATTCTTTCTGGATAGCTATCTTTTCTTCTTTAGGTATCTAGATGTCCAATGTCTCTCAACTTTTTGAAGACTGGTATATTCCTGCAAAGTCAAAACCAGAACTCTGCTCCAACCCTTGTGAGTTTTCTTACCATGTGTAGGACTGTCGCCTCTGTGGATGAGCTGTCATTTCTTTTTATCAATAGATTTTTATTTTTCAAACTGAATCTTTCTTAATTTTGATGGTGTCTATAGCTTTTATTCTCCTGTTGAAACAAGAGTGAAACCCCTTCCCCAGTATAGCATGTCTCCTGGTTTCCATTCTGATGTCAACACATCCTTGAAATACAAAAGCTGATTTAATTACAAAGGTTTTTTTTTTTATAATTCAATGTTTCTCTTCTGTCATTATTCCTTTTCCACTCACATTAAGAAGATTTAAGGTTAATAAAGCATTATGCAATTTATTTCTGAGGGGCATTTTCCATCCCTTTCTGCTTGTTTGTCATATTCTTTATAGTTATATTTTATCTTTCTATAGCTTCCTGGCCTGTAGGATTGTGCAGCATACCTGTAATATGCTTTATATTTTAATAAGCAAAAAACTGTTTCATTTTCTTAGAGACATATGCAGGACCATTGTCTGTGTGATGGTCATAACTTCTAGTAAATGAGTGATTACTAAATCAGTCTTTTCTGAACTCAAAGTAGTTGCCCATGAAAACCTGAAAAGGTGTCAATGGTGTGGTGTACATATTTTAATTTTTTAAATTCTACAAAGTAGAACACATCGATCTGCCAGATTTAATTCTTTTGCATACCCTTTCAGTTACTTCCTGCAGGTAGTGGTGTTTGGTTATATAAAAAACAGGTAGGACATTTCCTTATAATCTCCTTAGTTTGTTGCCATATAATAGAAAACTCCTTTTTTAAACCTTTGCTATTGATATGATGCTTTTTATGAAATTCTGAGACCTTCAGCACATTTCCAATCAATTTCTGCATTACCTTGTTGTAGAGAACCCAGCAAACCTATATGGAATCAGATGTGTCTTGTGTATATGGGACAAACCCGATTTTTGATTATATCTTGAAACTGAATAAATAATAAAGTCAATTCTCTACCATCTTGTATAATAAATACAGTGGTTTCAATATCCAAAACAACTCTTTCTGCATATTGCAATTCAGTAACTATATTGAGATTTTTTAAAAACCCTTAGTACCATGGGAATAGCAGATAATTCTGCCTTTTGGACAGAGTCATAAGGGATTTGTTCTAATTTACTAAAATCTTCTGATTTGTAATCAGCCTTTCCTGACTTATTTGCACCAGTATAGAATGTGGGGGCTCCAGTTATTGGTGTGTCACAAACAATGTGGGGAGGGACCCAATTCAATCTCTTTATAAGGTTAATTCTGTCACTTTTGGGATAATTACTTTTAATCTCTTCGAAAAAAATAAGCACAAGTTCTTTGCCAAGGTTCATTGTCTTCTCATATTTTTTAATTTCCTCACTAGTAAAAAAAGGTACTGTAATCTCTGTTAGGTCTATTCCTGCTAATTGACAAAGTCTCAATTTTCCTTTTACAATTAATTCAGAGATCTTTCCCATATGAAATTTTAATTTTTACTAGGATTATGTGGTAAAAAGATCCATGCTAAGATAATATCTTCTCTCTGCATTAAAATGCCTGTATGGGAATATTTGGAGGGTGATATGACCAGAATTCAGTGAAGTTTTGGGTCCATATGATCCACATATGTTTTCTGTAATTTCTCTTTAATAAAAGTTAATTCTTTCTCAGCTTCAGCTGTTAATTCCCTGGGACTTTTTAAATTTTTCTCATCATATAAATCTTCGTTTAAATGAATTGTTAGGTCAGGTGTTATTCTATATGTGAAAATGTCTCCTAAAAATCTTTGGAAGTCATTACAAGTCTGTAATCAATCCCTCCTAATTTGTGCTTTTTGTGTTCTAATTTTCTATAAATCTATTTATAACTTAGATAATTGGCAGAATGTCTTCTTTTTATTTTTCTAGGAGCAATTTGTAATCCCCTATTACACAATGCTTTTTTTACTTCTCCAAACATTCTTTCTAAACTATCTACATTTGAATGAAATAACAAAATGTCACCCATGTAATGGTAAACTACAGATTTAGGAGATTTCTTACATATTATTTCCAGTGACTGATTTATAAAATAGTGTCACAGGATGAGGCTATTTAACATTCTTTATGGATAGACCTTTCATTGAAATCTCTTAGTAGGAAGAGAATTATTATAAGTAGAAGCTGTGAAGATATTTTTTTTCTGTCTGTTTTTTCTGACGGTACAATAAAGAGACAATCTTTTAAATCAATAACTATAAGAGGCCATCCTTTAGGCAATAGGGAAGGCAAAGGAATTTCAGATTGTAGAGGGTCCATTGGTTGAATCACCTTATTCACAGCTCTAAGATCTGTCACCATTCTTCATTTTCCAGATTTCTTTTTCACAACAAATACAGAAAAATTCCAAGGGCTGGTTGATTCTTCAATATGGTGAGCATCTAGTTGTTCCTGTACCTGTTCTTCTAATACCTGCAGTTTCTCTTTTGTTAAAGGCCATTGTTTAACTCATATTGGTTCCTTAGTTAATCATTTTAAAGGTAGGTCCAATGGTGCCTCTGAAGGTTTGTTGGCTGTTTTGTGTTTTTTTTATAGTCTGAAAGGTTGGTGACTGTTTTTTAAAGTACCTTATAATGTCCTTTCCAGAAACATGAATTCATTTATGTTCCGTTTTGAGACTATAAGAATGTTAACCTCGGTATTCCATTGCTGCAACATATCACAGCACCATAGATTCAGTGCTATATTAGCCACATATGGCCTCATCCTTTCTGTCTGTCTTTCTTGCCCTATACATTCAACCAATCTCATGTTTTGTTTTACATGAGATAGGGTTCTAATTCCTAGGAATTGAACATCTTCTTCCTAAAGAGGTAAATTTGGATGCCAAGATTCTAGAATAATAATAGTCACATCTACACCCATGTCCAGTAATCCTTCAATTATTTATTTGTTTATTTATTTGGACTCTCAGCTGTAGTCTGTGATCATTTATAGAAGCCTACAAAATATGTGTTTCCTGTTTTCTATTGGAATTTTTTATCCATACTCCATGTTTATTCTATCATCCAGCACAGTTCTATCATCCAGCAAGTCTGACATTTTACAACAGGTACTGGATTTTTAAAATTTTCCTGATGAGTAATGTCCTCCACAATGAATGTGAGTGACTTGATCACATTTGATCCAAAGGCCTGTAGACCCCCAAGGAGTTTCCTGATGGTAATGTTTGTCTTGTTTACAAACTCATTTGTCCAATGTTGGTCTTTGTTGCATCTTCTATATAATCCAGAAGATTGAGACAGTCTATTTTTGTCATTCCAAGAGGAAAAATTATTTCTAGGAATCTCTTGTCTACAGCACCTTCTCAGATGTCCTATTCTACCACAATTAAAATATTTGGTATTTTGATATCTCCTCATACTTTTGGAAATTGATTCTCTTATCATAGCCTCAGTATTACAGTCAAATGATTCAACATTGACTGTATGAAGAATATATTTATCCATTTAATCTGACCTTTAAAGGCCCAAGTATCTTTTGCATTCTAAGTTGGCATTTTCAATAGTTGGAGATTCAATAATACTCATCTAGCTTCTGGATCTATTACCCCTGTTTCTACAGTTTTAGTTAATATTTGTAAAAAGTCACTAAAGGGTTCTCTTGACCCTTGTATGATCTTAGGATATGATTCAATTATTCTCCTTGGTTGTTGAATCCTGTCTCAAGCATTTAAGACTATTGTATGGCATAGGAATAAGATGTATTCATTATCAATAACTTATCTCTGTGGAACAGCATAACAGCCCTCACCAAGAATTTGATCTTGGGAAGGCTCAAATTCTTTGACCCTTCCTTGCTATTCTAAGGCTTTAGCCTCATATCTCCAACAGTACTTCCATTGTAACTGTGGTCCATCTTCAAGAACTGCTGAGACTATTTGAAGTCAATCATGTGGACTAACATTATGGCTTTAAGCCCATGTCTTTTCTATTATTCTAACTATTGGTGAATGCATACCATTAAATACTGCCATTTGCATAATTTCTTTTATATCTTTCATACCTAGAGGTTTCTATTTACACTCTTTGTATCTGTTTGGTTATTGAGCATTTGCTGGCTTGTCAGAGGTAACAACAGGATAAGTAGGTAAACTCTTGATAAGTCATCACTGACTCTGACTAAATCCTTTGCCTGTACCTCCTTTCCTCACGTATCAGTTCTGACATTTTCCTCAGTCAATTCAAATCCTTTCATCGTTATCTGTTGTAAAGCTGAAATATCTTGACTTGTGAATATTTCTAATGATTTTATTGAATTAAATAATTTGAGGGCCTCATTCTGCACATGTGATAACAAGGTACTAAATTTTTCCATTAATGATAATTTCTCATCCTTGAATATTATTTGGATTGTGTACAGATTGCCTTCCTGGAGAGATAATCTATCTGCTAACTTATAACTTTTAACAGATTTTGTTTATAAATTTCAAGAGTATGACTCCTTTCGGATAATCTCTTAGTACTCTTTTATAAGTTTTCATAACCCATTGACAGGGATTGAATTTTGTCTATCAAATTAAAGTTATGCTTTTTAGTGGTATTTTCATCTATCTTCTAATTATTAGTCTGTAAAGACTGTATCATTTCTAATAGTGTCTCATTCTTGACTCTGTTATCAAACCATTTCTTTAGGGATAAAATATGAAGAACAATGCTAAGACCTATGATCACAAAAATATATGTGCCTCATATAATTTATGCAGAATTCCATTCATAGTAGAAACAAAAAAGTTGTTAAATTTCTGGATGGTGATATTGTCTGCAATTACCTTGGGGTTTGCTTAGAATTTTTAAATGTATTTATTTATTTATTTATCAAATGAACTTACCTCCATTATAGTTTTTCAGAAAATTGTTGTAGGTGTAATACTCTTTATTGACCAGCAGGTATTGTGATTGTAGGTGCAGGATGACAAGACATGACCACTGGTGCCATGAACAGTCCCACTGTGGCTCTGTGGTGGTGGCAGCTTAAATAATAACAAGCATATTAACAAGTTAAGAACAATTAAATCTGTTCCCTATAAGGAGCTTACAAGCAGATGTGAGACACAAGGTTACTGGCTGGGGTGTGGGCTAGGCATTCGTGAATCTGGGAATGCAAGTAATGATGGGGAAATTCACAGAGTAGTTGACCCAAATTTGTTGGAGCCCAGGGACTATAGACTAACAGCTGGGTGGCCTGCATGGGACCTAACTAGGATGTCTGCATATGGGCCAAAGCTCTGTAACCTGGTTGGTTTGTGGAACACCTGGCAGTGGAACTAGGATCCATCCCTGGTTCATGAACTATTTGAAGCCCACTCCATATGGTGTGATGCCTTGCTCAACCTTAATTCAGAGGCTAGTGGTTTGGTCGTGCCTCAAGTGAATGTGCTGAGAGTTGTTGACTCCCCATAAGAGGTCTTACCCTTTCTGAGGAGTGGATGGGGGTGCATTGGGAGGAGGTGGTGGGGAGTGGTGGAAGGGGAGAGAGGGGAAACTGTGGTTGGTATTTAAAATAAATAAAAATCTGAAAAACATGAATATTAAAATAAAATGCTTTTTGGTATTACAGAGAAAAGAAAAAGAAAAACCTCTCCTATCTTTGTCATATTTACAATTGTAACATTTTCTCTACAGCAGTTTTTCTTATACTTTTAGGGCTGATGCCCAGAAAAAACATCTGTTTGGTGCCTTGGGTTGGGAAGAGAATGTTTCAAGGACAAGCAAACAAATGAATGAATAAATAACATGTTTGGCAGTGAAATGATAACAGAGGAAGAGGAAAGACAATAACAGAGTTTCTGCAAATAAAATAAGGTGCTTTATCTTTTTCTTGGAGGATTGACTGAGCAAAGATAGACTTCATGAAGCTAGAGAGCCAGCACAAAACTTAAGGAACCATTAAAATCTGAACTCAGAATGAAGTTCTAAGGAGTCTTTTTTTTAAAAAATAAAAATAAATAAATTCTCAATATACAAAATATTTCTGCATTTTAAACAAAATGAGATCAATGTCACTGGTTATTTTTCTTATTCCAAGGCTCCTAATATGCTGTTGTGCAGTTCTAACTCCATCTAGTCTTTAATAAATGAAGCAGTCAACAGGTTCTGACCAGAGATCCTGAAGAGATGAGCAGTAATATACTCAGACCAGATGTTGTAGACAGCAGGGCTCCGAACTCAATCCTCATCACTTTTCCATTTATCGTACACTATTCCTGAAAACTGTGGAAAAGAAAAGGAGTGACATGAAGATGCCCAGGATGTAGGTCCCTGCTCCATCTTAAACACAGGTATCGCAACAGTTGTTACAAACACAATACAATTCAAAAGCTAGGGTGAATACTTTCATTTTAAAAATAAAATTTAATAAAAAAAATTGGGGTAGTGGTGGTATGCACCTTTAATCCCAGTACGGTGGAGGCAGAGACAAGTGAATCTCTATGAGTTCAAGATCAGCCTGGTCTACAAAGTGAGTTCTAGGACAGTCAGGATTGTTACACAGAGAAACCCTTTCTTGATAAAAAGAAGTTCGGGGCATTTGGGAAATATTCTGTAGATATATATATCAAACACATTTGTTGCATAATGTCATGTAATTTTGATGTTTCTCTATTTTTTCCAAGATGGTCTATCTATTGTAGAAGATGTGGTATTGAAATAATTTATTACTGAGTCTGATTTAATCTGTTTTTAAATCTAGCATCACATTTTTGTGTGAAATTTGGTGAATATATGGTTACAATAGTAATGTTTCTAGGTTTACTATTCCCTTGATTATACAGAACTGTTTCTTCTTATCTCTTCTGATTACTTTTACTTGGAAATGAAGTCTGTCAGTATTAAGGATAGCAATATTTTCAGGCTTCATGGTCCCATTTGATTAGTGTACTTTTGTACGTTCTTTAAGTCAGTGCTTATCTTTAAAGCTAAGCTTCTTGCCAACAACACATAGACAGAGTTCATTTCTTGAACCATTCCATCAACCTTTTGTGTCTTCTGAGTGGAGAATTGAGGTCATTAATCTTTAAAGTTGTTTTTTGTTTAAAGTGTGTATGTTAGAGATCATTTTGTTGCTGATTTTTGGTATTATGTTCCCAGTGGTGCTTGATAGGTTAGTAATTATAGCTTCATATTTCTTACTATAGCCTCTTGGCTATGTTCTTTATTCTCTTTAGTCTGAAATACTGCTTTCTGTATTTTATTTTGGTTTGGTTGGTTGTCTAAAATAGTTTTAGCCTATTTATGCCATGCTGAATGTGTTATTGTAATTTGGTAATTGTGGTATTTTGGAATTTGGAATGTAGTGTCCCAGGCTCTTTTTGCTTTTAAATTTTCCATTGGAAGATCAGCTGTTACTCTGATGGGCTTCCCTTTACATGTGACTAGCATGTTTTCTCTTGCAACATTTCAATAAACTTTCTTTGTTATATATACTTAGTGTTTAAGCTTCCATATACCAGAAGATTTCCTTTTCTCTTCTCACCTGCTGTCAGAGGAGCAGCAGGTGACAAGAGGTATCAGAGCAACAGGAGGTGAATCCCTGATGGGTGAATTTCAGATAAAGGCCAGAGAACACACACTCCAGAATGTCTTTTGCTTCTGCCATGCCATTACATGTTTACCACTGCCATCTTTTTCAGGTATCTAGCAAGGTATGAATGGGTGTGGGGAGAGCCTTTAATGTAGTATGTTTACCTCATAGTAACATCCTGTTCTACCAGGCATTTTAACCTGTGGATTATTATGAAGGTGATTTCTTTTCTTTTTTTTTTTTTTTTTTTTTGCTTTGACCAACAATTTTATTAAAATTTTATTAAAAGCATCTGGAGAAACTTTCAGTTACAAAGATTTTAGTGTAGAATTTTTTTAATGATTTATGTATTTCTTTTTTTTTCAACTTCAAGGTTTTTATTCTGAAAGAATGAATAGTAATCACAAAATAACACATTCTCTAGAAGCAAAAAACATATTCTCAAACACAAATTTGGGAAGACACTTTGTTGCCAGAACTGAAGTCATCTTTCCCTGAATACGTTCCAAAAAGGGACTACCACATAAATAACAGAATTTCCTAATATAGAAAAATCTCAAAGTATATTCTTATGTTGCACATCTAGTGACAGATATATAAGACTGGTTCTCATAAATTGTGATTCTTCTCTGTAGAAATGAATTTCCCTTTTTCCTTTCACCTTTTTTTTTCTCAGAGTTTATTAAAATACCAAAGTCTCCATTTCCGCCCCTCCTCCCAACCCCCTCCCACTCCCTCCACTCCCTCCCCTCCTTCCTCTCCATCCCCAAGAGCAGTCAGGGTCTCCCGCCCTGTGGGTAGTTCAAGCTCCTCCTCCCTCCCTCCAGGTCCAGGAAGGTGAGCATTCAAACAGACTGGATCCCAGAAATCCAGTATATGCAGAGGAAACAAGCCCCAGTGTCATTGTCAATGACTTTTCAGAAAGACTCCGGGCCAGCCACATTCAGAGAATCCGGCCTCATTCAGAGAATCTGGCTGGATCACGTGTTCGCTCAATCTCAGTCAACTGGAAATAGAAAACGCTTTACTGAGTGAGGTAACCCAGACCCAAAAAGAGGAATATGGTATGTACTCACTCATAAGTGGATTCTAGCCATAGTTAAAGGTCTTTGAGTCTATAATTTGTGATCCTAGAGAAGCTAAATAAGAAGGTGAACCTGAAGAAAATCATATAGTTATCCTCCTGGATAGTGGAACTAGGCAAGATTGCGAGGCAAACTCGGGTGCATGGGGCACAGTGAGGGGGTGGAAGTAAGGGAAGATGGTCAGGGAGAGGGGAGAGGGGGAGGATTGGGGAAGGCTTGGGGGAATGGGAGGGGGGAGGGAGGAAGGATGGTTGGGGGAGCAGGGAGGTTTATATCTCAGCTAAGGGAGCCATTTTAGGGTTTGCAAGAGACTTGATTCTGGAGGGGTTCCCAGTAAAAATTAAATAAAAAAATAAATAAAAAATTTAAAAAAATAATTAAAAAAAGAAAAGAAAAGAAAAGAAAACGCTTTACTGAGTCAGGTAAGCCAGACCCAAAAAGAGGAATATGGTATATATTCACTCATAAGTGGATTCTAGCCATAATTAAAGGTCTTTGAGCCTATTATTCGTGATCCTGAAGGTGATTTCTTTATAAGCTCTATGGTCTAATTAATAACAATAATACTAGTTTAAATAGTGTTTTGATGAGTAAAAATATATACAAGGAACTGTCACACAACTAGGGCCTGTGAGTTTCACCTAAGGAGCTGTGTAGATTACAGTTCAAGTTAATGATAAAAAGAAAAAAACAACTGAGTCCCGGTATCCTAGCTAGCTTAAATTCTGCTAATCTTAATGTGGGGAGGTATGTTCATAGCTTTAATAGCTTTAACAAAGCTTTGAAAATAACATAAAGTTAGACTAAGATGTTTTTGTTAAAACATGTTTTTGTTAAAGGACTTTGAGGTAAAAAAAAAAAAAAACCCAAGAAGACATTCTAAGGTTTTAGAAAGGTACACAGTTGAATGACAGACTCGCTAAGGTCTGGAAAAATGAACAAATCAGCTCAATTATAATTAGCTGGCATACCTTTATTATTAGGGTTGATTGATGACCAAAGGTAATGATTAATTCTTTATACCCATTTCTGTACTCACTTTTCTCATATAAAAACAAAACTATTGATGAGTGGGTATACACACTAAAACTTTAAGGTAGAGCTGACTAATTGTTTGTCATGTATAAATGTTGAGGCTTTGGAGGAGTGTTCCCTTTATGCCACATCCTCTCTAGCATAACTTATTACCTGTCATGATCTTGGCCATTCTTACATTCTTACATTAATATAGGATGGAATCTCAGACATGTTTTTATTTGCATTTCTCTGAAGGCTAAAGATGTTGAGCATGTCCTTAAGTGTCTTTCAGACATTTTAGATTTGTCTGTTGATAGTTCTTTGTTTAGGTCTATACCCAATTTTTTTATTGGATTACTTTTATTTTGATGACCAACTTCTTGAGTTCTTTGCATATTTTGGAGGTGAGTCCTCTGTCTAATGTGGGGTTGGTGAAGATCTTTTCTCATTTTGTAGGCTCCCATTTTATCTTGTTGACCATATCATTTGCTTTACAGAAGCTCCTCAGTTTCAGGAGGTCCCCTTTATTAACTGTTTCTCTCAGTGTCTTTGTTACTGGAGTTATATTTAGGAAGTGGTCTCCTGTGCTAATGCCTTCAAGTGTACTTCCCACTTTCTCTTCTATGAGGTTCGGTGTGGTTGGTTTTATGTTGAGGTCTTTGATCCATTTGGACTTGAATTTTGTGTATGGTGATAGATAAGGATCTATTTTCATTTTCTACATGTTGGTATCCAGTTTTGCCAGTACCATTTGTTGAATATGTTTTCTTTATCTTTATTCCATTTTATATCTTTTGCTTCTTTTATAAAAATCAGGTGTACATAGGTATGTGGATTGATATCTGGATCTTCAATTTAGTTTCATTGGTCTTCCTGTCTGTTTTTATGCCAATACCAGGCTGTTTTCAGTACTGTAGCTCTGTAGTAGAGTTTAAAGTCAAGGATTGTGATGCCTCCAGAAAAATTCTTTATTCTGAAAAGTTGTTTTGTCTCTTGTGGGGTTTTAGCTTTTCCATATGAAGTTGAGTATTGTTCTTTTGAGGTCTGTGAAGAATTTTGCTGGGATTTTGATGGGTATTGCATTGAATCAGCTAGTTGGAGTAAAAACTGGTACAGCCACTTTGGATTTTAGTATGAAGTTTTCTCAGAAAATTTGAAAACAATCCACCTCAAGACTCAGCAATACCATGTTTGGGTATATACTCAAAGGATGCTCAATCATACCACAAGGACATATGATCAACTTTGTTCATAGCAACATTATTTGTCATATCTAGAGCCTGAAAACAACCTAAATGTCACGCAACTGAAGAATGGATAAAGAAAATGTGGTACATTTATCCAATGGAGTACTACACAGTAGAGAAAAATAATGACATCTTGAAATATGTAGGCAAATGGATAGATATAGAAAATTTCATATTGATTGTGGTAATCCAGACCCAGACAATAATTATATGTACTCACTTGTAAGTGGGTTTTAGACATAACGCAAAGCAAAACGATCCTAAAATTCACAATCCCAGTGAATCTAGACAACAAAGAGGACCCTTAGAGAGACATACATGAATCTAATCTTCATGGAAAGTATAAAAAAGACAAGATCTCCTGAGTAAACTGGGAGGATGGATACCATGGGAGAGGGTAGAAGGGGAGGGGAAAAAAGAAAATTATATAGCTCAATGAAAACAATTTTAAAAAGTCATCAAAACAACAAATAATCTAATAAAAAATGGGGTATAGACCTAAACAAAGAACTCTCAACATAGAAATCTAAAAAAAAAGAAAAAGAAAAAAAGTTGAGATTTGTGATTTCTCTAAGATTTCTTACAAGATTATCTTTCAAGATAAGCAATAAAGTGATTGGTTTTTTCTTTGTAATTGCAAAATCAACCTGCAAGTAAAGGAACTTTCTGAGAAGAATATCTTATTTGCTTACATTCTTTTAAGCTATAAGAATATGCTTGGGTATAAATGTATTTGGGTTCATTGGGATAATTTATTTTTCACCTGTAATATATAAAATGTTTAATCATATAAAGAAGGCAAAAAACTTTTTACCGATATTCATTATAATCTTGCATTTTGAAACTGGAATATAACCATATTGTAATTTCTATATTCCCTGAAAAATATTGCTCAAATATATAAGCTATTGGAGAAAAATAGAGAATAAGGGAATGCAAATGAAGAATAAAGAAAAAGTGTGAAGGAAACTGTGAAGAGAGTGTGAAAGTGTGTTTTCCCTTAACCCTCTTAGATTAAAAAACTCACAGTGTGATAAAAGGACTAGAGAGAGACCTTGGCAGGTTGAAGCCAAGGGGTTCCATGGTGGGTGAGACACACTGTGCAGACAGCATTCACATGGAGAGCTTTATTCGGGAGAAGGGAGAGAGGAAGGGAACACAGCAGTCTCTTGGAAAGAAAGAGAGATGGAGAGGCAGCAACACAGAGAGGCATAGAAACACAGAGAGGCAGAGATACAGAAAGAGATAGAGAAGAGCAGGGCCTGGGGAGAGGAGAAGAGGAGGAAGGGAGAGGAAGTAGGTGGGGCTCTGCCTTTTAAAAAGAGGGATGCAGCCTACGTGCACAGAGAGCACACAGCAGACCAGAGTACGGCCTGTGTACCGGGCATGCGTGCAGGGTGACACACTCTGCCACGTCTGCAAGTGGTGGGAAAAGTGTGCCTAATGCCAACATTCCTCCCATCTCGTTTACTAAAATGGGAGGAGTTGGGGGTGACAGGTACAGGGAATGAAGGTACTGAATTCTTGAGACTGCTTCCTGCTGATCTGGGGACTTTGAAATCTTGGCGAACCTGAGGAAATTTGGGAGCTGACCACATTTTGGAGTCTGGTTTCCTCATTGCTGTCAAGGCTCTATAGAACTGCCAGGTGCCTCTTGGAACTGGCAAGATGTTGGCAGACCAGAAGACAAAGTTAAATTCAAGAGAAATTTTTTTCTTAGGTCCTGGTAATTGAGGGAAGGGAGTGTCAAGACTAGAAAAGAAGGGGAGGCTTAAGCTGTTGATTGGCAGTCCCTAAATGAGGTGTGCACCTGATCTGTTTGAGGTGAATCCAAGCCGACTCCTTGAAGCTTACTGAATTTACAAAAGACATTTTAGATACATTAGCATTCCCATTGCTTGTAATCTGGACCTAAATCCACATTACAGAAAAGATGGTATACTCACGTAGTGGTAGTACTCTGCCAGGTTAATAACTTATCCAGATTTCATCAATTAATGTCAAAGCTATGAACTTTTGGAGTCTTAATGTAACAGTAGCATAATGAGAGAGAGAAATATGAAACATGTCTCATTTCTTTTTTAACATTCAAATCACTTTCTCTTTATCAGAACTTAAGCCTTCTCATCCTCAAACCTGCATAACTTGCACTTAGAACCCGAAACATTCTTAGACACAATACACCAACTCCGTGATTTTCCCTTTGCATCTTGTACTACAGGAACCTGGCCCCCAGGCAGCAAAACCTGTCTGTTTGGTTCTGTTGCTGCTGGTATCAGTACAGATATGCCCTTTATCGGTGTGTGAACGTTTTCATCTGTGATCTTGTTGAAGATGGAGTCTATACCTTAGACCTGGAATTCTCTCTCATCTATAATTATAATTTGAATATTGGTTACTGTCCCACACTTCTTACATGTTTTTCTTGTGTTTTTATTTTTTATATCCCTTGCTTATTTAGCTAGATCCTCTACTTTATCTTTGTGCTCTGCTATTTTATCTT
Source organism: Myodes glareolus (assembly GCF_982192425.1). Classification (NCBI taxonomy): domain Eukaryota; kingdom Metazoa; phylum Chordata; class Mammalia; order Rodentia; family Cricetidae; genus Myodes; species Myodes glareolus. Next base: position 112,061,127 of record NC_142030.1, read on the forward strand.
TTTGATTCATTCTACTTGTAAATCTTTCCTTTGAGTTTTCCAGTAGGACCACTGAATTTTTCAATTCTATACTAATTTCCACTTGAGTCCTCTTCGGTGTTTCTATCTCTTTATTGAATTTTGTTCTCAAGGCCTGGATTGTCTTCATGTCAGTATCCTAGGAAGTCTAGCAGGAAGCTGGGAGGTCTTGTCATAGAATGCTGTTTGCTCTATTTCCACTTCTTTGAGTTAGAAAGTAGTGGACAAATTAGCTTGAGGAATAAGGCAGGGTGAAGATGCTAAGTTAATGGGATTATAGTAAGGAAGTACATTTTTACTCTTCAGCTATCATTTTTATCTCTGTTTATTCTCTGATCTCACTGGATTGCACACTTTCCTTTAACATGGCACCCTAAGTAGGCAATGATCCTGAAGACTTCACACAAGAAACTTCTCAAAGGCTTTTTTGTGTCAAGAGAAGATTCAAATCAGGTCAAGCAGTTCACTAGGAAATAAACTATAAAGAAAATGTGAGAGCCCATGTATTCTAACACTCAGTGTTCTCTTAGAATGTATGTTTGAAGACCAGTTCTAAACATAGCTAATGAATTAGGCAAAACACAGAAGAAGGCAAGTCTATAAGGTACAGAGGTGGCATGCATAAGTGCAAGCAGAACTGTTAAAATGCACAGACAGGTGGCAATGTCTGTTTGTTCTGTACATATTTTAGTAGCTGCTGTTTGAAGCTGCATTTAGGAATTAAGATTTAAAGCACCAGAAAGCATCTCCAAAGGAACCAGATGGGTAAATTAAATCCCAAAATTTGGCAAAAAACTATGCTCTGATCATTAATGCTACCAGTTGAGGGGAAAATCACCCCTTAAGCTGAAAGATCAGCAAAAGCTGCAGCTCTCACGTCCCCACCTGCACTAAAGGAGGGTTGCGCGTGGCCTGCTGCCACCATGCAATGACACCACTTCGCCAGGCAATTAGTCTCTCTGGACAGCACCAATTGAGCCTGTCTCTCCACTGAACATACAGACTAACTTTAAATGCTTCAGAGTAGGTGCTTTCAACACATATTCTCATGGATGACTGAGAAAATGGAAATTACTCTTATTGGTTTGGGTTTTAGCAAGGTTCTGTATGTTCCATTTATTATTTAAATTCTTGATCATGAGATTACCAAACCAAATTAAGAGGCTGAATTTTCTGGTATTTCTTTATAACATGGTGAAAGCGGAAAGTAACACAAATTTATTCAATCTCAGTTATTTTTTTCTTTCTTAATATGGCAGTGCCAATGGAATACCAAAGTGTGAATCAAACAAATCCTCCAGATGGGACATGTACAAATACATTCATGGAAATTTTGTTCTGAATCTCAGATCTGGATATAAAAATAAGTATAAGTAAGAAGAAGAAAGGATTTGGAGAGAACCTTTTCGTAGAGTCACTTTTAGTCTCTACTTGCCATCAAACCTAAGAATATGTCAGTGATGATGGGGACTCTAACTATCCTGTGACACTGAGCCTGCTGTGAAGGAAGTAGCCAGGCAGCATTTAGTCTTCCAGAGGTTGTCAGGCAGGAAAGGGGAGACACTGATGATGTGATTGTGAAGAAGAAGGAAATGGGAGGGGGGTAACCTGGGCTCTGTATAATGGCACATAAGTTGGAGGGCTGGAGGGTTACCAAAAACAGAAATCTGGAAATGAAAGCTGAATGCGTTGGAGCTGAGGAGGAGTCACTGGCTGACTTCAAGCATCCACTTGAGTCAGAGGACTTTTAAGAGATGCTGATGTACAGGCATCGAGGAGTCTGCAGAAGAGCAGTAAGGCCAGTGCTGCACAGCCACTGTGAGTGGCAGCATTAGTGACGTCTTCCGGCGTTGCTTCAGTTCCTTTATTATCTCTGAGGGATGAGAAATGGACAGCTGACCCCAGTTCCTGTGTTGAGTGATTGCTTCTCAGTTGGTGGTGCTATTTGGGGGGCGGGTCTGAAAACTTAAGGTGATAGGACTTACCTGGAATAAGGAAGTGACTGGCTCTTGCCTCAGAAAATTGAACCTTAGTGTCTTCCCCACTCTTAGTTCTTTTCTCATGTGAAGTAAACCACCTTCTTCACGCATTTCCAACATCATGATGTTCTGTCTGGCTGTATGGGCCAAATAACTGTGCAATAAATCCTTTGAAACCATAAACCAAATAACTTATTATTATAGTTGTTTTTGTTAGGTATTTGGTAACAAAGAGAAGAAAGTTCTCCAGTATTTAAGTTTTTATAGGTTTTATATAATATAGGATTATAGAAAAACAAGGCAGGGAAGTCATAAAGGAACTTCTTTAAATATTTTTTATTTGTAAAATGTCTGTGTATGTATACAATAAAATGTAATATGTACACTCATCTATCCTCCAAGTATCCTCATATGCCTCATTCCCTCCCAGCTTCATGTATAATTCCTAACTGCATCTTCAAGCATAAGATGCTACCTGTGTATACAATAAACACACAGTGTCACCTGCCCGCACATTTTAACAGTTCTACTTGCATTTATGTACAACCCACCGAGGCCAGTTAGTGCCCTCCATATCTGCACGGTGGATGGGGCATCCACTGCAGCATAGGAAGCCAGCAGACATTATCCTCCCTGAGTGGCTATCAATTGCCAATAGCCCCTTAGTATGTGTGAAGACTGGAAATGATGCAAAACTCCTGTATCAGTATTTCAGATAGTTTTATCTTGTGCGGATCCTGTGGAGGGAACCACAGCTGCCGCTGAGAGCTTGTGAATTTGATAGCCATGTCACGCCCAGAAAACAGCATTTCACAGCGTGCCTTCCTATCCTGCAGTTCTAACATATTGCCTGTCTTCTCCGCACCATGTTCAAGGGGACTCATCTCGATTGCTAGCTTCTAGTCTACAACAGGAGTAAATTGTCAAAATGCTGATTTCCCCTAAGTTTTGGTTCTTTCAATTAATTTTATTTGAGATTATAATCTGTAATTATCTGCTTTCTGTTCTTTCCTCCAAACTCTCCCTTAAACATCTCCTTCTTGCTTTCTTTCAAATTAATGGATTCTTTGTTCATTAATCACACAAACACATATTTATATATATTGTGTTATGTATATACATACGTATGCATATATACATAGACACAATGTCTAGCCACACCCAGCTGAGCCTCAACCAAGCCCCTATGCTGCCAGGATCCACCCTGCAAGTTCTGACCCACAAGTTTTTCTCCTACCACATCCAACCTTTCTACATAGCCTTATATCCTTATGCATTCTTCACTAGTGTTTATCCTGAAGAAAGAAATATATGTGAACACACACACACATACACATATATATATGACACTATATATATATATATGCATATAGGAATATATATATTCCTAAACACATAAGTACTGTGTTCTCTGTCTGAATAATGTTACTTGTATGTATATGTTTTCAGAGTTGACTATTTCATATTGGATAATCTATGGGTGTTATGCTTTTCCAGGTTCATTCCCCAAGTTACCACATCTAGCCAAGGTTCCACATCCAGTGCTCTGTCCTAGTCTGGCCACCCCCATCTTAGCTGTATCCTAGGCTTCTGACAGGTATCACTCAACATTCATGACATACAGGCTCTCCCATTTCACATCTAACCTCTCCACCCAGTAAGATCCTTATAAATCCTTCTGTAGGATCCAGACTTGTGATGCTGTTTTAGTTTATCTTCCTTTCTATGAGTCCTTCCTGCTGCTTACATCTACTCGCCCCTCTCCCCACCCCCCAGTTCAGCACTGGACTAGGGTACACATCTTGCATAACACCCTGGCTTCTTTGTCCATGTGACTTCATCCTGTACATTCTCTTGCCAGTTCCAATCTTCTTTGTCCACATCAGACCCAGAAGTAACCAAAGTAGCCCAAATACTGAGATCGCATCACAAAAAACAAATAATGCAAAAGGTCAAACCAGAATCTTACCACCAAAATATATAGTCCCATAGAAAAGTTCACCAGTAAAAATTACCTAGATGAACCTCAGGAAAGAGAATTGAAAGGATCAATCATCAAGATTCCAAGGAGTTTAAAAAAGACATAAAAAAAAACCAACTGAAAGTGTTAACAAAAAGAACTTGAGAATAATCACCCAAGAGAGCACAAACATGATGCAGATGTCTACATGGAGCCTCAGGAATGCACAATGTCATCTAAGTTCAGTATGGCTTAGGATACCAAGTGCTGAACGAGCACTCTAGGGACTTTCTAGGGCCCCTCTCTATTCCTCAGTGATGCTCATATGTAAAATCCCTATCAGTATGATGTCTGAGACAGGCGTGTGCCCAGTGCTCATTTGATCACGTCTCTTGTCTTGTTAATGTTACCATAAATGAACACAGCCAGGACACAAAGTCAGCAGAAGCCTTCTTAGACAAAAATACTGTTACAATATTAATGCATCTTTGCTTAATTAGGTCTCCTAAATTAAGAGTTTGGACTTTATCTTCAGCTCTTACTTCTGTATTGATCCACTGTACAATCTACCTCTAGCTAGAAAAATAACGTTCTCTAGTAAAACAATACCAATGGTAGCTGAGGGAAAGCAAAGAAAGATTCCTTGATGGTCACTCTGCCTCAAACTGGTTTCCACCACTTACCTCCTCTCTTTTGGGGGAAGGGCTGTGGACAGAACCAGTATTTGTCATCATTCCCTTAACTTGCTGTGAACTTTACTCAGTGATGTTGCTCAGACAACTCACAATACTTTAGGGAGGAAAGATCTAGAATCATAATACTTTCAAACACCCAGGTTTTTGATGTTATTATAATAGCAAGTTAAATAGCCAAGAGGTTTCCAGAACCCAAGTAGATGCTATTATGTTACACACACTCATTTGTAATTGCTGGTGCCCAGGGACCTTATTCTCAGTAAAAGAAATTCATAGTTTTTTTCATACTCTTTTCCCTTTATTTACTCATTACTATTTGGTTAATTTAAACAGATATGCAATGTTCTAAAAGTAATTTCTCCTCAAATTGGTGGGTCGATTAAAACGGTTACAGCATAAAAAGAGTTTGCTGATCAGGGATGTGAAAGAGAACTAAATGAATCCTTTCTGCTTTAGAGGCTCTCCCTGAGTCATCTCTGCCCTAGCTTCCTGGCTTTGTGCTTCCCATTCCCTTGCAGCTCACACTCATTTCAAATAAAGCAAGTCAATGGAGGGCAACTCCCACAGAGCAGTTGCTGTGGACTGAGAGGTCCTCGTTCTCGCTTGCCATTTGTGTAGCTTGGAAAGGCCTAGGTGTTATAGCTGCAAAATTGCTGTATTACATAAAGCTGTTAGCACAGAGGCTTAGGGCTAATCCAGGGCTCTCTGAAATGTGTCCTATAACCTCTGTGTGCTAATCTTCCTGATAACAGCTTGCTCCTTCCCCCAGTACTCAGGATGTGCGCACAGAACCAGTCTCCTCTGCAGCTCATGGAGTCCTGCTGCTGATCACTTTTGTGTGTTAAGCCTGCTAAATTCTAATGCTATAATTCAATAACTGTGTGCTAAGACTGTTGTGTAATCAAGGCGACTTCCAGCTGTAAAGACGTCCTAGTCCAAAGGGATGCTTAGAGCAAAACTGTGGCAGGATGCACTGGTTTCCCCAGTGAGCAAAACTACCTTCCTAGGGATTTCTGTGTTAGTCTTGTGTTCGTTATTTCTGCCATGGATTTGCTGAAGATGAGAATGCAGAGAAAAAGGATATTGACATTCTCCATCTTCTGCCCTGCGGTTTCATATGAAACGAGCTGTTCAGTCGGAGAAATGTAATTACAGTGACAAAAGAAACAGAACAAAGAGCAGGACTCAGTTCTCTAGTTAGGAGAAAAAGATAAAAAAATATGTTTGATAAAGTCAGCTTAAGATTTCTGAGAAGTAACAGATTTTTAGGATCAGTTGATGTCAGGGAATCAAAGAAAAGATAACCATTTTTCCCCTTTGAATGTAACAGCAACGCTGTTTACCTTCTTCTTTGATAAAACTCTAACTTTGACGTTAAGGTAAAACTTTTGGCGCTCATTGCTAGAGAAAAGCATGAGATCACATGACTTATTAATATTCCGTCACTCCTGATGTCTTTGATCACCTCTCCCAGTGACTATTTCTGTCTCTTGTTCCTTTTCATTTTGTTCACTTTTCACTACTGGCCTTATGACTGAATGTATCTATTTGTTCTCTTGACAACTTCAGCTTTTTCCCTAGTCTTTCCACCTGACAGGATTCAGGGTTGTTTTCACATTATTTAAAATAAAACAGCACTGATGAGGAAACATGTCTTTAAAAATGCAAGGGTGATAATGTTTCAATTAAGTGATTTAGTGACTTTATCCGTGTTGTCAAGCACTGAACTCACCTAGCCAAGGTAGTTTTTCACAGAGAAGAACACAGACAATGTGTGTCTGCAGCTGTAAGAATGGCTTCCTAGACTAAACACACACACACACACACACACACACACACTCAGTGGGGTGGGGAGGGAGGACAGAATCCTATATGCTGTGTTTCGTTAGACTCACATATGTAGGTAAGAAGTACAGAGTCAACTCTAGGCCCCATTTTTGCAAGGAGCAGGGTGCTTGTTTGTCCTGGCTGCCTTGCTAGCTTAGTCCCAAAGTAACCACACAGAAATTTATTAATTAAATCACTGCTTGTCCCATTAGCTCTAGTTTCTTATTGGCTAATTTTTACATCTTAATTTAACCTATTTCTATTAGTCTGTGTATTGCTATGTGTCAGTGGCTTACCAGCAAAGCACATCTATCTCTAGTAGCAGATCTATGGCGTCTCTCTGACTCTGCCTCCTTTCTCCCAGAATACCATTTAGTTTTCCCTACCTACCTAAATTCTGCTCTACCCTTTCAGGATAAGGCAGTTTTTTTTTTATTCATTAACCAATACAAGCAACACATAGACAGAAGGACCTCCTACATCACCCCATAAGAAGGATGTGAATATTCTTACTACTTAAAACAGTGGAGAGCTTAATCAAACTGCTCTTGAACATCTCTTGCATCCTGTTTGGAGAGTCTGTCTTCTCCAGTTCCTGAGTTGCTATTCATACTCTCTACTCGGTATCAGTAGCACCTTTCCAACTAGACTGATAGATATTAGTTCCTTGCCAACACTGGGAGGCAGTGGAGACAGGAGTGCAGCAGGGAAATCTCCCTTCTGGGAAGACCAGCAATATTGTTGTATCAGGTTATGCCCAGCCTTCGTCTCACAGCAGAGGCAATACTGTAGTGGGACAGTATCAATAGATGGCATAACAGCCCTAGTATGACTTCTCTGGAAAGTTGTAACTGAAATATTACATGTTAGGATATGTTCTATGGTATTTTGTAATACATATCCACCACCGTTAATTCTGTTCTTCTAAGAAGTAATGGTGGTTGTTTGGTCTGAGAATACTAAAATAATACCTTCGAGGGAACAAGAAAGAACATTTGTAGCATATCTGTATTTCAGGCCTTGTGCTCTCAAATACAGAAATTATTATCTCCATTTCATAAATGGCAAAATTGAAACTCAGAACGGCTAAGTAAGCTGCTCTACATAACACCTCTTTTAAAATGTATTTACTTTTCAACTCCACTGACTGATAATTTCAGGATACAATTTGTTCACAGATTAGAAATTGCCAATATTTATATTTTTGAAGATGTGATCAGAAGTTCATTTTGCCACTTGAACAAAGCAAAACAAACACCCAAAATGAACAAATCTACCACGCTGCCAGTATAATAAATCAAACTGTATGCCTGTTCTTGTATTTCCTTTTAGGCTTGCTGTACACTCTTCAGATTTTGAGTGTACTGCTTAAAATGCACAGGCCTTTAGGCACAGTGTTTCTTTTCTTGAACATACACAAAATGTGCCTCGGAGAGCTCTGGGTGCACAGTGCATGCTCAGTGCTGCCTTGGCTACCGTTTGTGACATCAGTTCAAAACGCCTCATCTCTCGGGTTCTCTGACGCTGCTCTTTCCCCCTGAGCTGCATCTAAATGAATAACAAGATAAATGAGTGAGGAGACTGGACCATTATGAAAAGTTCATGGCTCTTTGGGTTTAAGCCTTATCATTAATGAAAATCAGTTTTCTCACATATATAGTCTGTCTGACTTCAGAAGTCGGCCCATTGACACCTCTGCCATGCCAGTGCTCCTCTACTAACCATCAGATGTAGTCATCACACACTGTGGACTTGAAGGCAGTGTGCCTTGTGGTGGTGCCTGATAGTCTGTGTTGGAAGGATACCTGGTGTCTTCGTTCCTGTGCAGGTTTCCATTTGCTGCTCTAACAAATCACCATAAACTTATGGCTTAAAACTGATAGGGGAGTTCAGCCAATCACATTCTGCTTTGGGGGCATGCCGCCCTCAGGCTAAAGCCAGCCTATAAACCTAGCAAGCATAGCTCTCTCTCACCCGGCTCCTGAATCTGGACGGATCGTTTGAATTCTGGTGTAAGCTGTTGTAAGTCTTACTTCTGTTTATTAAAGCTGTATATTTTGTATTAAGATAGTCTGGGAATTTTTCATTACCAATCGCCCTGCGGCATCATCTGGTGCCCAATGTGGGGCTTTCCCCCCTCCTGGCGCAGGACTAGCGGCCTGAGCGCACACCGCATCTGGGGTCTAGCCAGCTCCTAGCTGCATTCGGGGGGCCAAATAACTTCCTTGGCTTTTGCTACCCCCATTGGGCACTGTCTTCCCCCAGCTCTCGATCTGTAAATTTAACCTCTGGATTTGAGAATATATATTTTAGAATTTGCTTTTCAGGTCGGCACCATTGCCACGTGGATTCAGGTGTGCCCCCGCCACTTACTGGCAGGCAAGGGTCATTACAGGTAAGATTTTTCTGTTCAGTTGAAAACAAATAAATAAATACAATTTCTTTTGATTGACCATGTCAGAAAATATTACTATCCAAAAGTTCAATGGCCTTTTTAATTGCACCATGGAGTATATCTACCATGAGGTTTCTGATATCCCTCCTACTTGGTTGTTTCTGGGACTTGTCGCTTTTCTGGTGTTTGGATATTTTATAAGGATGATTCAGTCCTTACAGAATGAATATACAATGCTGAGGGCAGAGATTAAAACCTTAAGGACAATTCAGACTGACACCAACCTCCTCAAAAAAGAGTTTGGAGTTTTCAATGAGGAGACTAGATCAGAGTTCGGAGTTCTCAAAGAGGGGACAACCAAAATGACTCATAACCTCCAGTCCATGACTGTAAATGCTGAAACATTAGCTGAGAGGATTAAAACCATTGAATATGAAAATTGGACTTTATCAAAAGGGTATGATAGATTAATTGACAGGATTTCCATACAAAAAGGCACAGTACATGTCATGAGGATTATGTTCAAGGAGGATATGGTATCTCTAAAGGACAAGCTCCATGCCTTAAAATTATCAATAAAGGCGATAGTGTCCAGGGAGAAAATGGTGTCTCTGACAGACAAGCTCCATGCCTTAGAATCATTAATGATTCTTGAATTTTGCATGTAAATGGATGGACATAGAAAACGCTTTACTGAGTGAGGTAAGCCAGACCCAAAAAGAGGAATATGGTATGTATTCACTCATAAGTGGATTCTAGCCATAATTAAAGGTCTTTGAGCCTATTATTCGTGATCCAAGAGAAGCTAAATAAGAAAGTGAACCTGAAGAAAATCATGAAGATATCCGCCTGGAGATTGGAAATAGACAAGAGTGCCAGGTAACCTCGGGTTCATGGGGGGGTGGGGGGGTTGTTGGAAGTGGAGAGGGTTAGAGAGAAGGGAGTAGGGGAGGAATGGGGAAAGCTCGGTGGCCTGGGATGGGGGGAGGGAGGAAGGATGGATATGGGATCAGGGAAGTATATATCTCAACTAAGGGAGTCATTTTAGGGTTTACAAGAGACTTGAGTATAAAGGGGATCCCAGGTCCAAGGAGAGATCCCCAGATTGTTCTCTGGACAGAGGAGAGGGTGCCTGAACCGATCTTGGCCCACAACCATACTGATGAATATTTTGCATTTCACTATAGAACCCTAATCTGGCGATGGATGGAGATAGAGACAGAGACCCACATTGGAACACTGGACTTAACTCCCTAGGTCCAAACGAGAAGCAGAAGGTAAGAGAACGTGAGCAAAGAAGGCAAGACCAGAGGGAACCTTCATCTGACGAAGGATGGCGATACAGATGGAGACCCACATTGGAACACTGGACTGAGCCCCTCAAGGTCCAAATGAGGAACAGAAGGACGAAGAAAATGAAAAAGAAAATAAGGACTGCGAGGGATGCTATCATCCACTGATACAAGGGGACCGATCTAATGAGAGTTTACCAAGGCCAGTTGGACTGGGACTGAACGAGGAAGTGATCCAACCAGATTCTCTGAATGTGGCCGGATTCTCTGAATGTGGCTGGCCCGGAGTCTTTCTGAAAAGCCATTGACAATGACACTGGGACTTGTTTCCTCTGCATATACTGGATTTTTGGGATCCAGTCTGTTTGGATACTCACCTTTCTGGACCTGGAGGGAGGGGGGAGGAACTTGAACTTCCCACAGGGCAGGAAACCCTGACTGCTCTTAGGGATGGAGAGGAAGGAGGAGAGGGAGTGGGGGGAGTGGGAGGGTGTTGGGAAGAGGGGCGGAAATGGAAACTTTTATAATTTAATAAACTTTGAATAAAATAAAATAAAATACAAAAAAAAGAAAATTGGACTTTATCAAAAGGGTATGATAGATTAATTGACAGGATTTCCATACAATAAGGCACAGTATATGCCATGAGGATTATGTCCAAGGAGGATATGGTATCTCTAACGGACAAGCTCCACACCTTAAAATTATCAATAAAGGCGATAGTGTCCAGGGAGAAAATGGTGTCTCTGACGGACAAGCTCCATGCCTTAGAATCATTAATGAAGGCTTTGGAGCATAATACTGAACAGGAGATTTAGGACTTACAAAAGGCAATGGTGAACAGATTTAATAAGATTGAGATTCATCAGATAGATTCTGATGAACAGGAGCAAAAGATAGAAAGGCAACATTTACCTCAAAAAACTCTGAGTTTACAAAGAGTTATACCTGCCTTTCCAGTAATAACATCAAAAAAGATAACTGGCTCCAAAAACCCTAAGGTCATCAAAAAACATACATGGGAGCCTTTATATATGAATGATCTGAAAGAATTTAAACAAACAATTATGAATTATGGACTGCATTCATCCTTTGTTAGAAAGATGTTAAAAATCCTGGGCTCTCAGCAGCAGGGCCACCCCTCAAGATTGGAACCAGCTCACATCAGCTGTCCTTGAGAACGGACCTTTATGGCATTTCAAATGCCTATTCAAGCAAGAGGCCAGACTTTTACAACAACAAGAATCAGCGAAAGGAATTGAGATTTCTCTAGATCAAATTCTAGGTGAAGGACTTTACTCTGATCCTCAGGAACAAGCTCTTTATGATGAAAACATTTTATCCATATGTGCCACAGCAGCTCTAAGGGCCTGGGACAGGGTTCAAGACTCAGGTCAGAGAGTAGAATCATATGTCAGGGTCAAACAGAGAGAACCCTTTAGTGACTTTTTACAACAACTAACTTAGGCTGTACAAATAGGGATACCTGATCCAAAAGCAAAAAATATAGTAATTGAGTCTTTGGCTTATGAGAATGCCAACATAGAATACAAAAGGATCCTGGGGCCTTTAAAGATCAGATCAGCGTCTTTGGATGAATGGGTTTTACATAAAACAATTATGATGTCATAGTTCTGGAGGCCAGAGGTTTATAAACTACAGTGTCAACAAACTCCATTTGGAGGTATAAGGAGCAGTTCATTCCTTTGGCATCTCTGTATTCTAAAACTGTCCAGGCTTATAGCCATATCACTCTGAACATGGCCTCTATCATCACATGCTCTTGGTATTTGATCCTCCTAGCTCCCAGTTGAACACTTTTGCAAGTGGAACCACAGACATACTTGTGTAGGACCTTGACATTGGAGTCTCCAAGTGAGCAAAGAAACATTTGTAATGTGCTATTTGATCTCATATAGGTATGATCAACCTTCTCATACTTTGGAAACCAACTTAGTTTCCATTTTCTGTTATTTCACAGTCGGCTTTTACACAGTTTCTAGTTAAACTGAACTTCCAGTAGACTATGGTTTATTTGTTAGAATCATTTCCATTTCTGGACAGCCTTCAAAAGATGCTCATTGTTAGTCAAAAATTTTCTCTTCAGAAGCAGAATCAACAGTGTATGTGAATGAGCATGTTTCTTAATGCCATTTCCTCGTCTGTTTATTGAGGCAAAAGCACTTAATTTGACACCTACAAGCCACAGACAAAGAAAATCCAGTGGTGTTAATCTGATCACATCTCAAGACCCGTGAACAAAGGAAGATGATGATGTAAATCAAGGATCAGTTCAAGGATGCTGGAAGACAGACAAAAGCCAAGTTCAAGGAGGCAAACTGGAAAACTAAGTTCTGAGGTCCTTTCTACACCTTTCAGGATGCCTGTCCACATAAAGAGAATCATGCCCTGTACTGTGTCTTCCAAGTCGAATGTTAATCTCACACAGATCCAACCTACCAGACATGCCCAGAAGCAGTAGTTTACTCTCAGGACTAAGGTGAGTTAAAATAAAATTAAACATCTCAGTTTTCAGGCTAGCTACTTAGTGTTCTCCCACCACCCACATCACACAGAACGTCACTTACTCTTGAAGCCATTCTAGACCAACGGGAGCAGATGGTGGCTTCACAGCTTTGGTTCACAGATGTATCTCTCTGACAAAGATTACTGAGTACCCATTTTACCATGTTGCCATAAAGCCACCATCTACAGCAATCTTTCTGTTTCCCCATCACTCCAATTTCTAAATCAAGACCAGAGCACATGTTTCTTGTTTGGGGTAAAAGAAAGACCCTAAGGGAGAAAGTAACCTCCTTTGTCACATTCTGACAAAGATAGAACTGCAAATACATAAAAGACAGAAAGGAAGGAACAATTGGTACCTACAACAGCTTGGATGAATCTTCATAGTATATGGTGAGTGGCAAAATGCCCGTCTCAAAAGGTGACATCTTATAAGATTCTATTGGCTAATTTTTTCTGAGAATAACATATGTCCACTACAGATAGAAAATCAAAAATAAGGCAAAATAACAATTCTTTCAAATCCAATGTAGTAGGCCAATGAGTTTCAAAAGTTATTCACTGGAGTATGGGTGGGAGATCATAGATGACTCAATAACGATTGTATCAACCAAAAAGCCCAACTCAACCTGAGTGACAGCTCACAGAAGTCATATTCCTGGAGCTTTCCGCATGATGTGTAAGCAGCTGGACCAGTCAGGGGGTCTCCCCCAGGAAGTGGGTCGAGGTGGAAAGCTCCCATAGACGCTCTGCCATTCAGCATCTTCTGTCAGCAGCCGTTAGTTACTACATCAATAACCTTGGGGGGAGGAGACTTGCAAATTCATTAGCACTTCCTGAAACTCATGAGTGGTTTGTTTCCTGACTCTTGAGTCTGCTTCCTCCATCCCAAAGAAAATCATTCAATTTGTAGGAATTTGCTACACAACATAGCTCTTCCGAACAGCATTCTAGAAAGATAGCTCTGCACAAATGGAACACAGATTAGGGATTTCAAAGGGTCAGAGTGACTGACAGACACAGGGATGAGCACAACAATGAATAGAAAGGGAAGGAAATGATTCCAATAATAAAGCAGTTGTGTATTTGATCACAGAAATTATGACAGGAGTGTGCACATTCAATAGAAACAGACCACAAATCCCTGAACATGTTATATGAATTTCTTTCCCTGCTTTGGATATCATTACTCTTATCTGTGCATAGAAACAGCCACTGGGGAAACTGGATGAATATAGTAAAGAATCCTCTCCGTACTTCCTTTTCAACATTCTATGAACTATTTTTTTTAATAAAAATTTTTAGAAAATAATGCATGTTGAAACCACCACAGAAATGAGCTGGACAAAGAAGACATTCTCCTTATGTTCTCATTTTTCTGTATGTCTATGGCAATATCACAGCCCAACAGGAGCAGTAATAGACACAGACATACCCCAATAGGTACTGACGATACTGACAGAATGAATAAGTGCTGGCAGGTACTGACAACATGGACAGGGACAGATAGCACTGACAGGAACTGAGAGACACTGACAAATAGGTGCAGAGAACACTTGAAGGCACCAACAGCACTAACCTGCACTGACATGAACTAACAGGCACTGACATATCCTGACATGTACTGACAGGCACTGAGAGCGCTGAAATGTTCTGATATGTGCTGACAGTCACTGACATATATTGATATGTGCTAAAATGTACTGACATATATTGAGAAGCACTGACAGGCATTAACAGTAATGACATGTACTAACATGTATTGACATGTACTGACATGTACTGATAGGCACTGACATGTGATAACATGTACGGACATGCACTGAGAGAACTGACAGGCACTGACATGAACTGACAGGCACTGACAGGTATAGACAGCACTGACAGCACTGACAGGTACTGACATGTACTGACATGTGATAACATGTATTGACATGTACTGAGAGCACTGACAGGCACTGACATGTACTGACAGGCACTGACATGGACTGACAGCATAGACAGGCACTGACAGGAACAGGCATGCACTGACACCTCCACACTGAGGTTCTCGTCTCCGCAGGAAAGGATAGGTTCTTATTTCTTTTCCTTGTCCTCCATGTTTCATCTTGTGCCCCCACCCCCTTACTACTAGAGCCTTATAGTAAGTGAGACAGAAAAAACAACAAAAAGAGCAGAAAATGAAATTCATAAGTTCCATCTTATATTTTGTTTTCATTATTTGTTTTTATCACAGTAATCATTTTGAGTTGACTGAATATATTTATAATTATTATTGTAATGACTGCATCATATTTCTTCATATGAAAGGAACATTTTTAAACATTAATTAGTGCAAGGGATATGGAAATTGTTCATAGAACAATTATTTACTCTTTGAATTTTCTTCCTTAGAATAATTAACTTTAATTGGAATAATTGTGTCAAAAACAAATATTTTTTTTCACTTTACTGTTCTTAAAACTTGTGTTAACTTTGATTCCAGAAGATATAATGCTAATTTACAACAGTAGGTACAATGTGCTATCTCTCTCTGCTTCTCTCCCTCTCCCCCTCTCCCTCCTTTCTCTCTCTCCCTCTCTCCCTCTCGCTCTTTTCTCTCTCTCTCTCTCTCTCTCTCTCTCTCTCTCTCTCTCTGTGTGTGTGTGTGTATGTTTCTGGGTACTCAGTCTTGTTTATGGCAAGTCAGTGGTTGGTGTCAGGATGTTTCCTCAGTGTCTTCTCCACCTTGTCTTTTCAGACATGGTCTTTCACAGAACCTGGAGCTTACTCTGTCAGCTAGACTAGTCAGTCAGAGGAGGTAGCCCACCTCTGACCTCCCAGTGCTAGGATGACGACAGGTATGCACCTCATGGACTGACACCACAGGTATGCACCATGTGGCTGACATGACAGGTATGTGCCACGTGGACAGACACGGCAGGTATGTACCACATGGCTGACATGGTAGCTTTGTAGCACATGGATTGACATGACAAGCACGTAGCACCCAGTTGACATGTGTGCTGTGAGTGGACCTGGACTCAGGATCTTGCATGTGCGCCAATCACATCCCACATGTTCTTTTTATATCATATGTTAAATATGTAGTTTCATCACTTAGAAAAAAACAGAAGATACTAATTATAAGTTCATTAAGTATTTATTCTTAAGCAAATAATATTTTTGAAATTTCCGTGTGGAGTTAATAGTTGTGTAAAACATTAAGTACTTAAATTAAACCTATGCCATATTTTTAGCTGATTTAATATATGAGAAACCTAAAGGAGAAAGATTAAATAATTTGTGTAAAGTAACAAAGCTTCAATAAAGGTAAATTTATATGCACTTTACATCTAATTTCTTTGTAAATTATTTGAACATTTTCCTACATTCATGGTAACAGAATATCTCTCTTTTATACAGGTTGCCTGGCACTTTTATATTTTTAAAAATATTTTTAGCAAAAAATGTGTTTTCCATATAATGTGTTAACATTTGCCTGTTATTTTGTAATTCACAGTCTATTATTAGTAATTGTTTATGTGTTTAGTCTGCTTGAATTGTTAAAAATATGATTATTCATATAATAGTTTCCTGACCCTTTGTTGAAATAAGGGAATGAATAGAAAGAAAAATCCTATGTACTACTTTCTTTAAAAAAAAAAATAGCCTACTGAGACTTCCCAATGCTCAAAATTACACAGAATATCTAAGAGGACATTTCATCATGTATAACATTAACTTTAATTTATATCACCTGGCATGCCATGAGCCATATTTCTTCTAGTGGTTAAGCTCTTGCCAGCTTCTAAATTAGGTCCCTTATGGAGCTGCATTAACCCTTTCGGGATAGCAGTACAGCAGTGTACAGACAGTACGTTCAGAGCAGTAGACAGGTTGTATTTACTGACAGGGCAAGACCTCAGCCCAGGAAAAGAGCAAAGCATAATCCCTGGAAGACTACGCTGAGCAATCTCTATGCCTCCTAAACTGCGTGCAGGAAGTTTATCTGCAATGGGCAGTAAACCCGGCTGGCTATGTCTGGACACCAGGACACATATCTGTATTAATCAGGGCTCCCAGACAGTCTAAAATAGTATTGTTTGGGGAGAGAAGCAGGTGGAGAAATTTATTATGATGAACTGACTGACAAAACTAGAGAAGCCCCAAGATCTACTGTCTGCAAGACAATCAGAAAACCTGGTGATTTGATTCAGTTGCACTCTGAAGAGTTAAGAACCAAGAAGCTAGTGGTATAAACTCCCCTTTCTATGGCCATACAAGAAGACACAGTTGGCCCAAAATCAGTGAGGGGGAGAAGATGAATAACTTATCTCTCCTGTTTTCATCTACTCCGCCTTCAGTGATTTGGATGATGGCCACCCACATGGAAGAGATTCATTTTCTTTACTGAAGTCACAAATTCCAGTGCTAGTTTTGGGGGCTATAGCTATAGCTCAGTGGGAAGAGAACTCGCATAGAATACCAGAGGCTCATACAAATTAATGTAGTGGTACCCACACGTCTATACTCCTAGCACTCCAGCAGGAAAGCCATAGGGTGCGGAGCTCAAGATCAGTGACAGCCTTGGCCGTTCCCTGGGCAATCAAAGTGGATGATCCTCTCTCGAATCAGCATCAACAAAATTAAGTGACACCAAGTGCTACTTTCACCCCAAAAACAGATTCAAAAAGTAATAATTAATCTGAGAGCCCCAGACCAGTCAAGGTGACACATAAAATTAACCATCACAATGCCTATGAGCGAAATGAAGAAGACTGGAGGCAGAGAGATCGACAGGGCCCTAACCTGTTACTGGCAGGGTGATAAAATGAATAACGTTGTCCCGATTGTATGCAGATTCTCACGCTGTTTCTGTTTCCTCTGCAGTTTGTCGTATCATCGAATCTTGTTAATCAGCTTACACCTAGTTCATCAAATTCACTGTCCATAATTGATCTTATAACACCTATTTGGTCAAAATATTGATTTATCATAGATTATAAGCTGGCATGTGAGTCTGCTCTGAATGAGGTTGCAACCTGCTGGATGCCATCTTGGTGTGAATCCTGTCTTTGCACTACTTCTTCAAAAGCCTTCAGAATTAAACCCTCTCTGCAAGTTGTGATTAAAATACAGTGACAACTTCAGGAATAAAGTGTCTTCCTACATCCTTCCTCCTCACTCATGTTCTCAATTATATTACTAGACACATTCTCAGGTTAGGTCTTCATGACCCCAGTGTTTTCTAATTTTCTATAAAAGAAAACTGAACTCCATGTCAAATTACTATGCTACTAATTCAATAAAGGAACTAATAACAAAAATCCTTTTCCAAGATAAAGTTCATGTTGTGGAAAGATAAAGCATTTCTAGATGAGAGCGGAGGGATAGAAGAGCATTGTGGGAAATATGTTTTGAAGCTGTACACATGCAATGCATAACTTATGATGGCTACAGACTGTGCTAACCTTTATCTTTAGAAAGGAGTAATTACTCACAGATACACAGAGCTTGTGAATTATCATTACTCACTCATGAAAGCAAATGTGTAAATGTCATTGTGGGCACTAACAGTCACGCACAATCACTCTGCTTTTAGCGGAACATGAATGCTGATACAGTCAGTACATTTGAAAAGATGTCATTTGCAGAAACTGAAAAATTTGCATTATAAAGGTAAGAGGAAAGAAATAAAGAGTATGAAATATATTTTAAAAAGGATAATGGTAGAGAAGGAGAAAAATGAATGGATAAGACTCTACTATATAGTTCATAATGCAAAGTGCTTTAAATTAATTATTTTGTTTGATATTTATTTTGGTATCAACAAAATAAACTTGAGTTAGTCAGTGTTCACAAAGAAAAAGTAGAATCAATTGATTGTGTGTATAGATACATGTACACACACACACAGAGAGAGATAGATAGATAGAGAGAGAGAGAGAGAGAGAGAGAGAGAGAGAGAGAGAGAGACCATGGCTACGATTTATTTCAAGGAATTGGCTCACACAGTTAAAGAACTATCAATTGTGATATTTTAACGACGGGTTGGAAATTGTAGCAAGAGTTTATGTTACATTTCTGAGTATAAAAGTGCTGCAATTTCTGTGTTGCAGTCTAGAAGTGAGATTCCCCTCTATTTTGGGAACTTGATCTTTTCTTTTGGCCCTCAGCTGACATAAGCCCAGTACTTCCATTACGGTGTGTAACTCCTTTACTTTAGTTCTACTGATTTTATGATCTGCCAGTTTTAAATGCTTTCACAACACATAAACAACAAATTTTCTAAACAACTGCCATTTAGCCCAGCCAAGTTGACACATTAAAATTAACCATCGATCCCCTGTTATTACAGACTAGAAACTTGAATTCTAGAGATGTTAATAACACATCCAGGGCCACAAAGGAATTGTGGCTCATGGAAAAGGAGCAAGAAAGACATCAGCATGTTCTGGGAAATACTTACATCCTCAGATAAGCCACTTCCTGGGGAACTAGAATGTCTGGAACTATAGTACTAAAGTGAATATTAGATGTTCTCTTGGCATGTAATAAGAACTAAAACCAACAGGCTTATCATTCCGTGTATGAACTATAAATAAGCCCTTCAACAAAATACACTTTTACAATATTATCTCTCACAGGACAAAATCAGATTAAAATTCAAGGGATATTATCTTCCAACTAATCTGCTAACTAAAAACTCCTGTTTTTAAGAATGTGTAAAATAATGTGTTTCACGCAGAAGTGTTACAAACAGAGTATGCATGCTTCTGTTTGGATTATCATCGTGTGTGTAACTGAAGCCTTCCAGAACGTGTGTGTGTGTGTGTGTGTGTGTGTGTGTGTGTGTGTGTTGTTTCACTGAAGCAGTCATTGCTCTAAGAGCAGTTTATGGTCTAACCAGGAAGCCAGGGCATGTGTCTATGTCACACACAGTTCAGAATTCCGCCTCTCATAAAGAACTGTTGTCCTTTCACATCTAGTAACAAGTAGTTCATCTAAATGACTGACACAAACTAAAATGGATAACAGGTTAGATATCATTTCCAATACATCTGAGCACACTTGATCTCTGTAGGTATATAAGGCCCACCTCTGGGAGCAGCAGATGATGTAAACAGAATATATTCCCCATGTAAACTGCTATGCTGTGATGACTGTTCATGACAGAATACTGGTAACCCAAAGACCGTGTTAATGACCAGTGTGCTGTAGTGCAAATGTTCACCTTTCACACTGCATTGTTAAATCACAAACACTCCCCTGCTAGCCATATTCTGTTCTTTGGGGATTGTGCAAGATTTCACTATGTATACTTAGACACAAAAGCATAGCCCGAGTAGTTAACCATAAATTTTATTCATCTTTTAGTTTTGAAAATAAAAGTCGTTAAGTGACTTTCTGCTCTGCAATTTGAACCACTGCATGAGCAAGAGAAGAAAGGTTAAATGAGAGCAACTGGCTTCAAATTAGAAAGTATTTTTGTTTATTCAAAAATATTTCTTTTGCGTTATCTGTGTTTTTATGTGTTTCAGAAGAGACTAACCCATTAATTAATAATCACAATTCTCTGTTGTTGATATATTGTGGTAAAATGCATACATACAAGCAAACATAAAATAGTAAAATA
Organism: Myodes glareolus; assembly: GCF_982192425.1. NCBI lineage: Eukaryota > Metazoa > Chordata > Mammalia > Rodentia > Cricetidae > Myodes > Myodes glareolus. Next base: position 112,081,437 of record NC_142030.1, read on the forward strand.
AAAACATATAAAATAAAAATAAATACTTTTTTTTAAAAAAAGACTATATTCTGCTCTTTCCTCTTTGTCAAACGTGGTTGGCAGCTGGTAATCATCAGACATCTTGATGGTCTCTACTTAGACAATGTGGCCTGCACAGAGAGTTCATACATTTAGCTGAGCACTATAATGATGCATAGCAATTTTATTACATCAATCACTCCATGTGTTTCTTGGAACCAATGACATTTCATTCATCCTCTATTTCAAATATCTAGTGTTCCTGCAGCATATTAAATAATTAATAATATGTGATGAATAGATGAATGGGAGAATACCATCGCTGCTCCTAAAACTCCTTCATCAGCTTCCAGCTAGGCCTTCACACAATGGCATATCTTTTCCAAGAATTGTAATCTTGGAATCAGAACATTACAGAGAGAAAAGACTCCAAGAGCCAGTCAGTGCCCCATTTTACAAATTGGAAGAAACCATGACCTACAGAGTTTTTTTTTTTTTAGGATTATATAAATAATACTTATCAGTGCTAGGTCAAGCATATATATATACATCTCCCAACAACTGAGCATTTGTTAGAGGTTCTCTATCACACTGTTTTTCAGTGTAAGCTAAAGTCCACTTACTTTAAAAGAAGTTAAATGTTGGCATACCTATTAATGATCTCTAATTCACTCATGAACAACAATTGTATTATAGATGTTATTAATTTTAATTTCAACTATGGTTGATCTTTACTTAAAAAGGCTATCTCGTCAAATTCTAGAGCTCCCCCCTTGTACCCAAGATTTGGTAAATATGTGAGATGTTTAGATTTTCCAAAGAATCTGCTACAGATATGTAAATTGCATGCCCACGTGACTGACATGATGTAGTATGCATGTGACCGCTACTCTCCATCCAGAGCTAACTGTGTCAGTGAAATACTTGTAAGTGCACAAGCACAGACTTCTTTCCAGGTTTGAAAATTGCATCTTCAATGAGTAAATGGGTAAAATAATCCTATCTACATTCTTAATTTCAGTAGAAACACAGAAAAACATGTATGTTGCTGAGAGTCAATGCTGTCCTTCGGGTCTCCCATCATAAGCATGATCAAGGGTTCTACAATCTGGATTTTAAGAATGTCAATAGGAGAAGTTTGTCTTATAAAGTATTTAAGACACATTTTAAAATATGAATTACCAATTCCACAAAAGAACATTTCATCTCTTGATATTTATATTTTTTACATTTTCTGAAGCTAAAAGTTTAGATCAAGTCAACTTAAAACTGCCAAGGATTGGTGAGTCTCAATTTATAAATTAAGATGTAGCATTGGAGTTGTTAGGATGTCAGTCATTTTGACTGACAAATTTCACTGCTGAATGAAGATTTAAATTTTCTATAAATCTGTCTGCCAGTTAGAGTGTTTGATAGAGTCTATAATTCTCTGCAAAATGCTTCTTTGGGAATCAAAACTGTATGACTACTAATGCTCACAGTAATGCTTCATATTTTTCTCCTCTCGGTTTCCCATGTATCTTTTTACAGAGACAACTAGCCAACCTTTCACTGATCCTAAAAGAATACTTTCAGTCTCAATACTAAGATGCTAGAAAATTAGAGGTAAAAGATTATAGAATATGACACTGAAGATAAAATTCAATGCAATGGAAACTTTCAAATACATCCAGATATTTCACAAGTTAAAGAATAACACAGTTACGTGAATTAGTACCACAGCAGGGACAATATTTATCAAGATTTACAATTCTTTCCAATATTATATACTTAATATTGGAAATATATATATAAAATACTGGATATATATATATATATATGTAAATTTTGCACTTGCATCATCATGTAATGATTGTTTTTTAAAATATATTTTAGGAGGTTCCCTATTTAGGAATTTAGTAATGTTTCTTTTAAATGAATATCGTATACATGTCATGTATCCAAACACTGAACTGAAAAGGTACTGTAGGTCGTGGCTTTTTTAAAAACTTGTGTTGAAATGTTGATATTGTCTTAGAAATCAAAAAAGAAGAGATTTTACAATTTCAATAAATTTGTTGAAAATATTTGGTTTTTAGCTTAAAGTTGGGGAGGTTGTTGAAATGATACAGCCTTTGCTATACCCAAATGTAAGGTGGTGATGAATTCTGGTAAAAAATATATCTTGATGATCTAAAATTTAATTTTTATATTTACAAAGCAAATGGAAAGTAGATTGGGAATATAAACAGGAAAAAAATAGGTTTGTCATCTCTTCCACTGTGCTTTTATTTTGAATTTAAGGAAAAGAATTATCTGGAGAAATGCAGGACTGTGTTTACAAACCCGTAGAATTAAACACAAATTATTTCACTGAGGAAAAGAGAAGTTCAAGTAAACACTTCACAGAGATAATGTCACAGAATAGTTAGATTTGGAAGATAACAAAATATATATGAAGAGACTCTACTTCACTAATAGCCAGGCAAAAGGCAAACAACCTGGAAATGTTCACTCGGCTGCTGCAGAAGTTATGAAGACCGACAACTGCTACGCCTGCCGCACGTTTCACAGGGACTCTAGTAGTCACACTGGGGTAGGAGGGACACACGCAGAGTTAAATACAGAGAAATTCTGCGATATTAATTCAAATTTTAAAGTATCCATACCTTCTAACAAGGCAGTTCCTTTTCCAGAATCCTTTCAAGAATGCTTACACACATGTACAAAAGTACATCTTTAAGTATGGCAATTCTAACATCTGCAATCATTTTAAAACACTAAATACAGGAGCTGGAGAGGTGGCTCAGCAGGTTATGGCACCTGATGTTCTTGCAGAGAACCTGAGTTCAATTCCCAGGTCCTATATTAGTCAGATTGTAACCATCTATAATGCTAGCTCCAGGGTATCAAGGCTTCTTCTGGACCCTGAGGCCCCTACATAAACAAAGTATATACGCACACTCACACACACACACACTCACACACACACACACACACACACTAAAAATGGACTAAATATTTTAAGTGATAAATATTTACCAAAAGAAATTAATTTAATGTTCACTAGATACCCTTTTTGGTCAGAGGCTTCATTTGATGCTATCTATGCACAAGAAGTAAGCAAGTTTACAATATAGTAATTGAAGTATTTTTAACAATTGTGAAGGAAAAGATATGACATTATTCTTTATGAGAGGAAGGTGGACAAATTCCATGAAAGGCAATGCTCCAAGTACATTTTAACTTAAAATAGAAAAAAAATCTTATATTATAATTAAAGGAAAGGTTGAAGAAAATATTCATAATGCAACATTAGTTTCATGAGTTGAGTAATCGATTTTAACCACCCTATGACCACATAAAAGGAATTTTATAAAATGATCAGCATAAAACCCAATCTCTGTTTGATAACTATTGTTCCTTAACTAAATTGTACGCCACTTTGCAAAAACACCACACCCATGCAGGTAGAGCTATGTTTCCTGCCACAGCAATATTCTCACATCAGTGTTCCTTTATCTTCTTCAGAAACTCTGGAATTTATTCTCTGCTGAGAACAACTCAATCAGGAAAGCTTAATCCCTTTCTCTGAGAGGCTCAATGACACCAAATCAATGACCAGTGTGGTACAACGATGGGCTTGGTATAGTACATCATTTGTTAGACCATAAAACATTCTAGCGTATCAGTTAACCCAAGTCAATGGGTGTGCTACCAGCTCACATTTGTGTTGCGATAAGGGACACTAATGCACTGTGTCCAAATGAAAAAAGATATTAACATCCTGGCATCCCCTCGGTGAAAGCCTTTCTCACAATTCATACCTGTATTTGATAAGGGCAGATAACTGGGTTTCAGATTGACCAGTCATAAGCAGAATCCTCAAGTCAAGTTCATTTGCAAAGTATGGATCAATGATTTGGCGAGGAAAAGAAAAGGCACACTCTGGGTTTGGTTTGATTTTGTTTTCTTTGTTTTGCTTTGGTTTGTGGTTGGGGTTATTGGGAAACATTGTCAATCATAGAGGAATTTTATTTAAGCAATAAAAGTACTCTTTAGATAATCCAGTACAGTTTGAAAAAAATGGATGATTAACATCTGAAAATGTGATTGCTGCATTGGCCATGCAGGGAAAGAGCATTAAATCACAATGCAGAACCATTACATATACAGGAGAATGAATGAAAGGCAAATGAGAGAAAAAGTACTTTTCATTTTCTCTTATATGCAGAACTCATATTTAAAATTTTTCTTATATTTATGTGCATTAATACATATATGTTTATACATATTTCTTCATAAGTGACAAAATTCATCAGGGGATAAGGAGAGGGGATGAAGAGATATTAAAAGATGTAGGAGTTATTGTTCATTTGTATAAGGTTTTAACTTCAAAGAAGTTATAACTTTACATTTTTACTTTAGTAAACAGTTCATAAAATTACAGGCATGGTACTAGGTATGGATTTCAAATGTGCCCCACAGAGTCACATGCTAAAGTTTTGGCCCATAGCTTGTGATGATCTGCTGGGAGGTTGGGGACTTTAGAAGTTGGGACGAGTAAGAGGAAGTGAGTCACTAGAGGCAAGACCTTAAAGTTTACATCTATCTCTTCCCTTTTCTCTATGTCTTCCCCGCTATGTAGTGAACTCCTTCTCCACACACTCCTTTTGCTTCTGATGCTCGCCCTCATAGCAGATGCCAGGACACGCTGTCTGACTGACTCCTGTGAAGCCATGAGTCAAAGCAAATATTACCTTGTTTTGAGTAGTTTGTGTCAGGCTCCTGTCAGAGACAAGAAAACTAGAGAAAAGGTTTTCACCACTTCTGAGTATCACTTACCGTGAATACATCTAAGACATGTCTGAATTCACAGATTTTTGCAGTATTATTGTGTAGAGATGTTGTAATTACAGGAGGAAGATATGACAGTAAGGGGCGGTGTTGCCTAGATCTTTCTGTCAGTTACCCCCATTATGCAGCAATTAAACGGTATAGAAATTTATAGGCAAATGGCATGAATGCAAGTCTTTTAAATTTGATGTCATATACTGTTATTGTTAAGATGTAATCTTCACTGGAAATGACAAGAGCTGTGTGTGTGTGTGTGAAACTTCTAGAGAATCTATAATAAAATCAAAAGTTCTTAAGTAGCAGTAATATTGATTGTAGCAGACAAGATCTTATTTAATGTGAATGAGTACTATGGAACTAGATGAAAATAAACACTAATATACAGAAGAAGAAAAAAAGAGATGCAGAAAGTAAAGTAAAGGAATACATGTAATAAGAAAGCAGAAGGGCGGGCCAGGATGTGGCTTAGCATATGAAAGAGCTTGCTGCCACACCTAATGACCTGGATTTGATCCCTAGGACCAATGCATTGGAAGAAGAGAAACAACACCTGGCTGCGTGTAATCTCACCTCCACACATGTGTGCTGCACATGTACACACTCACCCCTCTACACACATGTGCCGTGTGTCCACACATTTACTTTCCACACACATGTTGTACATGCACACACCCATCCACACACACATGCTGTGCATCATTTACTTGCCCCTCTATACACATGTGCTGTGCATGCACACATTCATTCCCCCACACACATGTGCTTTGCACACACTCACTTACCCCTCCACACGCATGTACTATGCATGTACACACTCACTCCTCCACTCACATGGCTGTGACTGCACATACTGGTCATTCTACACACATGTGCTCTGCATGCACACACTCATCCACACACACGTGCTTTACGTGCACAAACTTGCCCCTCCACATAAATGTGCTTTGCATGCACACACTTGCCTCTCCATACACATGTGATGTGCATGCACACACTCACTTCTCCATTGACATGTGCTGTGCATGTACACACTTGCCATTCAACACACATGTGCTGTGCATGCACACACTCATCCCACACACACATGTGCTTTGCATGCACACACTTGCCCCTCCACACACATGTGATATGCATGCACACACTCACTTCTGCACTGACATGTGCTGTGCATGTACACACTCATCCCACACACACATGTGCTTTGCATGCACACACTCACTCCTCCACACACATTAGCTATGCATGTATACACTCACTCCTCCACACTCATATGCTGTGTAGGCATGCACTCATTCGTCCACACACATGTGCTGTGGAAGCACACATTCACCCATCCACACATATGTGATGTGCATTCAATCACGTACCCTTTCATACACACAGGATAAATAAGCAAATAATTATAAGATAGTAAAGAAAGAAAAAAAGCAGAGGGAGCCATTTTTTAGCTTGCTGTCCTGTGAGCATAACAGACATTACTTGATGGAGATTCTCAATAGTGACCATTTTGACATTTTCTCATTCATGGAGGTGCTGAGAAACGCCTTTGGACCTCACTTGAGATTCTGTTACTCCTTTCTATATGTCTACCCAACTTCACATTGTCTCATGGTGTCAGTGGATGCTAGAGTATACAGACTGTGCAAGGTTAGCTGAAGGGGCGATTTCATCCCTACAGCTATAGGAAGCCATTATTTATCCATGTTTTGCTGAGTTTTGGGTGATTCACTGTTTCACCTATGCTCTTTATGTAAATCTACTAAATAATTGGCTCATGAAGTTGAATTGTGGTGGAATTGCACTTCGTTGTGCTGTTGTTGCCCTGTCTGGGATGAGTAGATGGTCATGCCTCCCAGAAAAAAATGCACAGACTGGCTCTTTGAGGGAAAAGGGGGACCCACGGAGAGAAAGGCAGTGGAGCAGAAATAAATGAGAACACAGCGTAAAGATACATGAGTGAAAACATCATGATGAAACGCGTTACTTTATATGTTAATGTGAAATTTTAGTTAAAATTGTTGGGAAGGATGTCAAATAGCTAGAATATACCGTGATAAGAATAAAGAAGGCCCTAACGCTTAGAAAAGTAGTGACTAATGCAATACATTTGCACAGCACACAGCAGACAACTCTCACACTGGAATGGGTGACCAGTTGTAGATTTCACATGAAGTAGTTATGATGCTAACAATTAGAAGCACAATTAAAAGGTCAGGTATTTACTTCAACTTGTAGTCTCTAAAAGCAGCCATTCCACAGGTAGCACACTTTAAGACCAGATCATATTAATAGTTACGAATCATATCCCCAGTTACGACTGGGGAACTTAAGAAATGAGAAAAATAATTCTGCTACACCTTTGATTTCTCATTTATTTAACATTTTGTTGTCTGTTCAACATACAGGACAGCATGGAAATTTCAAAGCTGCCTGCTGGATAACGTGAACATCTCTTATCTTAAGAAACAGGCGTCTTAGGTGAGCAGATCACATCTCCACAGGCAGCAAACACTCAGGGTAGACAGTAGTTCCCTCTCCACTTCCTGTGCTGAGATATGACAAAAGGATGACTAGTCGGTAGCTGACTGGAAGGCTGTCGCTCCCTGCTACCTTCCCCAGGGACTCAGGAACTGGAAGGTTGTCTCTCCCTGCTAGCATCCCCAGGGACACGGGAACTGGAAGGCTGTCTCTCCCTGCTAGCATCCCCAGGGACACGGGAACTGGAAGGCTGTCTCTCCCTGCTACCTCCCCCAGGCACGCAGTAACTCAGTAGACCCTTTACACTTTCTGTGTCTGCTGATGTTGTCTCACATTTTAAAATTTCATAACAGAAAACATCTGTCTCATCTTTTACTTCTTGTTTTTATCTTATCCAAAGACTCCAGCACCATGTTGTAAGCTCCTGAGTTTTTGTGGTGTTAGTTTAGTTCAGGGCTGGGAGACAGCATGAGCAGGGACATTGCTACCATGAGCATGGGGACAGACTATGGAAATGACTTGGTATAATCTGTATGTTGTTTGTTCTGACCTAATTCTCAATAAAGCAACGCATTTTATTTTAAACTGACTGTTGAGAAAAACATTGTTACTTTACAATAAGAAATGAATATGTCATTAATTACTGTTACTTAATCATTTTAAAATACTATAAAATTTCAATAAAAATTGCAATGCAAATCAAAATATTTCCTGTTTCATTAGAACTATGAGCTCTTCCTCATGACTGCAAATGAGCAATAAAGTTTGATAGCATAGCACAATTGAGATTGCTTCTTGGATAAGGATAATTTTTTTCTCAAAGCATGTTATATGAAGTCATTAAATATTTGATGCATAATAAAAGGAAAATAACATCCCTTTCCACTAAGCTGCCTTAAATATCAATTACAAAGAAAAGATTTGCTAAGCTAATGATTTTCTAAGTAGCCACAAATGCTTTCTTAATTCCTGATGTGTTCTTTTTTGTTCCTCAGAATAAATTAGTGGTTATTTTCAATATTTGGTAGCTTCACTTGTTTTTATAGCAAGTATTTACTCAACAAGCCATTCAACTCTGCCTTGTAATTTCATACTAAGTCTTCTAACAGTGAGTCACTAGCAAACACTGCCTCGAACCTGACAGTACTGACGTATAACCAAGACTCTGTGTGGCCATTCAGTCAAATGCAGGGTTGTGGTTATACTTGAGGACAAAGGAGTAATGAAAAACTATCTCTCCAAGATAACTGCTCAGGCAAATATCTAAACTGTTCCCTTAATGACTCACTTTTCCCACAATGCTATCCTTATGGAAACCCCCTCCCCTGATGATTGCCAGATTGCTTCTGTGACTTTTCTGGCAATGGCCTATTAATAAATGTAAGATGCACAGAAGCTGTGTAAATGCATGTACACTGAGACTCACCCTCTTGGCAACCAGATATAATGTGGACAGAGGATGTTAAGAACAGAGGTCTCGACTAACCACTCCTACCATGTCTGACCTGTGAGTGAGACCTTCCAACCATCTAGCTCCTGCTACCTGTCAAAGAGCACTGATACAGCCATTAGGCTTGTCGGCATCTCACTGAACAGACGTGGAGCTTCCCAGTTGAACTTTATTCAACTACCCATAACTGTAGAATAGACAGCAAATAAGTTTTGTTTTAGGCCATTAAAGGTAACTCAGCAGACTAAATATATAGCTAAGCTGGAAAAGAGCTTATCTTGAAAACATGACCATGCGTCTGAACCTCAGAATCCACATAAAAACGTTAGTGAATGGGGTAAATAATTGTAGCCCCAGCACTAGGAAGACTCAAAAACTAAATAGGCTAGCTTAGGGAATCCCATGCCAGCAAGAGACACTGTCTCAAGAAAAAAATGATGGATGAAGCCTGAGGAATAATTCTTAAATTTATTTTCTAGCCTCCATGTGCTCTCTCTCTCTCTCTCTCTCTCTCTCTCTCTCTCTCTCTCTCTCTCTCTCTTTCTCATCAAATTAGCTTCCACCCACTTTTCTTGGGATCTTGCATGGCATAGAACTAATAAGCAAGTCTCAACTGCATGTCCAAAGTCAGACACTCTGGGTGATAGGGGTCTGGTAGCTAAGTGATGGCCATTAATCAAATGTAACCACTGAGTAATTTTTTTTCTGTATGCCATTCACCTGAAATTAAATATTTCTGGGTGGAGGATGACACCACTTTGCTTTAATTATGTTTCCAGCAACGGATGCCTGCTCAATATAGAAATTAGAGTTTGAGTGATATGCTGCTCTGTTTGAATCCCCACTGTTGCAAAGTGTGCCTGTACCACTGTCTCCTAAAAACGTCTGGCATCTTAACTCAAGTGCCAGTTACTAGAGGGCAAGTCATTCTGTGTCCCCTGTCACACCAGTACGAAGTTGTCAATTACTAACAAAATTAACTCCTTTATTAGTACATATATTGAGAATTTGCTTACTATAGTCAACATTGCTAGCATTGAGATAATATCTTTAGACTAGATAAACATGGAAATTTTGAATGAAGTAAAATGGATAAGAGTTCCAAATGACATTTTTAACTGAACTATCTAAGAAGTACACTGTGTGTCCTTAATGGGAGACAAAAAGAGGGAAAGTGAGGAAACACCTAGACAAAGTCTTCCATCCTTGGAGTGGGGTCAACAAAGATTTCACTGCACTTTAAAAACCTGATGGTTAGAAGGGAATTGTGCCACAGTAAGCCTAAAGAACTTTGAAATAGTGATATTCATATTAATTCATGTTTGTTTTTATACCCTGTCAGCCAATAGTTGGCATAGCAGGGAAATGCAATGCCCTGCAGTTAAAATCAATACAACAGGAAAATTTATTGAAAAAATTTGCGGCTGAATATATCAAAACTATAGGCTGTTTCTTTGTTTCTTCTCAGTTTTCAGCTTATTTTGGTGACATTTTATGGAAACATGAGTGTATCTTTATCACTGTTTAAGTTCTACTTAACCATCTATTTTTCAATGTTACTTAAGGTAAAATCAGACTCAATATCTAAAGCCACTGTATATTTGGAGGGTCTGCTTCACTGAATTGGATGTTATGGTAGCTAGGTCTATGAGAGGTACATACTAGCTGGATTAGCAGGTAACAGATAAACAGAAGGCAGAAGATAAATTATTTATGGAAGATAGGTGATCGATAGATAAATAGACAGACAGACAGATACACAGTCAGAGAGGAGATAGATGTCCCTTTTAATGTTTATGTTAAAAGTAAAATAAATTGTATGATGTTTATTCCATAGCAGAATTGGATCTGCACAGTTTTGTTTTGAATATAGAGTAGCCCAGAATTCTTGATTTCTAATGTTCAGCTAACCAATCTAAACCTTCTTCTCCCTCCATGGAGAAGGATTATAATACATACATACATACATATGCATATGTATGTATATATATATGTGTGTGTGTGTGTATATATTGGACATGAAAGTGAATATAAATTTTTGACTGAATTTATTAGGTCCATAAGAATAGAAGTCTCCTAAGTATAAAAGTAAAATGTGGCAATAGAAGCAAGAAGTGTACAGTAATAGATATTTCACACTTCCAGAAAGTTGATTCCAACATGGTTTGCAATTACTGAAACAGAGAGAGAAGAGCTAATTAGTTATTCGGTCCCTGTGTTATTCTTGAAAGAATGCCATTGATCGTTATCCCCCAACGTTATTTTTACATAATCATGTATGCAAACTACCTGGAGGGTCTTTCTTTTATAACTATATCTCAATTCACAGAGAGTTTAGACTTCTGAACAGTAACAAGTATTACTAGGTTCATCTTTCCATGACTTATGGCTTACGACTTGGGCAGCATTCTAATGCATTTTAATATTAAGCATTCAAAAATGTGGAAGAGGTATTTTTTTAACTATGTCCCTTTGTTCAATTAAATTTTGCTAGAAAGAGCATTGCAACTGTAGTTACATATATTATTGCCTCCAAAATGCTGATCAGAGAGAAAAGTTAAGACAATTTAAGGAGAAACCTACTGGTTACTGGGCACATAATACGAAATTTCATCTGCTTTAATACTGAAGTTGCTTTTGTTTTACTGCAGCTAATGTGAAGACCTTGTGTATTTTTAGTGCTCTGGTGTGTTCATTATCCTCAAATGTGAAAACAAGACCTATCAACACGTTTATGCACTCTGCAGCTTTGCAATCTTCAATTAGTAAAATAGCATTTCCTTGCACAGAATATTGCAGTATACACAGACCTGTAAGCCCCTTTTCAATCCTATTAGTAGAACTTCTGACTAATATCAGTGGGACAACAGTTTACATCAGGTTTGTGTGGAAGCAGAGTTGACATCTAACTAGTCTACCATGATCAAGGCAGAACTAGACATGAGTCTCACCCTGCTTCTAGTTCTGGTTTCTAACAATTAGAAGGTGTCTCAGGATTTCTATTGCTATAGGAAAAAAAAAACTGTGATCAAAACCAACATGGAGAAGAAAGGGTTGCTGAGCTTGCACTTCCCGGTAACAATCAATTCATCATTCATCACCACAGGAGTTTCAGCAGAAATAAAAATGGAACAGGAACTGTAGCGGGGATCATTGAGCAGAGATGTTTAGTGTCTTGATTTACACTGATTGTTCAGCCTGTTTTCTTTTTGTTGTTGTTGTTCTTTCTTTTTTATTATTTTATTTTTATAAAGAAAGTAAACTATGTTTTTCATTTTACATACCAATCCTAACCAAGTTTCTACTACCACCATTTTCTCCACCTATTTCCCATACTACCCCCCCATCTACTCTTTAGAGAGGATAAGGCACATTGCCTTGGGGAAGGGCCAAGGCCCTCCTTTCTATATCTAGGCTGAGCAAGGTATCAATACAAAAAGAATATATTCAAAAAAAGAAAAAACAGCACAAGCAGTAGGGATAAATTCTGGTGACACTTCCAGTAGCCCCTCAGTCTGCCCCAGCCATAAACCTATTACCCACATTCAGAGGTACGAGTTTGGACCTATGATGTTTCCTTCCCTGTCTGGCTAGAGTTTGTGAGTTCCCATAAGCTCAGGTAAATTGTTTCAGTGGGTATTTCCTTCATGATCTTGATCTCTTTGCTCATATTCTCATTCCTCCCGCTCTTCTACTGGACTTTGAGAGCTCAGTCCAGTGCTCGGATGCAGGTCTCTGACTCTGTTTCTTTCAGTTGCTAGATGAAGGTTCTATAGGTTCATATGAAGGTTATTTAAGATTTTCATCAGTCTGAATACAGGGCAAGGCCAGTTAGGGCACCCTCTCCTCTATTGCATAGGGTCTTACCTGGGATCATCCTTATGTATTCCGGGGAATTTCTCTAGTGCCAAGATTCTTGCTAGCTCTATAACGGCTCCCTCAATCAAAATATTTCCTTGCTCTCATCTCTGTCCTTCCTCCATATTGACTAGCCTATTCCCTCCCTACCTTCCTGAACCTCATGCTCCCAATTTTGTCATGTGATTCTTTTTTCTATTTCCCCTTTCCAGGTAGATCTACATATGTTTTTCTTAGGGTTCACCTTGTTACTTAGCTTCTCTAGGATCATGAACTATAAGCTCGGTATACTTTGTTTTACAGTGAGTATCCAATTATGACTGAGTACATACCATGTTCATCTTTCCGGCTAGGGGTTACCTCACTCAAAATTTTTTTTTCTAGTTCCATACATTTGCATGCAAATTTCAAGATGTCATTGTTTTTTTAACACTGAGTAGTACTCTAATGTGTATATGTGCCACATTTTCTTTATCCATTCTTTAGTTGAGGGGCATCTGGGTTGTTTCCAGTTTTTGACCATTACAAATAATGCTGCTATGAACATAGTTGAACAAATGCCCTTGTAGTAATTACTGAGTATCCTTTAGGTATATGCCCAAGAGTGGTATTGCTGGGTCCTGAAGTAGGTTGATGCCCAGTTTTCTGAGAAACTGCCATACTGATTTCCAAAGTGATTATACTAGTTTGCATTCCCACCAGCAATGGATGAGTGTTCCTCTTACTCCACATCCTCTCCAGCACAAGCTGTCATTGGTGCTTTTGATCTTAGTCATTCTGACAGGTATAGGATGATATCTCAGAGCTGTTTTGATTTGCATTTTCTGATGGCTAAGAATGTTGAACATTTCCTTAAATGTCTTTTGGCCATTTGAGATTCTTCTGTTGAGAATTCTCTGCTTAGTTCTGCATTTTGGAATTTTGTTGTCTAATTTCTTGAGACCTTTATATATTTTGAAGATCAGTTCTCTGTCTGATGTGGGGTTGGCAAAGATCTTTTTCCATTCAGTAGGTTGCCTTTTTATATTATTGACTGTGTCCTTTGCATTACAGAGGCTTCACAGTTTCAGGAGGTCCCATTTATTTATTGTTTCTCTCAATGTCTGTGCTACTGGTGTTATATTTAGAAGTAGTCTTCTGTGTCCATTCATTAAAGGCTACTTGCTACTTTCTTTTCTATCAGGTTCAGTGTGGTTGGATTTATATTGAGGTCTTTAATCCACTTGGACTTGAGTTTTGTGTATGGGGATAGATATGGATCTATTTTCATTTTTCCACATGTTGACATTCAATTATGCCAGCAGCATTTGTTGAAGATGTTTTCTTTTTTCTGTTGTATATTTTAGCTTCTTTGTCAAAAATCAGGTGCTCATAGTTGTGTTGCTTAATATCCAGATATTCAATTTAATTCCATTGGTTAACCTCTTGGTTTTTGTGCCAATACCAAGCTGTTCTCATTACTGTGGCTTTATTATAGAGTTTGATGTCAAGGATGGTGATGCCTCAGGAAGTTCCTTTATTGTAAAGAATTGTTTTGGATATCCTGAGTTTTTTGTTTTTCCATATGATGTTGATTATTCTTTCAGATTTTTATATGATGAACCATCCCTGCATCTCTGAGATGAAGCCAACTTGATCATGGTGGATGATTTTATTTATGTGTTCTTGGATTCAGTTTGCCAGTATATTATTGAGAATTTTGCATCTATATTCATGAGGAAGAATGGTCTGTAATTCTCTTTCTTGCTTGAGTCTTTGTGTGGTTTTGATTTCAGGATAACTGTAGCCTCATAAAAAGTGTTTGGCAATGTTGCTTCTGTTTCTATTGTGTGGAACACTTTGAGGCATATAGGTATTAGCTCTGCTTTGAAGTTCTGATAGAATTCTACCCTGTAACCATTTGGCCCTGGGCTCTTTTTGGTTGTGATGCTTTTGATGACAGCTTCTATTTCCTTGAAAGTGATAGGTCTATTTAAATTGTTCACCTGATATTGATTTAATTTTGTTATGTGGTACCTATTCAGAAAATTGTCCATTTCTTTTACATTTTCCAATTTTGTGAAACACAGGTTTTTGTAGTATGACATAATGATTCTCTTGATTTCCTCAGTGTCAGTCATCATGTTCCCCTTTTTTGTTTCTGATTTTTTTTAATTTGGATGTTCTTTCTCTGCCTTTTTATTAGTTTGGATAAAGGTTTGTCTATCTTGTTGATTTCTAAAAGAACAAGCTCTTTGTTTCATTTATTCTTTGTATTGTTTTCTTTGTTTCAATTTAACTGATTTCAGCCGTCAGTTGATTATTTTCTGTCTTCTACACCTCCTGAATGAATCTGCTTCTTTTTGTTATAGAACTTTCATTTGTACTGTTAAGTCATTAGTGTGAGCTTTCTCCATTTTCTTTTTGTAGGCACTTAGTGCTATAAATTTTCCTCTTAGAACTGCTTTCATAGTGTCCAATAGGTTTGAGTACATTGTGCCTTCATTATCAATGAATTCTAAAAAGTCTTTAATTTCTTTATTTCATCCTTGATCCGGGGTAGGGTGGCTCAATAGAGCACTGTTTAGTTTCCATGTGTTTGTGGATTTTCTAAAATTAGAGTTGCTGTTGACTTTTAATTTTAAACCACGACGATTCGATAAGATAGAGGGAGTTACACATTTCTTTTTTGTATCTGTTGAGATTTGCTTTCTTACTGAATATGTGGTCAGTTTAAGAGAAGGTTCCATGAGGTGCTGGGAAGAAAGTATATTCTTTTGTGTTTGGATGGGATGTCCTCTAGATGTCTGTTAATTCCATTTGAGTCATAATATGTGCTATTTCTCTTATTTCTCTGTTAGGTTTCCATTTGGTTGACCAGTCCATTGTGGAGACTGGAGTGTTGTAGTCTCCCACTATTAGTGTGTCAGGTTTGATGTATGATTTAAACTTTAGTAATGTTTCTTTACATATGTGGGTGTTCTTGTATTGGGGGCATAGATGTTCAGGATTGAGACTTTATCTTGATGAATTCTTCCTGTTTTGAGTATGAATTTCCTTCTCCATCTTTTTTGAATGGTTTTAGTTTGAATTCTATTTTTTTAGATATTAAGATAGCTACACTCACTTGTTTCTTAGATCCATTTGATTGGAAAATCTTTTCCCAACCCTTTATTCTGAGATAATGTCTGTCTTTGAGGTTGAGCTCTGTTTCTTGTTTAGAGCAACAAAGACTGAATCCTCTTTTAATATCCATTCTCTTAGCCTGTGTCTTTTTTAGGTGAATTGAGTCCATTGATATCAAGAGATATTAATGACAAGTGATTATTAATTTCTGTTATTTTTCAGGAATTAACTAATAGTGTGTGTTTCCCTTCTTTGAATTTTGTTGGTATGGGGTTATCTGTTCTCTGTGTTTTTGTGGGTGCAGTTAGCTTTCTTGTACTGGGGTTTTCCTTCTAGTATTTTCTATATGACTGTATTTGTTTATAGGTATTGTTTAAATCTGGTCTTGTCATGAAATATCTTGTTTTCTCCATTGATGGTGATTGAGAGCTTTGTTGGGTACAGTATTCTGGACATACATCCATGGTCTCTTAATGTCTTGCAGCACATCTACCCAGGACCTTATGGCATTCATGTTTGGATGAATTCTTGCATTGGCACCAACCCATCTCTTCCTTCAGTTGATGCCAACAGTGTCTTATGTCTTGGTCCAGTCCTTGAAGTCACTGTCTGTGTCTTGAGAGTTGTTTTTGGTCTATTCTGTACTGTCACTGTCTGTGTCTTAGGCGTTTTGTATCATTCTACCTGTAGTAAACTCTCCTGATGGTTGTCTTTAGGTGAGGGAGGGGCCCAGGATTTTTCCCCAGTATGAGGGCCTAGAAAGTGGGGTGTCCTTTCAGGTGGCTGGTCATTCACCTCCTGACCCTCTCTATGTAGCAACAGGATGTGTTTCAGAATTCTACTGAGGTTGCGGGGTGAGGATCGAAAGTTTGGGGGCAGGGTGGGACTGGTAGCTTGCAAGGTCCAGTGGTTGGGATGGGGATAATAGAGCAGCCTCCCTGAAGTAAACTCTCTTGCTGACTGACTAGAGAAGCTGGGGCAGGGGGGAGAGGTACTGGGGGTTTTGACCCACTATGGAGGGCCTAAAAAGTAAGGTGGCTAGGCTGGTCACTCGCCTCTTGGTCTTGTCTGTGTAGTGGCAGGCTGTGAGCTGTTTTCTTATAGTGCCCAGGATCATAAACACAGGGACAGTATCCTCTACAGTCATCTCAGCCCTCTCACATCACTCATCTATCAAGGAAATTCTGCACATGCTTGTCCACAGGCTTGCCCATAAGCTTGTATTCAGGGCTCGATGTCCCTAGAAAAAGCCCTTCTCTTTTATGTTATAACCCAGATTTGAATTCTCCATATTCCTTCCTGGGAAGTCTAATGACAGTGTGCTGAGCTTCTTCTCACAGCTTGGGCTGTGCCCCTGGCAGCCTTCTATATTTAGTCTCATTTGTTCACCTGAGTAGGTTTCTATCCTCCGAATCAGGAAGGCTTTAGATCATTGATTGTGGTTGTGATTGTTGTTCCCTATTGCTAGGGCCAACAGGATGGACAGTTTAGTCTACAAAGTTTGGAAATGTTTCTTTAAAGAAAGTGTTTAGCTTCCCTCTCAGATTCCTGTAACTCTAGACAAAATTTCCTTTGTTTTTTTTCATCTCCATTTTTAATCCAAACACATTCCTTCATCACTGGTATAGTATAGCAAAGAGATAATATCATAATCTAAAGGTTTTGTCAGTTCCCACAAGTATGCTAATAGGCCCCAACCAAGGATGTAGCAATCCTACCATTTTTTTCTTACTTCCTTTGTCACCAGAGATGAAATTTCAATACAGTAGCCCTGCCTTAACCACCAAAATATAAATAAGAGTAAAAAATAGACTAAATTATTTTAACATATAAAATTCACTTGACGGTATTTTTTTGTTTCTCCTTTTTATTTTTATTTATTTATTTATTAATTTTTATTATTATTTTTTTATCTTTTTTATAATTTTAGTTCCTCCCCCCTCCCTCCAGGTCCAGGAAGGTGAGCATCCAAACAGACTGGATCCCAAAAATCCAGTATATGCAGAGGAAACCAGTCCCAGTGTCATTGTCAATGGCTTCTCAGAAAGACTGCAGGCCAGCCACATTCAGAAAATCCGGCCACATTCAGAGAATCTGGTTGGATCACATGCTCGTTCAGTCACGGTCCATCTGGCCTTGGTAAACTCTCATTAGATCCGACCCCTTGTATCAGTGGGTGATAGTATCCCTCGCAGTCCTTCGTCATTTTCTTCCTCCTTCTGCTCCTCATTTGGACCTTGGGGGACTCAGTTCGGTGCTCCAACGCGGGCCTCCATCTGTATCGCCATCCAACGCCAGATGAAGGATCTATGGTGATAAGCAAAATATTCATCAGTATGGTCACGGGCCAAGGCCGGTTCAGGCACCCCCTCCTCTGTCCAGAGAACAATCTGGGGATCTCTCCTTGGACCTGGGATCCCATATATAATCAAGTTTCCTGTAAACTCTAAAATGACTTCCTTAGTTGAAATATATTCTTCCCTGATCCCATATTCATCCTTCCTCCCTTCCCCCCATCTCGGTCAGCCGAGCTTTCTCCATTCCTCCCCTACTCCCTTCTCTCTAACCCTCTCCCCTTCCAACAACCCTCCCACCCCCCCCCCCATGCACCCAAGGTTACCTGGGACTCTTGACTATTTCCTACCTCCTGGCGGATAGCTAAATAATCTTTATCAGGTTCGTCTTCTTATTTAGCTTCTCTAGGATCACGAATAATAGGCTCGAAGACCTTAAATTATGGTTAGAAACCACTTATGAGTGAATACATACCGTGTTCCTCTTTTTGGGTCTGGCTTACCTCACTCAGTAAAGCGTTTTCTATGTCCATCCATTTGCATGCAAAATTCAAGATGTCATTATTATTTACCGCTGAGTAAAACTCTAATGTGTATATGTTCCACACCTTTTTTAACCATTCTTCTATTGAGGGGCACCTAGGCTGTTTCCAGGTTCTGGCTATTACAAATAGTGCTGCTATGAACATAGTTGAACAAACACTTTTGTAGTATGTTTGGGAATCTCTAGGGTATATTCCCAAGAGAGGAATTGCTGGGTCCTGAGGGAGGTTGACTCCCAGTTTCCTGAGAAACCGCCACACTGATTTCCAATGCTCTTGGATTGGGAGAATCAACATAGTAAAAATGGCAATTCTACCAAAAGCAATCTACAGATTCAATGCAATCCCCATCAAAATCCCATCAAACTTCTTCACAGACCTTGAGAGAACATTAATCAAGTTTATATGGAAAAACAAAAAACCCAGGATAGCCAAAACAATCTTATACAATAAAAGAACTTCTGGAGGCATTACCATCCCTGACTTCAAACTCTATTATAGAGCTACAGTATTGAAAACAGCTTGGTATTGGCATAAGAACAGAGAAGTCGACCTATGGAATCGAATAGAAGACCCAGATATTAACCCACAAACGTATGAACACCTAATTTTCGACAAGGGAGCTAAAGGTATACAATGGAAGAAGGAAAGCATCTTTAACAAATGGTGCTGGCATAACTGGATGTCAACCTGTAAAAAAATGAAAGTAGATCCATATCTATCACCATGCACAAAAATCAAGTCCAAATGGATTAAAGACATCAACATTAATCTGTCCACTTTGAACCTGATAGAAGAGAAAGTGGGAAGTAGTCTACAAGATTTAGGCACAGGAGGCCTCTTCCTAAGTAGGACCCCAGCAGCACAGACAATAAGAGAAACAATGAATAAATGGGATCTACTGAAACTGGGAAGCTTCTGTAAAGCAAAGGACACTGTCAGTAGGACAAAAAGGCTGCCTTCTGACTGGGAGAAGATCTTCACCAACCCCTCATCAGACAAAGGTCTGATCTCCAGAATATACAAAGAACTCAAGAAACTAGACACTAAAACTCTAATTAACCCAATTAAAAAATGGGGTACTGATCTGAACAGAGAATTCACAACAGATGAACTTCGAATGGCCAGAAGACACTTAAGGTCATGCTCAACCTCCTTAGCGATCAGGGAAATGCAAATCAAAACCACTTTGAGATACCATCTTACACCTGTCAGAATAGCTAAAGTTAAAAACACCAATGATAGCCTATGCTGGAGAGGATGTGGAATGAGGGGAACACTCATCCATTGTTGGTGGGAATGCAAACTTGTTTCTCCTTTTTAAACCCTGCTGTCCCCAAACCCCTCTCACCAGATCCTGCCAACTGACTTATACCACAAAGCTGTTCTATAAACTCTCTCACAGTAAACATTAGTCTACCCTCCCCCATGTCTTAAATAACAACCCAAAACTAGTTCTAACTTGTTCCTCCTTCTTTTTTAACAGTCTGCCATGTTGACTTTGAACTTACTGTACAGTGAGAAATGACCTTGCTCCTGCCTCCACCTCTCCAGTGTGAGGATTATAGGTATGTACCATTATGGTCAATTTATGTAGTTCTTGGGATAGAAACTAGGCAAGCACTGAACTAAGTTACAGTACCAGGCCAAAGTACACCAAATCAGGTCATCCTTTCATTCAAGTTCCGCCCCTTACTAATGTAAGATTCAGGCCCCATGGATGCTTACAGTATCCATTAACAATTTTACAATTCTGCTACATGTTTCCCTTCTTCCACTCTGATCCTGCTACAGTAGCTTCTCATATACCTCCTCTGGCGGGTACAGGGAGTACACACAACTTTAAATGCTGATTGCCTCATTTATTCAACGAATCCTGTGATGGTCATGTTCTACTTGTACTCATAGGTCCAAGACAATGCTGCACACGACCCCTAGTCCACCATCCATAGTCCTAATTCCTTTAGCCTACTGCCACTTCTTCACATCAAATAGTCATTTTTAATATATGTATTGCATGCTGTTTGTCAGATTATACCAGAACATAGGCTCAAGGGTACCAGCATGTTACTAGTTAGGATACAGCATTGGGTCTCACACAAAGCAGGTACCCTCCACATGCCAAATGAACAAGTTTCTCTCCATGTGTCCTGGTCTCTGCTTGAAAAGACAAAAATCTCACTCCTTCCCACTCCAGTTCCTGGCTCTTTTCTTGAACAACTGTAGCCTACTATGACCATAGGCTTGAACGCTTCCATTTGAAGTTGTGACAGACTCCTCCAAAACTGAGCACAATCTGTTCTGAGTTCCTGGGATCTGTCAAAATACACATAAATACCACACAGAAGATTTGGAAACACAACCAAATCTCAGAACTAAACATAATCAGCTAAACAGTCTGTGACTTGAACGCAGTAGTGGTCTCCAAGTTTACTCTCTGATATCTCTTGGATCTGAATAGCAAAAATGGTCGCAACAGGTGCTCAATGAGTACACCATGTAGGCTGGATTTATGCATTTCCTTCTCATTGTTAAATTAATTTATTTTCATTGTGTGTATATTTGTGTGCAAGTGCAGGTGTATGTACCATAGTGCACATATAGAAGTCAGAGGATAACTTCAAGAAGCAATCTCTCTTGTTTCTACCACTGCGATATAATTATGACCTATTTTTTCTGTCTCTGCCTTCTGTCTCACTGCAGAGTGATGAAGATACAGATGCCTTCTACTACAGAAGGCTACTACTATATCCAGATTTCCATGGAGGTTCTAGGGATCAAACTCTTGTCCTTGGACTAGCATGGCAAATGATTTTATCCTCTGAGCCACTATCCAAAATCTTTTCTCTCTCTCTCTCTCTCTCTCTCTCTCTCTCTCTCTCTCTCTCTCTCTCCCGATTTTTTGAGACAGGGTTTCTCCTTAGTTTTTTGTTCCTGTCATGGAATTAGCTCTTGTAGACCAGGCTGACCTCGAACACACAGAGATTCACCCGCCTCTGCCTACCGAGTGCTGGGATTAAAGGTGTGGATCACCACCGCTAGACCCATCCAACATCTTTACATGGTTTTTTTCTCAATGATGTAACTCCACTAAGCCTTGTTCCTTCTAGAATCTGATGTGGAGTAGAGAGACCTCGACTAGGCTGTCTTCTTGTGTACAGGGAATCCACATCCATCACATGTGAACCTGTAAATTCTGTCTTCCCTTCTCTATGATACCAGTGTTTCTCCCCAGAATGTGAAGTCAGACAGATTCTGCTAATCTAATCGTTGTGGCATTTGCTCGGACACCCTTGAGCCCTGGGGTTTCCAGCCACTGGGAATCTTCATTTTATTCCCACACCACAGATTTTCCGTACACATGAGCTTCAGAACTTAACAGTTTATACCTGCTTCTTCTTAAACAAAATTTCCAGGGGAGTGTGAGAAAACAGGCATGCTATAACCCCTTCCACACTGCATTTGTCTGCTCTGTGGGTCACTGGGGTCTGCACAACATACAAGCATCCCAAGTTTAGCCTCTTCTACTACTGTGTCAAGATCTGACCCTCATTCTTCGTGACTCCCAGCTCTCAGATGTTTCCTTGCCATTACACCCAGGTTTCCTAAGTTTCAGACCACTGCTGCTAGAACAGCCTGAGTTGAACTTATGAGCCCCAACCTCTTGCCATTACTTCTCACTTCCCACAGTTTCTGACACCCACTTTCATTGATTTGACTTCTCCCTAAATTCCTGGAGCTCTCTTCTTAAAAATAGAAACTGCTTTCTATTTACGTGTAAATCACCATGGTCTGTGCTCAACACAGTCTGTAAAGCTCCTTTTGGCTGGAGGAACTGTTTGGTTTGACAGCAAATTATAAGCCTTGGTTCTCGTAAAGTCCACTTTGGACTATGAGTTGTAATGAATAAACCAGTGATAAATAACTCATGAAAATCCTCTTTAAACAAGAGCCTCCGATGGCTGACACTCTAGATTTCCAAATTTGGATTTCCATAATAAATGCTTTAAAACATGTTCAGCACTCATGCCTAGCTAAAGCTCAGGAAAACAGAAAAGCTAATCCAGGATAATGAAGTCCATTACAGTGAGAAAATCCAAGTAAACAGGCAGTAGAAGCATGTAGGCTTTAGTGTGAGTCTTCTCTGACCTTCAAAACAAATTTCCATTCCTCTCAGGCTAGACTGTTTTTTGCTCCATGTGGGGCAGAACCACCAAGCATGCAACTACTTCTAGAATCTGTTGTGACTCATGAAATATACTCTGGTTCTTGCCAACATGAGTTTCTACCCCTAGTTCCATCAAAGGAGCTGTATTATGTTCACATGGAAGATAATCAATGAAAATTATAGCCATTCCTGTAGTTTGAGGTCTTCAGAGAAAGTCATGTCTGAAAGATTAGACCGTTGTGCATGTTTCACCATCTCTTCAGATCACTGCAGGCATGATGCATTACTCTGCTATTGATTATTTCCACTGTAGGATCCAGGGAGGGCTGCTCAGGAGCATATAGAGTTATTAACTCAATCCATTGCAATTTATGCTTTGACTCTAACACTAATGTGCTAGCAAGATGGCTTTAAATACTAGGTAAGAAATAAGCCAATTAACAACTTTGACCTTTCTCCTATATTACATCAATGTCCCTAGCCTTCTGCAATCCAAATTTTCAACACTGAAAAAGGATTGCTATACAAGTGCAAACAGAGTCAAGTATCATGAACAAATAAAATTAGATACTTCCTAAGAACTTTGATTAAGCAAGAGTACAACTGGCTCTTAGGCCAGAGTAAAATAAATATAGTCATGTCCAAGGATGGGAACGGTGTCAGGGAAAGATGGTCACTCCATCCCTCATGCATGGCTTATGCTAAGTAGGTAGTAAATATGTATACTTATCATGCAGCAAATCCAGAAATAATGTGCTTGAACCTTACCAATCATCCTAAAAATTATAGATATTCTATATAAAATATATGCATTAACATAGAAACTGTCAATTAAAGCATACACTTGCATAAAGTTTGACATCTAACTAACATGCAGCCTAAATCCTTTCTGTTTTTGTTTGCAATTGATTTCTGCTACAACTAAAGAAAATAGCAATAACTTCTACAGAGGTAATCTACAGAGCTCACGAGGAAATGTGAAAGAATGGGAACTCCAAGCTTTTGAAAAGTCTGAGTGAGATACTCCATTACAAATAGTTTTCCCTTTGTACTGAACCAATATCTGCCTTTTATACCAGTGATGACAGAAGATCAATGCATTATTTCTCAAAGAATTCATGGTCCATATGAGGAGTCTGGGATTAGAGGAGCATGTCCACAGGGTCTGTTCCTTTCCAAAGATGGACCCTAAACATCACTAAGTGTTCTCAGTTCCTATCTAACTAGATTATCTGACTAATCTGCAGTAGAAGATGATCTAAAAAGTTCTGTATGTTTGCCTCTTACACACACACACACACACACACACACACATGCACACAAACACAATAATTCAGAAAACACAGTTTTTTAGGAAGTCATAAAACATAATCCCCTTCCCCCAACTAATATTTGATAAGATATGTGTTGGACAGACGATTCCAATGAACTTCCACAGAAAGAGTAAAACCTCGTTACCTCCGTGATTTATAAAAGGAATTCAAAAATTTTTGAATCAATAATTTTGATAATAATCTAAAAGTCTGCTTGAGAACCACCACATGGGTACAATTATTAGTTTTTGATAAAGTCATATGTTCTACTTATTAGCACTATTATTTCAGATAGCAATAGCCAGTTTTCCATACTATTTTGTCTTTATTTCCTCCTATTCCTCTTGAATGGAAAAGAAAACTTACCTAGACTCTAACTGTCTCCAGTAGCTTTACCACAGACTATATTCTTTTTTTAAGGGCACCAGAAATGATACCCAGTAAGTGAAGGTGAAAATTCCTTGAGTCCATGTGAGTGTTGTTACCAACAGCTTTCTCTAGAGTTTTAGGGGAAATGGTTTTTGTAAGATCCTTCAATACTGTGAAGAATGTTTGCTGAAAATTTACTACCAGTTACCCACCCTTCACCTATCTTTACTATCTATTTGAGTTATTAAACTGTTTTTGACAGTTTGGCTCTCTCTCTGTCTCTCTCTCTCTCTCTCTCTCTCTCTCTCTCTCATCTTTCTCACACACACAAATACACACAAATACACACACACACACATACACACACACACACAATTTCACCCTCCACTCACTCCGAACAAATCCCTACCTTCCCTCCCAAGAAATTTCTTTTACATTTTCATGTCTTTTTTTCTGTATTATGCTTTTTCTCTGTAACACATTGTTTTTCCCCAGGACCACCACACAGGGAGTGAGCATGATTTACCTCTTTCTTCAGAGTAGGGAAGAATGGTCTAGGAATACTATAGGGAGGGGAACAAGCCCTGAGTGATCATGCAATTCTGTGCTATATATAATAAATCTGCTGATGCTACGGATTGTTGTATAGCAGGTGAGTGAGCACAGCCCTTCCAATCCTTGCATTTCTTCTGTGTGCCTGTTTTTTTCTCATTTCCCTTGAACTCCAGTCGGGTATTCAGGACCAACCCTGAAGGACAGAGTACCACAGTGTATCTAATTGTTACCCAACTAAAGCAATCTAAAGAAATTTGAAAACAGTTGTAAAATTCAGATTAGACCTTCTCTTGAGTGTCAAGTGCTTTATCCTAATAGTGCTACAGCGTAGGCCCCACTGAGACCCATCTAAGTTCTCCATGGGAAAGGAGAGATGGCTCAGACTTAATAGCAGATTCTGTCTCTCCAGTATCTCACTCTACCTCAGGTTAGCTCTGAAGTTTCCTTTAAAATGATCATTTTGCTGCCGAGAGTTCATGGCAATAGTAACTTTAAAAGCCAACAACATACTTCTCCGATAACATTACCTACTAAGCTGAATTTAATTCAGTCACATGAATAATTTTAAAGTTAATTTTTAAACATAGAATATCAATGTCATCTCTTAAAATGATAAAAACAAAAAATGAAAAGCATTTTCCAATATAAATGATTTAGTAGTACTTGATGCAAATCAGTAGGATTTTACAATAAAGAACAACAAAAATGCATCACAATTTGCATTCTCTCAAGAAAACATTGCATTTCTTAAGTCAGGAAAATTGTCTTACACACTTATGAAACAAAATAAAAATATTTGTAAGCTGAGAGCCGTTGGATTATTACCTACTTAGTTGAAAACTACTTAGATGAAAAATAAAAATGTAAAAGTTTAAGACTAGTGACAAGAGACAACAAAAGAGAATTGTGACCACTTCAGTTTTCAGGATCCTAGGCCCTATAGCTTCTAGGCCACTCCTCCATATCTTCCCCATTTCTTCAATGACTTTGACTAGCACAACCTACAATTATTAATGAATTTTATCACTTGTCTTTCGATATCTCAAACCCAACTTTACTTGTATGCTTCTCCCTGATTTCAATGGTATCTATATATGTAAACGAGGGTAAGTGAAGTCACAAGTACCTAAAATAAAGGGATATCAAATATTTACTGGGGAACTCTCACAAATAGCAATAAGTTATAAGGCCGCCAAGATCCTCTGCCTTGGAGGCACTGGATGCTGCTATCAGATCTCTTGCCACCACACAAAAGAGCAAGAGAGACTTTTCTCTCCTTTATAAGAGATCACATCCATACATGTGAAGTCATGCCCTAAGACAGGTACCCAAAAAACTATTGGTGTCAAGGAATGCCCACACTACTTTCCTATTTTGTCTAAATAAGAAGGTTCTAAACCTAATACAAAACAATAAATAATAATAACAGATAGCAAATATTGTCCAGGAGAAAGAAAGGGTAATAATGTAGACCAAAAATAGAACTACAACTGATAAGAACAGTATCCAGAAAAACACATACTAAATGTCCAGTCTACAGGCAATTAGTAAACAACAGGGATTATTTCAATAGCTATCCTATCTTGGGGAGTCTAAGTATTGCACATAAAATGTCTTAGTTAAGTTGTGAGAGGAAAGTAGCTGTGATTATCTAGTTTTCAAGCCTATGAAGTCTTTATAAAACAAAGGACACAGTCAACAAGACAAAACGGCAGTCTACAGAATGGGAAAAGATCTTTACCAACCCCACATCAGACAAGGTGCTGATTTCCAAAACATACAAAGAATACAAGAAATTGGTTATCAAAAGAGCAAATAATCCAATAAATAAAATAGGGTACAGACCTAAACATAGGACTCTTAACAGATGAATCTAAAATGGCTAAAAGACACTTAAGGAAATGTTCAACATCTTTAGTTATTAGAGAAATGCAAATCAAAACAACTCAGAGATTCCATCTTATACCTGTAGGAATGGTCAAGATCAAAAACCCTGATAACAGCTTATGCTGGAGAGGATGTGGGGTAAAGGGAACACTCCTCCATTGCTGGTGGGAGTGTAAACTATACAGCTGCTTTGGATATCAGTATGACAATTTCCCAGAAAATTAGGAAACAACCTACCTCAAGACCCAGCAATACCACTTTTGAGTATATACCCAAAGGACACTTAATCACACCACAAGGACATGTGCTCATGTATGTTCATAGAAGCTCTGTTTGTCATAGCCAGAACCTGGAAACAACCGAAATGCCTCTTGATTGAAGAATGGATAAGAAAAATGTGATACATTTACACAACGGAGTACTAAACAGCAAGAAAAAAAAACCCAGCATCTTGAAATTTTCAGGGAAATGGATGGATCTAAAAAACATCATACAGAGTGAGGTAAACTAGACCCAGAAAGACAAATATCATAATTATTCACTCATAAGTGGCTTTTAGACATAAAGCAAAAAAATCTTACAATTTATAATCCCAGAGAATATAGACAATAAAGAGAACGCTAAGAGAGACATACATGGGTCTAATCTACAGGGTAAGTAGAAAAAGACAAGCTCTCCTGAGTAAATTGTGAACATGGAGACCATGGGAGAGGGTAGAAGAGGAAGGGAAAGGAGGGAAGGGGAGCAGAGAAAAATATATAGCTCAATAAAAGCAATGAAAAACAAAAAGTCCAGTCTTTGACTTATAAAACAAAAAAAGAAACAAAACAAAAAGACTTGAAGAGGAAAATAATATTACCTGAGTAAGTAAGAAACACAAGGAAGCAAATTCCAAAAGGTGCAAGAAACAGTTGTTTACCTGGACAGTCAACCAAAATCTCATAGTAACATTTGTACCACCAACTTTAGCTAAGGCCTAGAACAACTGGCAGACCACTTTCAGAAGCAGGAAGATTCAAAATACTGTCCTACTCCATTTCGGCAAGGTTCATTAGTCACTTTTGTTTGTATACTGCTTGTCCAGTTTAGAAAAAGTGCACCCTGTCAGCGGTAAAGGGAAAGGCAGTTCTTTACCTAAAGGCCAGTTTCCAAGAAGAAAAGAAGCTCCAAGTGGAGTGTCTTCAGTGACCAACAGTCTCTTGGGAATAGATCGGTTCTGCCAGAAGCAATCATGTCTCATGCCAACAGAAACCTTAGTTATTAAAATGTTTAAATGCCATATTCCATAGGCCTTTAAAGGGTTTGAAGATCACCTATTTATGAGGAGTACATCTCAGTGTATCTATAAAGCCTAACTACCATAACTACAATTATATCAAACATAGGTAACTGTTAATCTATAATTCTTAAATAACCTGTGTAGCTAAAAGACTAAAGCTTCATATATGAACATAAATAACACTTAAGCAGATGTGCAGCACTAGAACAATGATATCAAAATTTTATCAATATAAAAATATCTTAATCAGAGATAGAAATATATAGTGCAATATGACAAAAATATCCTTAAATTGCATCAACTTATAAAATATCTTATGCCAAGATAGAAACATACATACAGTATGACAAAATAACTTTATATTTGTGTACAAAATATTATAAACAGAAATAGGAACATACACAATAAACAAACATAGTTTGAATTTGTATCAATATACAATTTACCTTAGATAGGAATACAAAAATAATTTTACACATATATATCAATATAAAAGCATCTATACAAATGTAAATTGTCTATAACTAATAGTTCACAAATAGATACATTAACCTATCTATTATCCCATCCCATCCATTCCTCTTTTTTCTTTTCCAAAAAATATTTTTGAGTCTAAACTTCATTATTCCAACTTAACCCTAACAAAACTTCTAACAAACCCCATAACCCTGAGGAAAACAAAATCTGTTAGAAATGGGGCCACCATTTTGTATAATTACTTTCAGCTGTCTTGGGACAATGGTATCTCTATGGGTATCTGTAGAAACTAAAACTATGGTTAAGTCTCAAGAGTACTGTGTATAACAATGTACTCACCTGACACCAACAAGGCAACTTTAAGATTTATTAAAGGAGAACTCTTTTATTATCCACATCTCTCCTGTAGAAGAATTTGCTGACCTTAACACAGAGTTATCCTCTTGTCTCTTTGTCTTAAGTACTGGGATTATGGATATATGCCATCATTGGAAGCCTAGAAGATTCTTTTTTTCTAATGTTTTTATTCTTCTCTCATACAATATGTCCCAATTGCAATTTCCCCTTTAACTTCTCCCTACCAGCTCCCCTCTCCCCTAGATCCACTCCTCCTCTGCTTACCTTCAGAAAATAGTAGACCTCCCAGTGATATCAACCAAACACAGAATAACATGATATAATAAGAGCTATACTTCAACATTCCGATCACAATTTTAAAGCATTCTCTTTAATGGCTTCCTGTCTAGACTGGTTTTTGTTTGTTTGTTTGTTTGTTTGTCTCTGAACTATCCTGTCTTCACTTCCTGGTCACCCAGGCAGTGCCAGGCATGTGCTACACCTTCTGCTCTTCTGATCAGTTATTGGTTGGTCACTCCCACAAATTCTGGGCCTCCAATGACCCAGCACATTTTTTAGACAAGATAGATTGTAGGTCAAAGATATTGTGGCTAGGTTGGTGTCCTAGTCCCACCCCCAAGGTAATTTGCCCAGTTACAGAAGATGGGCAGTTCTTTCTCTGTATCTTTCATTACTAGGAATCCTCCTTAGGGTTACCCTCAAAGAAACAGAATCCTTGGAATTTTTAATGCACTAGATTTATTTCTCCACAAATACCTTCAATTTCTAGTCAAATCTCCATGTACTCTCTCCTCCATACCTACCCCACATAGCTAATCCTTCCTTTTCCCATACCAATCCACTCCCAGTCAACCTGTAAAATCTGTTATATTTCCCCTTCCCAGGGAGATCCACACATCCTCCACAGAGCCCAACTTGTTACTTAGTCTTCCTGGATCTATGGATTATATGATGATTATTATTTACCTCATAGCTAATGTTCATTTGTAAGTGAGTACATACCATATTGGGTCTGTATTGCCTCATCCAGCATGACTTTTTCTAGTTCTATACATTTGCCTGCAAATTTCATGATGGCATTTTTTAAACTGTTGAGTAATACTCCAATGGGTATATTTCCATTTTTTCTTTAATTAATTTATTTTTTAATAAAAATTTTCATGTATCTTATATACCAACAACAGTTTCCCCTCCCTCCTCTCTTCCTATTCTCTCCTCCCCCATGCCTCCTCCATTCAGAAAGCCTCCCATGGGAGTCAACAAAGCATGCCATATTACATTGAGGCAGGATCAAGCTCTCCTCCCCCTACATTCCTCTATGTATTCCTCTATGGACAATAGCCAAATTATGCACTAGAGATGGGTCCTGATTCCAGTACTAGAGACTCTACAGACAGACAAACCTACACAACTATTACCCATTACATGCAGAGGACCG
This sequence comes from Myodes glareolus, assembly GCF_982192425.1. Lineage (NCBI taxonomy): Eukaryota > Metazoa > Chordata > Mammalia > Rodentia > Cricetidae > Myodes > Myodes glareolus. The sequence continues at coordinate 112,111,843 of NC_142030.1, forward strand.
TGCATTCTTTCTAGCTGTTGGTCCAGCATCTGTGAGCACCCACTAGATCAGGTCAGCTAGCTCTGTAGGTTTTTTTCCATCATGATCTTGACTACCTTTGCTTCTGCGATTGTTCCTTTCTCTCATCAAATGGACTTCCAGAGCTCAGTCCAGTACTTGGCTTCCATCAGGTACTGAACAAAGGTTCTATGACAACAGTTAGGGTAGTCAGTCATTAATCTGATTACAGAAGATGGCAAATTCAGGCCTTTCTCTACTATTGTTAGAAGTCTTAGCTGGGGTCATGCTGTGAATTCCTGAGAGTTTCCATGACACCATGTAGTATGAGGGCTGACTTGTTGGGGTTTCTGTCCCACCCGGTACCCCACAGCTGGCATACCCCAGGGAAAATCACACAGAGGACTCCATAAGATTATAAACTGATTGGCTCATTAGGTCAGACTTCTTATTAGTCATTGTAATTTATATTAATCCATTATCATTATCTATGTTAGCCACATGACTCAGTACCTTTCTCAGCCTGACAGCTCACATGTTGTCAATTCGATGATCTGGACAGGAATGGCAGAGAGAGTTTCCTGCTTTCCAGAATATTCCTGTTCTCATCGCCCCGCCTTTACTTCCTGTCTGGTTGACCCACCTATACTTCCTGCCTGGCCAATCAGCGTTTTATTAAAATACATGATTGAGAGAATACAGACAATTCTCCCACACCAGCACCATATCTCTCGCTAACCCCATAATGGCCACCTCTATCAAGATACCTTTTTTCATTACTCCCCCTCCTCTGTCCCACCCTCCATTTGATCAACCCAATTCCTCATGTTCCTATCCCACAATTTCCTTTCCTCAACCTGCCTGCCCCTAGTTTACCCAGGAGATCTGGTCTATTTCCCCTTCCCCCCAAAATTTATGCATACCTCTTAGAGCCTTATTATCCTTTGTTTTACATTTAATATCCACCTATGAGTAAGTACATACCATGATTGTCTTTCTGGATATGGGTTAATTCACTCAGGGTGATTTGTTTGTAGTTCCATCCATCTGTCTAGTTGCCTCTGAATAATGTTGATTGTATAAATGTACTACATTTTCTTTATCCATTATTTTGTGGAGGGGAATCGAGGTTAGTTTCGGGTTCTGGTTATTACAAATAATGCTGCTATGAACATAGTTGAACAAGTGTATCTGTAATTATTTACTGCCCAGGAGAGCTTCTTAAAATGCTAAGTGCTTCTTAAAACTTAAGATGCATCATTACTATGGTATATACATTAATTTCTGTTTGCCCTGCCCAGTACAGCATGACTGAGCTGCTAGCTGCCTCTGAGAGCCATGCCCAAAGCCACATTCTCAGGCACACAGTCAATCCACGCTGCCATTAACCATGCTGCAGCAGTCTGCTCAAAAACCCCACTCTAATGCTCTGTAGCCAGACCTCCTTCCTAGAAGTGTCAGAGTTCACACAGGCAGCATGGCCCAGAAAGCCAGCATTTCAAAGCAGCGCAGCTTTTTTCCTGTTACCACTAAATCATGGAAACCTCTCTTAAAGGAGCTGCAGCATGCCACCAGCAAACAGCAAGAAGCTGTGTTAAGCTGTATTTATGTGTCTCAAATTCCTTTCCAAGCCCTCTCAGGTTTTAAGTGGATTTTAGTCAATCACGTTGGCTCCAATTTGTTGCAGGGGGTGGGGGCTGCTTGTTTGTTCCCAGCCGCCTGGCTAGCTTAGACCTGAAATAATCACACAGAAACTGTATTAATTAAGTCACTGCTTGCCCCATTAGGTCTAGCTTCTTATTGGTTAACTCTTACATATTAATTTAATCTATCTCCATTAATGTGTGTTTTGCCAGGGGACAGTGGCTTACCAACAAATTTTCATCATGTCTGACTCTGGTGGCGGCTCCATGATTTCTCCCTGACTCTGTCCTTCTTTATCCCAGCTTTCAGCCTAGTTTTCCTTGCCTATGTAAGTTCTGTCTTGCTATAGGTCCAAAGAAGTTTCTTTATTCATTAATGGTAATCACAGCACACAGAGGGGACTCCCACATCACAAGTGGTGATTTCACGTGTGTGTGTGTGTGTGTGTGTGTGTGTGTGTGTGTGTGTGTGTATCTATAGAGATTTGTTTTATGACTAAGCATGTGGTCAATTTTTTAGAAAGTTGCATGAATTGCTATAAAGAACGCATATTCTTTTCTGTTTGGGTGAAATGTTCTGTATATGTCTATTAAGTCCATTTGGGTCATAACATCTGCTATTCCCCTTGTTTTATTGTTAAGTTCTGTTTGTCAGGCCTGTTCTGGTAATAGTAGAGTGTTGAAGTCTCCCACTATTAATGTGTGGGTTTTAGTGTGGGATTTAAGCTTTAGTAATGCTTCTTTTACAAATATGGGTGCACTTGTATTTGGAGTAGAGATGTTCATAACTGAGACTTCATCTTGATTAATTTCCCTGTGATAGATATGAAATGTCCTTCTCCAACTCTTTTAATTAATTTTAGTTTAAAGGCTATTTTGTTCGATATTAGGTTTGCTACACTGACTTGCTTCTAAGGTCCATTTGATTGCAAAATCTTTTCCCAACCCTTTATTCTGAGGGATGCTTGTCTTTGAAATTGAGGTATGTGTTTGTATGCAGCAGAAGAATGAATCCCAATTTCATACCTATTTTGTTAGCCTATACATTTTTATTGGCAAATTGCATCCATTGATACTAAGAAATGTTAATTACCAGTACTGTTAATTCCTGTCTTCTTAATGTTGGTTTTAAGGACTTTATCTTATGCTTTGGCTGTATTGGAATATTCAGGACTTTCTGTAGTAGAGTAGCTCAACTCTGATGGAGACTTATTATCCTAACTATTATTGATTGTAATCTAATGTTGGCATCTCGTCATCTGTGTTTGAGGTGATTATAGGTCTAGGTGCTAATTTCTGAGTTTGTCTTTTGCGGATGGTTATTTTGGTCCTAAGTTTCTGTCTCCTTTCTGGTCTTCTGGCTACTTGGGTCTGTGCTTTTGCAGAGAATCTCCACACCAATTTGGGTTGTGACTTCTGGTGGCCAGCATGGCCTCTGGTCAAGCAGAGCATCTCTACTCAAATTGAGGGCCAGAGCACAGTGAAAAGTGGGGGCAGTAGAGTTACGGTGGGTAAACACCAAAAAGGAGGGTTTTTTATGAATTGGTGGACTCCTAGTCTGGAGTCCAGACTGCTAGTATGGCCTTTGGTTGAGCAGAAGGCATCTGACAAGATTGATTTTTAAATCCTGGATCATTACTCTTCTCCAGAAAACTAAACTATTCTTATTTCTAGAGAAACTGATAAGGTTTCAATTAAAAAGAAGAAGTTTTAAAAACTTCTTAGGCCTGAGATATTACTTCTTCTAGGTTATTTTGACCAAAGGAAGTAAAAAAATCAAAATGAGGAGCTGTTTTCTTCACTTTTAGTGGAAGATATTGAAAACTATTGAATACAGTGAAGAATAAATGTTTGTGGTCTTCTGAAATCCGTCATGTAATATCACAATTCTATGAGTATATATTAAATGTTTCATAGAAAAAAAACTGTTCCTAGTATTAATTATATGGTTGTCCAGGCAATAGAGTATGGTATGTGGTTTATGTACCTTTCTTATGTTTATGGCAGTCTTCTAAATAAACACTATCTCCTTTTGAAGATGAATAAGGAATAATTATATCCTAGCAGTTCAAGTTGACATTTTGGTCACTTTCTGGGTGACAAGCTTCTCCCAATGGTAACTATATTGCATTGTTACATACTTTATTCCAATAAAACATAAGTCTTCTATTATCAGAAATTCATTCATGAAAGTACTAACCTTGAAAAGAAAAGCATAAAGATTTGTTTCCCTCTTTATGTCATACATTATGTATGATGGCTCTTTGTGATTGACAACTTCACTATATCTAGAATGAACTGTAATCTAGAAATGGAGAGCACACTTGTAGTTTGGAACTTGAGACAAGAAGACAACAAGCCTTTGCTCTGGATCTTAAGGCTGGATGACACAAACCTTTAATCCAACCCTTGAGGCTGGGAGGCACACCCTTAATCTGGGCCACACCTTCTGATGGAAGGACAGTGGAAGAAAGAAAGGGTATGATCTTTCTTCTCCATCTTTCTCTTGTTTTGTCAGCACATTTATTTTTCACCAGCAGTAGAGTCCACTTCTTCAGGATTCGAGCATATACATAAAAGCAGCTGAGACACCCAGACTCATGGGACTTAGCAACTTCCAGATTTATATACTTTTGATTGGTAGCTAGATATTTTTGGACTTCAGGTTATAAGTCAAGAAATGTCCATAGCTATATCTATTTTAGATAGATAGATAGATAGATAGATAGATAGATAGATAGATAGATAGATAGATAGATAGATAGACAGGCAGACAGACAGACAGACAGACAGACAGATAGATATTCATTTATGTATGTGGAAGTTTACTGTCCTGATCACCTGTTCCCAAATAACCAGCATCTGCTTCCCAAATAACTGACTTAGAGACTTAATATAAATTATAAATGCTTGGTAGATATCACAGGCTTATTGCTATCTGACTCATACATATAAATTAAAATACATTTCTTATCTATGCTTTGCCTCAGGGCTCACAGTTTGTTACATTGTTTTCTATACATCTTGCTTCCTTGGTGGCTGGCTGGTGAGTCCTCTGATTTCACCTTTCTTCTCCCATTATTCTCTTACTTTGGTTGTCCCACCTAAAATTCTTGCCTGGCTACTGGCCAATCAGCTTTTTATTAAACCCATCCAAGTGACAAATCTTTATACTTTACAAAAGGATTTTTCATAGCATTTTCCCCTTTTTGTTTAATTTAAAAGGGAAGTTTTAACATTTTTACTTAACATTAATATTACTAACTGATGTCATTAGGACAGTAACCTAAAGTTCCTCTGAAAGAGTTGGCAGATGACACAGGATAAAAAAAGTGCTAGCAACCTTGCTAATTATTACTCTAGACTTGAATAAGAATGCCAATGTTTAAATTGCTAGAGTTTAAATAGAAAACTCAGTAACTTATTTAACATATTAAATCTCTCAGCTAATTATTATATAAATAAAACAATTGTTTTTCACTTTTGACATCTAAACAAAACACGGAATTTTAGGTAATTTTAAACTGTACATTAAGAGTAAAAGCAGACTTGGAACAATAATAAAACATATGAAATATAGCCTGCTCTGTAGCAAAAAGCCTTCTATTTGTCATACAAAGTCAACAATACCAGAGAATGTTCAAATAGAATCAACACAATTGATTGTGTTGGTAATGAAGTCATTTAACAGGTATGCTAGACAGTGAGAATGTGGTTTCTATAGTCAAAGACATTGATAGCAGCTAAGTTCAATATTACTTTACCTGCTCACAATTGAGAACATTAATAATTGAATCAATGTGTTGGAGGAATAACACATTGTTTCCAAATTATTGCTATATCCAACATATATAATGATTTTTCGAGTCTCAAATGTATATTAGAATGATGATATGTCACTATGATTTTATTAGGTAAAAAGAATGTTCAAATCCTACATTTATGAATATCTAGGGAAAAGGATAATGATAATAGAGTCATTTTATTTGCTTTCCTATTTTATGTTCTGTTAGATGATCTATAAGAAGGTTACTATTTGTATGTCATTCTGCTATAAAGGAAATTGTTCATCTGTAATTATAGCTTCATAGCAAAGGGTTTTCTTATTGAATTCTCTTTCCCAGTGGAATTGATTTCTTTATTGACTAAAGAAGTGAAAACTGGCATGTAGACTCTGGCATAAAAGGTTTATTTGGTCATATGCTTCTGTCATTTGCTATAATCTGGACTCGACCAGAATATTAATAGCTTTTGGCTTTTGAAACAAAGAAATATTAACCAATGGAAAAGTCAATGATTATTACAAATAATCTTGGAACTTCATTCTGCAATTTAGTTAGATCTTTAACTATAAAAATATGCTGAGAAAATACCAAACAGGAAATGTATATACATGGGCCTGGCATGTTGGCATGCAACTTTGAACCCAACATGAGAAAATCAAAGACAGATCGATTTTTGTGAGTTCCAGGTAACCCCAATCTACATGGTGAGTTCTAGACAAGCCACTATATAGAGTTTCAGAACAGTTTAGTCCAAATAATGAGGTTCAGGTCTGCCTGAGCTATATAGTTAGACTTTGTCTCTACAAATAAAAACAACAAATGAGAGATATATGCATTTGGTATCGTTAATTACTGGTATTCATATTTTAAGATGATTCACATATAGTGCAAATACCTAATTACAGCACCATTCCTTTTGCTTTTGCTCTGTATCTCAGAATTGAAGACTATGAATGACACTCTCTAAGATGGTTGAGTGGACACAGATGGTCCAAATGACGGGTCATTCTTTGATGAAGAGGCTACCAAGGTATATGCACGTATGATATATATATCCCCAAGAGGGACTGTTTACCTCTTTAGAGGTAGAGTACTAAGGTTCAAATATATATAATACTTTTAAACATCTGGCAAACATACAATTACATTACTTTTGTATCATACAGAGTGGTGAGTGATCAGAAGGTTTAGGAATGATCAGATCTAGGACATACAAGTCATAGGCTAGCATATATAAATATATATACATATATGGCAAATAAATATGTGTAATCATTGTGAGCCAGAGGAAGTGTATTACTTTATGCAATACAGAATCTGAAAGAACAGCATCTTTAAACTGCTGAAAGTTAGCTCTTTTCTTGTCCTGACGCTAGAGTGGATGCATGTCTACTTATTATTCCACAGTTTCTCAAGATGAGTGAAGATCAGCCTATTTGTAATCATGTGAATTGACTCCTGAATTTCTACAGACATACTCTGAGTTATTTAAGGTGACAAGGGTAATGATTTAGCAATGACATTTCACTGTCTCTTAAAGAAAAGGATGGCACTGCTGTCACATGATTTAGACATGATAAAGGTGTAGCCTTTTGAAGGTTGTGACAGAAAAGGTCTCATAATAAATTCCAAAGCCGGCACTGGTGCACTATGTTTAACCATGTATTAGAGGTATGAGTTTGTTATAACTCAGATATGTCATTGCCTTTTTGTAATTCTGAGATACTTCAAACTGCAATATCACATAGTTTTATCATGCTGACAATTATTAGCAAATACTGAAAGCTCATTTGTTTTTTTATTCAAATGAAGTTATAGTATATGAATTTCAGTTTAAGAATACTTTTACAGAAGGATTAAAACCAATTATAGCAAACTATGTCTTTGTTTAATTATTTTTCTTTCTGAAAATTAAAACTATAGCAAATTTTCACAAAAGTGGTAATTCGGTATAGTAAAACGGGAGAGAAAGTGGCACCGAGCCAAATAAAATGCATTGTTTGCTGAGTTTTAGAGGGATCAGCCAATTTTCCCAACAATTATTCAGGTTGATTTAAACATTTATTCTGAAAATAATCAACAATAATACTCTGGTTCTTATTCTGTTGAAGGTATGAATAAGTACAGTAAGCAGAGGATTCATTCCCTCTGAAAATCTCCTTCATGCCAATGTTAATTCTGAGCCCAAAGGAGTGCTTTAAATTCAATATAGAACCATATTCCTCTTAAAAGCACTTCTCTCACAAAGCAAAGAATATATTATTATCCAGCCATTCCCATCTCCCTGTCCCTATAGAGCTAGATGATTTAAGACACTCAGAATACATGCCTACAAGATATTTGGAAAGTGTTATATTTAAACAAAGCCACATCACTAATGTGGTATCTGGTTCAGTCTGGAGCCCAATAATCCTTTATTAACATTCATAAGTCTTCTCAATTCTTTCTTCACTAATTCCTTCTGTGATCTAGACTTTTACAAATAAAATAATCATGGGATAAGCTTCTTCTGTTACCATGTTTTTGTATCTCTTGATATCTTATGATTTTCTTTTTCTTTTTATTTCATCCTCTTATTAAAAGTAGACTATTTTCTCATATGATATATCCTGATAATGGTTTCCCCTACCTCGACTCCTCCCAGTTTCTCTCCAATTCTCCTCATTTTGGATCCATTCCCTTTCTGTTTCTCATTAGAAGAGAGCAGGCCTCTAAGAGATAATAACAAAATAAAATACAATAAGATAAACAGAAACTATGACATTGAAATTGGAAAAGACAAATTAACAGTGAAAAGAGCCCAAGAGAAGGCACAAGAATCAGACACCCACTCATTTACCCCCCATCAGGAATCCTATTAAAAACACTAAACTGGCATAATATATGCACAAAGGACCTGGTACAGACCTATGCAGACTCTGTGCATGCTGCGTCAGTCTCTGTGAATTCGTGTGAGCTTTTCTAGGCTGATTTAGAGACCTTTGTTTTCTTCGTGTCCTCCATCCACTATAACACTTTGAGTCTACTTCCTTTTCCATGGGTTCCTTAATCTCTAACGGGAAGAATTTGATAGAGACATCTCATGAAGTGCAGAGTGCTCTCTCTCTCTCTCTCTCTCTCTCTCTCTCTCTCTCTCTCTCTCTCTCTCTCTTCCTCCCTCGTTGCATAATGTTTGGCTATGGATCTCTATATTTGTTCTCATATGTTGCAGGATGAAGCCTCTCCAATGATGGTTGAAGAAGGCACTGATCAAAGAATATAGCATAATATCATTAGGAGCCATTTTATTGCAACTGTTTTATAAGGACTGTAAAATTTGGCTTTACCCTACTCTAAGTACCTGAGCTATCTAGTCTGGTTCTGGGTCACCCAAATAGTGATGAGTATGGATTCCATTTTGTGAATTAGGTCTTAAGGCAAATAAGTTATTTGTTGGTTACTCCTAAAAGCTTTTTACGACCTTTGACCTTGCATGTTTTACATGCATGCAATACACATTTGTAGATCAAAGTGCTTGTGGCTTATTTGCAGTTTATATTTTTCCTTTGACAACTTAGAGAGTACCTTCCTGTACCAAAGACAATGAAATGTATGGGTAAAGGCTCTATGTAAGCACCAGCTCAGCCTTTCCATGTTCAATAAGTTGTGCGGGTATTGTCTTCAGAAATGGAACCTTGCCCTGACCAGCAGGGGCCCTGACTTCTAGCAGAGGGCCATCAGAGGGCTCAGCTGCCTTACAAGCTGGGCCTGGGCTGTAGGCGCATCCCGGCTGGAGGTAGTTCCTGGGGCTTAAAGGCCTCCCTGAGGACAGGTGGACCAGGTGCCAGCCCAGTCACATTCCTGACCAGCAGGGGCCCTGACTTCTAGCAGAGGGCCTTCTGTGGGGTGAGCTTGCTTCGGGCCATGGCAGGGTCCCGGCGAGGAGGAGCTTGGGCGTTCCCCGACCCCATAGACGCCCAGGTCGCCCTGCAGTGCTGGCTCCCCCCTCCCGCCTGCCATCCCAGCTCCCATCCAGGTACGAATTCCTATATTTCTCCCTTCCCCCTGGGGCCATAAAATTTCCCCAGCTCAGCTCCCTTGCGAGCTGGGCCTGGGCTGTAGGCACATCCCGGCTGGAGGGAGTGCCTGTGCTTCAATAGCCTGCCTGAGAAAAGGTGGGCATTCTGTCAGTGAAGTTCCTGCCCAAGAAGGGAACCTGACCGGATACCAGAAGTTCCAATAGAGAGCATTTGAAGTAAGAGATGGGCAGACGCCAAGGCAAGACCTCATCCAACAATCTGAAAAACAACATGAAAACACCAGATCCCAAGGACCCTACAATAGAAGGACTTGAACACCTTAACCCAGAAGAAATGGAAAAAAAGTGACGTTATGAAAGCAATAGAGTCCCTTAAACAGGATATGAATAACTCCTTTAAAAAATTGGATGAGAAATATAACAAAAAGTTTGAAGAAATGAGTATAGAAATAGATGAGAAATATAACAAAACGTTTGAAGAAATAAGTAAATCCGTGAAGGAGACCCTGAGAAACCAAGAAAAAACAATCAAAGAGGTAAAGGAAACAGTTCAAGAATTGAAAACTGAAATGGAGGCAATGAAGAAAACACAAACCGAGAACCGGCTGGATATGGAAAACCGAGGTAAACAAACGGAGACTACAGAATCAAGCATAACCAATAGAATATAAGAGATAGAAGAACGAATCTCAGATTCTGAAGATACCATAGAGAAAATAAATGCTCTGGTCAAAGAAAACGGCAAATCCAACAAATTCTCTTCACAAAACATCCAAGAAATCTGGGACACAATAAAAAAACCAAATCTAAGAATACTAGGGATTGAAGAAGGAGAAGAACTGCAGATCAAAGGCCCAGAAAATATATTCAACAAAATTATAGAAGAAAACTTTCCCAACCTAAAGAACGATATTCCTATGAAGGTTCAAGAAGCATACAGAACACCGAATAGACTGGATCAGAAAAAAACATCCCCTCGCCATATAATAATCAAAACACAAAACATACAGATTAAAGAAAGAATTTTAAGAGCTGCAAAGGAAAAAGGTCAAGTAACTTATAAAGGTAAACCTATCAGGCTTACACCAGACTTCTCCATGTAAACCATGAAAGCCAGAAGATCCTGGATAGAGGTACTGCAGAAACTAAGAGACCATGGATGCAAACCCAGACTACTATACCCAGGCAAGCTATCGTTCACTATCAACGGAGAAAACAAAATATTCCAGGATAAAAACAAATTTAAACAATACGTAGCTACTAATCCAGCCTTACAGAGAATATTAGAAGGAAAATCACTACCGAAGGAATTCAACATTCCAACACTGCCTACAATAACTCAAACATCTAGCGACCATTCACAAGCACAAATCAAAGAAGGAAAACACATACACTCTACTACCTAAAAAAAAAAAAATGACCGGAGTCAACAACCACTGGTCATTAATATCACTTAATATCAATGGACTCAATTCACCTATAAAGAGGCACAGACTTAGAGATTGGATACGAAAACAGGATCCAACATTCTGCTGTTTAGAAGAAACACACCTCAACCACAAAGACAGACACCTACTCAGAGTAAAGGGTTGAGAAAAGGTTTTCCAAGCAAATGGACCTAAGAAACAAGCGGGTGTGGCCATTCTAATATCTAACAAAATCGACTTCAAACTAAAATCAATCAGAAGAAATGGAGATGGACATTTCATACTCATAACTGGAACAATTCATCAGGAGGAAGTCTCAATCCTGAATATCTATGCTCCTAATATAAAGGCACCCACATATGTAAAAGAAACTCTTCTAGAACTCAAGGCAGTCATCAAACCACACACACTAATAGTAGGAGACTTCAACACTCCTCTCTCACCAATGGACAGGTCAATCAGACAGAAACCAAACAGAGAATTAAGAGATTTATTGGAGGTATTGAATCAAATGGACTTAACAGATGTCTATAGAACACTCCACCCAAATAGGAAAGAATATACCTTTTTCTCTGCAGCTCATGGCACCTTCTCGAAAATTGACCACATACTCGGTAACAAAGCAAACTTCCACAGATACAAAAAAATATTAGTAACCACCTGTGTCTTGTCAGATCACTATGGATTAAAATTAGAATTCAACAACAATGCTTCCCCCAGGAAGCCAACAAACTCATGGAAGTTGAACAGTCAACTGCTAAATCACCCCTGGGTCAAGGAAGAAATAAAGGAAGAAATTAAAGTCTTCCTTGAATTTAATGAAAACAAAGACACAACATACTCAAACCTATGGGACACTATGAAAGCAGTGCTAAGAGGAAAGTTCATAGCACGAAGTGCCCAATTAAAGAAAACGGAGAAAGCGCACATTGGAGACTTAACAGCACACTTGAAAGCTCTAGAAAAAAAAGAAGCTGATTCACCCAGGAGGTCTAGAAGACTGGAAATAATCAAACTGAGGGCTGAAATCAACAAAATAGAAACACAGAAAACAATCCAAAGAATCAATGAATCAAAAAGCTGGTTCTTGGAGAAAATCAACAAGATTGACAAACCCCTATTCAAATTAATCAAACGGCAGAGAGAGAACATGCAAATTAATAAGATCAGAAATGAAAAGGGGGATATAACCACAGACACAGAGGAAATTCAGAGAATCATTAGATCTTACTATGAAAGTTTATATGCCACAAAGTTGGAAAATGTTAAAGAAATGGACATTTTTTTAGATAAGTACCATATACCAAAGTTGAACCAAGAACAGGTGAACAATCTAAATAGACCTGTTAGTCGCGAAGAATTAGAAGCTGTTATCAAAAATCTCCCTACCAAAAAAAGCCCAGGACCAGATGGTTTCAATGCAGAATTCTACCAGAACTTCCAGGAAGAGCTAATACCTATACTCCTTAACGTATTCCACAATATAGAAACAGAAGAGTCATTGCCAAACTCCTTTTATGAAGCTACAGTTACCCTAATACCAAAACCACACAAAGATACAACCAAGAAAGGGAATTACAGGCCAATTTCACTCATGAACATCGACACGAAAATTCTCAATAAAATACTGGCAAACCGAATCCAAGAACACATTAGAAAAATTATCCATTATGATCAAGTCAGCTTCATTCCAGAGATGCAGGGCTGGTTCAACATACGCAAATCTATCAATGTAATCCATCATATAAATAAACTGAAAGAAAAAAAACCATATGATCATCTCACTAGATGCTGAAAAAGCATTTGACAAAATTCAACACCCATTTATGATAAAGGTGTTGGAGAGACTGGGGATACAAGGATCATACCTAAATATAATAAAAGCAATATACAGCAAGCCGACAGATAACATCAAACTGAATGGAGAGAAACTCAAAGCCTTTCCACTAAAATCAGGAACGCGACAAGGCTGTCAACTCTCTCCATACCTCTTCAATATAGTGCTTGAAGTTCTAGCAATAGCAATAAGACAACATAAGGAGATCAAGGGGATTCGTATTGGAAAGGATGAAGTTAAACTTTCGTTATTTGCTGATGATATGATAGTATACATAAGTGACCCCAGAAACTCTACCAAATAACTCCTACAGCTGATAAACACCTTTAGTAACGTGGCAGGATACAAGATCAACTCCAAAAAATCAGTGGCCCTCCTATACACAAAGGATAAAGAAGCAGAGAGGGAAATCAGAGAAACATCACCTTTCATGATAGCCACAAATAGCATAAAATATCTTGGGGTTACTCTAACCAAGGAAGTGAAAGACCTATTTGACAAGAACTTTAAGTCTTTGAAGAAAGAAATTGAGGAGGATACCAGAAAATGGAAAGACCTCCCCTGCTCTTGGTTTGGGAGAATCAACATAGTAAAAATGGCAATTCTACCAAAAGCAATCTATAGATTCAATGCAATCCCCATCAAAATCCCATCAAACTTCTTCACAGACCTTGAGAGAACAATAATCAAGTTTATATGGCAAAACAAAAAACCCAGGATAGCTAAAACAATCTTATACAATAAAAGAACTTCTGGAGGCATTACCATCCCTGACTTCAAACTCTATTACAGAGCTACAGTATTGAAAACTGCTTGGTATTGGCATAAGAACAGAGAAGTCGACCTATGGAATCGAATAGAAGACCCAGATATTAACCCACAAACCTATGAACACCTAATTTTCGACAAGGGAGCTAAAGGTATACAATGGAAGAAGGAAAGCATCTTTAACAAATGGTGCTGGCATAACTGGATGTCAACCTGTAAAAGAATGAAAGTAGATCCATATCTATCACCATGCACAAAAATCAAGTCCAAATGGATTAAAGACATCAACATTAATCTGTCCACTTTGAACCTGATAGAAGAGAAAGTGGGAAGTAGTCTACAAGATATAGGCACAGGAGGCCTCTTCCTAAGTAGGACCCCAGTAGCACAGACAATAAGAGAAACAATGAAAAAATGGGATCTACTGAAACTGAGAAGCTTCTGTAAAGCAAAGGACACTGTCAGTAAGACAAAAAGGCTGCCTTCTGACTGGGAGAAGATCTTCACCAACCCCTCATCAGACAAAGGTCTGATCTCCAAAATATACAAAGAACTCAAGAAACTAGACACTAAAACTCTAATTAACCCAATTAAAAATTGGGGTACTGAACTGAACAGAGAATTCACAATAGATGAACTTCGAATGGCCAGAAGATACTTAAGGTCATGCTCAACCTCCTTAGCGATCAGGGAAATGCAAATCAAAACCACTTTGAGATACCATCTTACACCTGTCAGAATATCTAAAGTCAAAAGCACCAACGATAGCCTATGCTGGAGAGGATGTGGGGTGAGGGGAACATTCATCCATTGTTGGTGGGAATGCAAACTTGTGCAGCCACTGTGGAAATCAGTGTGGCGGTTTCTCAGGAAACTGGGAGTCAACCTCCCTCAGGACCCAGCAATTCCACTTTTGGGAATATACCCTAGAGATTCCCTAACATACTACAAAAGCATTTGTTCAACTATGTTCATAGCTGCACTATTTGTAATAGCCAGAACCTGGAAGCAGCCTAGGTGCCCCTCAATAGAAGAATGGTTAAAAAAGGTGTGGAACATATACACATTAGAGTTTTACTCAGCGGTAAAAAACAATGGCATCTTGAATTTTGCATGCAAATGGATGGAAATAGAAAACGCTTTACTGAGTGTGGTAAGCCAGACCCAAAAAGAGGAACACGGTATGTATTCACTCATAAGTGGATTCTAACCATAATTAAAGGTCTTTGAGTCTATTATTCGTGATCCTAGAGAAGCTAAATAAGAAGATGAACCTGATGAAGATTATTTAGCTATCCGCCGGGAGGTAGGAAATAGACAAGAATCCCAGGTAACCTCCGGTGCATGGGTGGGTTGTTGGAAGGGGAGAGGGTTAGAGAGAAGGGAGTAGGGGAGGAATCGGGAAAGCTCGGTGGCCTGGGATGGGGGGGAGGGAGGAAGGATGAATATGGGATCAGGGAAGAATATATTTCAACTAAGGGAGTCATTTTAGGGTTTACAGGAGACTTGATTATATATGGGATCCCAGGTCCAAGGAGAGATCCCCAGATTGTTCTCTGGACAGAGGAGATTGTGCCTGAACCGGCCGTGGCCCATAACCATACTGATGAATATTTTGCTTATCACCATAGATCCTTCATCTGGCGAAGGATGGCAATACAGACGGAGACCCACATTGGAGCACCGGACTGAGTCCCCCAAGGTCCAAATGAGGAGCAGAAGGAAAGAGAACGTGAGCAAGGAAGGTAAGATCAGAGGGAACCTTCATCAGACGAAGGATGGCGATACAGACGGAGACCCACATTGGAGTACCGGACTGAGCCCTCAAGGTCCAAATGAGAAGCAGAAGGAGGAAGAACATGAAAAAGGAAATCAGGACTGCGAGGGATGCTATCACCCACTGATACAAGGGGACTGATCTAATGAGAGTTTACCAAGGCCAGTTGGACTGGGACTGAACGAGGATGTGATCTAACCAGATTCTCGGAATTTGACCGGATTCTCTGAATGTGGCTGGCCCGAAGTCTTTCTGAAAAGCCATTGACTATGACACTGGGACTTGTTTCCTCTGCATATACTGGATTTTGGGGATCCAGTCTGTTTGGATACTCACCTTCCTGGACCTGGAGGGAGGGGGGAGGAACTTGAACTTCCCACAGGGCAGGAAACCTTGACTGCCCTAAGGGACGAAGAGGGAGGAGGAGAGGGAGTGGGGGGAGTGGGAGAGTGTTGGGAAGAGTGGCGGAAATGGAAACTTTTATAATTTAATAAAATTGCTTTCAAAAAAAAAGAAAAAAAATATAAAAAAAAAGAAATGGAACCTTGCTCTCAGTTTGTAGAGAGAAACCCATATTCCTGGCAACAGCCTTGATTGTTTGGGGATTCCCATTTCTACCCAACAACTAAATGAGATTCTGGTGCTGGAAGGTTTGTTTGGTGACAAGAGATAATCAGTTGGGACTCTATCTCTTCATTATTTAGCAATTTAATTTAGATCACCTTCATATATGTAGATATTTTTGCAGATTTCCACCATATTGGAAAATACTACCTCTCAAATGACCCTTCATTTTAGTTGCTTCTTCCCATATTCTCTCCCTCAATATCCTCTCCCCTCCACTTCTCCACCTGATCCTCCCCATTTCAGCCCCCTCCCATCCATCCAGAATCATCTATTGTATTTCCCCATCCTAAGGAGATCTGTTCTTTCTAGTCTCTTACTCTATACATACCCCTGTGGTTGTTCTATGATTTCTAGCTTGATTATCATTGACTTTACAACCAGTAGCCACATATAAGTAAATACATACTATATTTGTTTTTCTGGGTCTAAGATACCTCACATAAGATGATGTTTTTCTACTTCCATCTGTTTGCTCATACATTTCATGATGTCATTTTTTAAACAATTGAGTAATAATCCATTGTGTATATGTAACACATTTTTAATTCAGTCTTCTTTTGAGGGACATCTAGCATTTTCTAATTTCCAGTTATTATAAATAATTAGCAATAAATATGGTTGAGCAAGTGCCTTATTTCCCAAGTACTAATATTGTTCCTTAAAGAGCTCATGATTACTAAGTTTAACATTAGTACAAGTAAACTTAATAAGAAACACATAGAAAAAAGTGAGCTTAATCTTAAAACACAATCTATAGAGACCACAATGGATAAAGAAGATAGATGAACATTGTGAGATGCACAGGCATTCTAGGTTATTTTAATATTAGTAGAAAACAAAGTCAAGAAAGCTACAGTTTCCACTGTGAATATTCTCCAAATAATGGTGTGCTAAAGTTTAGTCCCTGGTGCGGAATTAATAGTACTAGACTCATTTTAAAAACATGCCATAGCTGGGTAGTGGTGCACACCTTTAATCCCAGCACTTGGGAGGCAGAAACAGGCAGATCTCCATGAGTTCGAGGCAAGACTGGTCCACAGAGTGAATTCCAGGACAGCCAGGGCTACACACAGAGAAACCCTACCCCAACACCCCTCAAAAAAGCAGGGCCTGTTTGGAGCTCATAAGACCACTGGAGACTTGCCTGAAGAGAACTGTGGAACCCAGCCCTTCCCTGTTCTCATTGCTCTTGACCAAGAATTGAGTGACTTTGTTCCTCTTCAGGCTTCTGCCATGGTGTGTTGCCTAGCCACAAGGTAGGAACAAGAGATCAGAGAATTATAGTCTGAGATTTCCAACCTCTGAGCCAAGTAAAACTGTCATCTTTATTAGCTGATTTTTCTCAGGTATTTGTTAAAGTAATGGCAAGCAGATTAACATGGTATCCAATAACGTGTCATATAGTTTTACCTTTCTAAATCTGTTTATTTTAAATATTACATTTCCTTTGTCCTCTTTAATATCCAACCTCTACTGCCTTATTAATACTTGTTAAGTTGTATAAGTCTTGACAATTCAGTGGGAAAAGAAAGAAGTATAGAAAAAGTAGAAACAAGAGAAAATGGAAATGGGATAGAAAAGAAGAGAAAGGACAAGAGAAAGGAGGATGGTATTGATGTCATTTAGCTGCTGAACTAAAGCTATTAATTCTTCAAGAGGCTTTTAGCTTCATAAAGACCGTATATTAGATAATCAATATACAGAAATGCTCTACTTAGACTTCAAATTTCTTCCTAGACTTTCAAGAAACAGAGAAAAGATCCTGGCATGCTCCCCAGTGCTTCGCAGTCACAGTTTTATTATTGAATTACTGCCAAGTGTGGGAAGGGTATAGAATGAGACTCATACAGCTGTAGCCCCTAGAAACCAAGGTCTCTGAAAATCAGTTCCATTATAGTAACAAACATTTAAAAGGTACAGTTTTCTTTTTACAAAAACATAAAGGTCTAGATATTGAAGATAACTTGCTTCATTGTTAAGCTATATGTGGCAGTAAGAAAATTTACAACTTGACGTTTTATCTGCCTACGAACAACTGTCTACCTGTACCCTAGGGGCTTTGCTTCTTAATTACCAGTAATGCCACACTTAGCATCCACTTTGCGGTTTGCATGCACACCCGTATGGTATCTCTGAAATTTTGCATGCCTTCATGTGCCTCAAAACAAGACAGTACCAAGCTCAGTAAAAGAGCAAATGATAAAAATCTTTGGGTAAAACCTACAGCTAAATTTTCAACTACAGCTAAAAAATGGCTCCTCTACCCTAAAAAGTCTTGAACGGAGAAAGAAATCAACAAAACTATTCAGCTTGGAGAGCTCCAACCTGTATCTTCTGATTTTATTCATTATTGAAATAAATGTGGTCTGTGTATCCACCAGTTTAATTAGAGGAGTATCACACACAACACACACACCCACACACATCCACACCCACCCACACACACACATATAAACAATGTGTGTGCATATGCATGCATATATCAATACTACGGGCAAACAGAATCTGAGTAGATAGTTTAACGAAGGTTTTAATTAACCGTGTGAGGTGGGCGCTTTATCTATAAGTGCTTGTGTGTGAGCACTTAGAGGCTAGAGGTCAACACTGTGAGGCTTCCTCAATCATTATCTACATTGTTTTTTGAGACACGATCTCTCTTTTACATGGAACTCAAGGATTCAGCTAAGGGCTGTGTCTGAGCAACAAGGGTTTACCTGTCTCTTTCTCCCCAGAATTTAGGATTACAGAGTACCCCATGGTATCTGACTGATGTTTTTGAAAATTATTTTTAGTATGGATGCTGAGGATACAAACTCAGGTCCTTGAGCTGGGTAACAAGCACTTTAATGGCAGCATTATCTGTCATCTCTCCAGTCACTGCAGTCAACTTTTAATCTTCTGAACTGCATAGTACTACCCTTTTGGGGTTTCTGACATTGTTCTTCAATCTCTTTTCAGATTACCACTCCATCTTCCTGGACAGCCTCCTTTTGTTTTCCTTTTTAACTCCAACAATATAATTTATTTTTCCCTCAGAGAATAAAGTCAGATTTCTTTCTCCATTGAAAAGTTTTTTCTGGGTCTTTATAATATTATTGAACATAAACCTTTCAGTAATGAATCTAATTTTGTTTCTCCATCTTTAATGATATTTTGGGAATTTTTAAGTAAAAAATAATAAAAATAAAAATGAAGAGAAAAAAAGTTGATCTTTTTTGACTTGGCTTTTACTTTCAAGTCTATATGATCCCTGGAAAGTATTAAAAGAAGGGAAGCTCGCTTGCCAGTTAAGACTGTCATTGGAAGAGATGCAAGTCCCTACTCTCTGGTGGCTGCCAGTGCATGGCTTCAAATCTTACTCTTGTCAACAATTTTCTAAACAGACAGTTCCGCAGCATTGCAGAGTTCCTGCATCCGTTCCAGCACAACAGCTGGCTGAGGAGTGTCCTCTAAATACAGCAGACACAGTAAATAAAATGTTTCATCAACAGAGAATGTGTCGTGACCACCTTACATCAATAAGGCTAAGGCGCTTCCATTTTAATTTTAATAAGCGCTCTTTCTTTTCCTCCCTAACCTCCAAATGCGGAGACACATACATCATTTGCCACAGTTCTTCACTGGAGCACTAAGGGCTGTGATGTCTTCCTCCAGCTGGTGTCTTCATGGATTAACTGCCTGTCCCAAACGTCTCTGTGAAAAGGTTAGCAGACCCTGCTCCATCATTATGTCTGCACACGGCTTTTGCCCTGTTCCATAAACACACTCTACTCTTTTAGTGCAGTAACTTAAAGTATGAAGACTTGTAGTTCTACCTCCCATAAGAATATCTGGGGTGACGGGTAAGGTTTTGTCATATATATTGCAAGAAGCTAAGTATAGCAAATTTCTATTATCAAGAGGCATTAAGAACCCAGCATTCTATATAACATGAGAGATATAACCAAAAAAAAAGTACCAAATTAACCATTGCTGAACAAGGTTATGCAACCCTGCATCCCCAGAACTCTGTAGGCTGTGGCAGAAGGATTGCAAGTCACAACCTACCTGGGCAATTTAGAGACCCTTCCTAAGACTGTGAAAGTAAATTTTAAAAGGGTAGGGAAGTTGCTCGATGGCAGAATACTTCCCTGATATGTGAAGGGCTATAAGTTCAATCCCCATTTCCACAAATGAAATAAAAATAAATGCTTCACACCCCTGTGCACAAATGCACATTCATGAATACACACAATCATGTGAACATACATACACATACACACACAAACAAGCATACACACACGTACACACAACACACACACACACACACACACACACACACACACACACACACACTAATCTGTAAACTCCCCTGAATATGTCTGCTTCTCTCTCCCAAGGTTTTCCTTGCAGGGCTCTTCAATGTTGCTGCATCTTCCCTAGTTACCTTTTGTTCTTGTTTTGTTTCAGAGATTCCCTAACTTTCCTTTATACCTTTAGTTGCCCCTTTATTGACCTCCTATTTGTAATCAAAAGTCTTCCTTTTCTTACTTCATTCCTTTTTCTGGTGCATCCTCCATTAACTGTTTTCAGTGTGTACTAAAATTTCAGTTCTTGATTTTTAGGTTGAAGGCTGGCTTGTTATATCTTTACCCTCCTCAGCTCATTGCCAAGTTTTCGGTGGGAGCTCTCTCCACTCTCTCATTGGCTCTAGTTCCACCCAATCCTTTCTATGTAAACTCAGTTCTTTCCCTTGTTGTTTTAGTTGCTGTTCTAGAAACACTGCAGTATTTGACTGCCTATGTGTTAGTTGGGCTTCCTTCCTTATCCCAGAGTGGTGTGGAACTTGCCACACGCCTAGCCTGGCAAGGTCTCAGTCCTCCCAACTGAGTGGCAATGTCACAATGCTCATTGGAAACTGTCTTACTATACTTCTGAGTTACTGAAATTGGCCTTTTTCTCTCATTGTTTCAAGTTTGTCTTTTGTACACTATTTCTATTTTAAAAACCTGTAATTTTATTGTTCATCTTATAATCCATTTAGTAAAATCATGAAATGTCAAATCTCTATCCTGCTTTTACCTCCTGTCTCCTCCCCTATAAACTTTTGTGTTATTTCAATGACCTTGCTATCCCACTATTCACTTCCTTTTAAATTTTAGTAATTTTTATTACTTCTAAAACCATTTTATCATCTAAATGTATACATTTTTATAACATTTTCATCTTATCTTCTAAATTAGCATTTTCACTTAAATTCAGAATACCCCTCAATGATCATTTTAAATGTCTGATTTATTCCCTTCAAGATCTCTGCTTCTTATGTTGGTGACTTTTTTCTTCTGGGTACAAGACTTCATTCAGAAGTGCTGTGACCTAGGACATTCATTAGTACTTAACCTGAAGCACTAATGAGCTAAGCAGCCACTGAAGCAGTGGGGAAGGTCTTCCCTGCACTGACTACAAAGTCCCATTTCCCACTAGAGGCAGATAAAACACAACACCTGGGATTACTTTAAAATATGTATCGGATCTCTCAGAGTCTCTCTACCTCTGCTGCATGGGGCTATATGGCTAGCTATATAGCTAATATATATTATGAAATAAATTATGCGGGTACTACATTAGATAATGCTTAGGCTCCAGGGGTCAGCAAGACAAGTCAACAGGCTTCTTACCAATGTCTCTCTTTAAAGCTCATGGAGACCCTTCCTGCATTCTGCAAATTGTCCACCATTTCTCAATAAGATTTTCCTATTTTAAAGAAGCTTCAACACTTGCTGTATCTGAGCCATTATTCTTCCTCTGATTCTGCTGGTCCTGGAGACTGGCAGCTTTGAACCTTTTCCAGCACCATGATGAAATGTGTGCACGCGAGCAGCTGACCATCCAGAAATTATGCTATGTGGAAGGGTCGGGTGATTTGAATGATTTTAATATTAAATGATGATATTCCCAGCATGTGTGTGAAGAGTAACCCCAAGATGCCATGTTCAAATGGATGAGTTAGAAGGAAAGAAGTGAACTATGCTTTACCCTTAAAAAGTTTATGTGATCTAGAATCTGTTTCTTATACAAGCGAAAAGAGTAAAATTAAAAACTTCCACATAATTAACAATCCATCTTACATCCGAGAAAAACAAGATGATTTAGAAAATTAGAGTACCTTCCTGAGGAAGTAGGTGTGGTTAGCAGCCATGGTAGTGAGCAGAACCTTACTGCTGTGCAAATAGAGCATGCAAGAGAAACTTTTATAAGATATGGTTGAATATTCACACAGTAGAATGCTACAAAGTTCATATATGATCTGCATCAAAATCAATTTTTTTAATTCGTCACTTCAGAAACAATGTTGAGAAAAATAAACCTTCAAGATTAAAAGAGATTTAAACATTTATAAAACATACATAATAAAAGTTTTGCATAACAATGGGGCTGATGCAATGATTTAGCAGGTTAAGGAGCTTTGAGTTTGGTCCCCTAAATTATGAAAGTAGAGAACTGACTTCTGAAAGTTGTCTTTACCTCCACACACCATGTCTTGTAACACGCACACACACACACACACACACACACACACACACCACGAACATTAACCAACAGCCTTCCAAACACACAAAGTAAAAAAAAAATCATGCATACCTTTAAAGTTGCTAAATATCATTGCATATGAGTTACTCCTTAATAAATTTATATAAAGATCTTATAACTTCAGATTGTGTGAGAGCACACATTGCAGGCTGAGCTTACATGACCACTGGACTATAGTGAGAGGGACACTGTCCTCGTGTGCTTTTCTGTTGCTGTGATGAATCCTGACATATGATGAAAGCAACTTGAAGCAGGAAAGGTTTATTGTAGCTTACAGGTTATTTGCTATCATTGAAAGAAGCCAAGGCAGGAACCTGGAGGCAGGAGCTGAAGCAGGGGCCATCGCGAAGTGCTGCTTACTAGTGTGCTCTCCATGGGCTGCTCAGCCTGCTTTCTTATTTACCCCAGGACACCTGCCCAGGTATAACACCATTCACAGTGGCTTGTCCCTCCTATCAATAAAACATCCCCAAATACCAATAGGCTGACTGCTCATAAAAGCAGTTCCTCAAGCGATATTCCCTCTTCCTAGATGGGTCAAGCTGAATAAATTTCCAGCAGAGATACCTTTGTCCAGTGACATACCACAAAAATTAATTTGTTTGAACACATTTTTTAACGAGTAAGAAAAACTGAAATACCAAATAATAAAAACAAAACAACAAAAACAAATGTAAACAAAATGAAGCATAAAGCATGGAAGCCCCGGAGGGAAGAGAGCTGAAAATAAGTGCAGGAATATCAATGGGAACAAATATGGAGATCTCCGGGAAACCCAGAACCAAACTGCCGCCAGAAACAGTCTGACAGAGAGTGACAGCAAGATACAGCCTCATTTCCCAACCTCGCCATGAGGGACTCTCATAGCAGAAACTACCATAAGCAAGCCAGCAAAGAACAAAGATAACAGTAAGAACATTCGGAGGCCACCCTATTAGACTGCTGCAGGGGACAGTTGTTCTGAGATGTACAGGAATGACCTGCAAAGCAAGGCTGTGGTTAGATGCTTACTTCCACTAGATTATGAAGGTGTAATCTCTGCTATATTTTCCCATTTTTATTATTACGGATTTCTTTCACACTCAATAATAAATAAAGTGATAAAAATTAAATCAAATAATTCTGCAGAATACTTAGCATTTTATAGAATCTGAATGATGACAACCGAGTCTCATATTTGCCATGCACTTTATATATATGCTATAAAGTTTCTTCCTAAAACTGCAAAGATGAGGCTCTTAGGTCACTAGAGACTTGACTACAGGCAGGAAAGGCATTAGGTCTTCAGTCATTCCTACTTAATTACGTTATACACAATGTTGTTTTAAAATGCTCCAGCAGGGCTTGGCACCTTCTGCTCCCTGTCCTGCCAGCTGGAAGGACCACCACTCTAGACTGAGCCAGCAAAAGCTGAAAGCATGAACAGCAACATCGCAGAGGCTGCTCGTTCAGTAGCCAAATGCTTTTCACAGCTTAACCAAAGATGTCAGGCAAAGCCAATGGACTGAGGGCCAGTAGGTTTATGAATAATGTCTTCTCAATTTCACAAGCAGCAGCAGCAGTTGTTCTAGGGATAAAATGTTTATTAAATGAGGTCACAGTATTTTTAAGATTTTACATGTTGGGATGCAACCACAAAAATACAACGTGTGGTGGTGGGGGGTGCATGCATGTATGACCATTCAGTACTCCGTATTTTCTCTTTATCATTATTCCCAGCACTGCAATAACTACACACAATTCCTTCTATAGACACAGCAGCATGATGATGTGTCTACTAACCTCATGCTCCTTGTGTTTTTAAGGAAATAAACATGGAAGTATGCAGATATGGACCAAAATGATGTATCAAGAGTAACATTCTGATAGCTAGTCGGAGTGCTTGTGACCAGAAGCACTGAGCGCACTCAAGCTTCACATGACAGACAGCTGAACAGCATCCTTCTCTAACTTCACCTATGCTTCTCTGTGTAGTAGGAAGTGGTATTTTATATGTACTCAAGGTCATACATTGCTGTAACTCTTATCTAGTGGCATCCTAACTTTCCATTTCCCTAGTGTCTAGTCTTATTCTATCACTGTCCCACATCACCAAGGACAGTGTTGTTGAAGTGATAGTCAGGGAGTCAATCATATCATTTGTGGAACATAGTAGGACCTCAGAACCTCAGATACTCATGGAATAGGATGATGAACAAAGATTAAATTGTACCTTCTTTTAAACAGTGGGCAATCCCAGCTTCTCTGGTGTTTCTGAGAAAACCTGTTCTCTCACGGTGATCCCATCAGTAATCTTGAAGTAGGGACAGGTAACAGTCATCTGTTAGTGGACATGTTATCTGCCAGTAATAGACATGCTATTTCTCCAAGGATTATGTACATAGCCGAAGGCTTTTTTAATTTTTAATTTAAAAATATCTTATCTGGATGAGCTGTGCAGACTCAGTGCAGAGAAGCTTGTTGCTGACTAACGGAGGCATGCAAGCCCGGGCAACATGGTCAAATACCTAGACTTCAGGGACTGCCCTAGGAGAAGTTTCCAGTGTCAAGGACAAACTCCAGAGAACAGGAGCCAGGATTGTGAGAGGTTCCCACTTGTTTTCTCTATCATTAGCTCAATTTTCACCCAGGAGAGCAACTGAATACACAACAAAACAAAGAAGTTTCCAGGATAGAAGAAAAGAATTACCAAGCAGTTACTTTATAATTCCCAAAGAAGATAACATTTTACCAACTTGTAAAAGCCAAAAATGCCCCATTCCTAATTTCTAAATAAGCTGACTAGTGCTAAGTGCATTTCTCTGACCCAGATGGCTTTGTAGGTGTCTCCTTCTTGATGAAACAGGGAAAGCTGTGGTAGGTGAGATGGATCCACGGTAAAGAAGCATAGGTACTTGTCCCAAGCCTTTGACCTGAATTCAGTCCCAAGGACACACATAGTGGGAGAGAACCAATTTCTGTAAGTTGTCCTCTGACCTCCACATGAATGCTATGATAAACACACACACACACGTACACACACACACACACACAATCAATCAATCAGTCAACCAATCAATAAATAAAGTAACAAAAATAAAGACATAGGGAAAGCTAGCAAGACTTTTTAGGCATTGATATATATCACAAAGGGGATTTACTATGTTTATTTCTACTAACTCTGCTATGAGAAAGTTTCCCTTATCCTCAGATCCCTGCAGCTCAGCTCAAGGGTCCCCAGCTTGCTACTTTAGTCTTCGGCTTCAGTCATTGGGATGAAATTCTGAAGGAACAGAAGAGAGGCTTCCAGCATAGTTGCCTGCTCTACAGAACACTGTCTGGAGACAGGAAATCAGTCTTTTGCTTCCTCTTACAATTGTAAAAGAACCCACTGAATCATGGGAATAATGCAAAGGAGCAAATCCCAACTCTCTCATAGCTGCTACAGGACATGTATGATTAATCCAATACTACAGGAAATGACCCTGGTTTTGCTTTAAACCACCCAGGTGTGCCCTATTTGGTTAGTCTGCCATAGAATCTTAACTAGGTCTTTTGTCTCACCTCCAGGTTCAACTGGGGAAGAACCCACTACTAAATGTACACACTACTGGAAAAATCCAGTTCATGTGAATTATTGAAGTCAGGACCTCCATTCTTAGTTGGGTTTTGGTTGGTTTGGGCACATGATTCTCCCATAATTCAGCATGGCTCACATTCTAAGTCAAGTCATCCACATGAATTGGCTCTCAAGCACATGAACCAGAACCTGTATTCTGGGTCATTGTCACATAGCCCAGGGCTTGGGGACATAGAAAGACTAAAGTTGTATGATTAAGTTTAGTAAATAAGAAACTTAAAGGAAACAAGTGAGGATAAGATGACATTTATCACAATGTTAACTTTAGGGAAGCCTGGGAAAATAAAAGGAACTGCATCTAGAAGGAAATGATCAGCCAAAATGCATGTGTATGGGCCTGCTGTTTTAGTTCATGTGGGAACACATGGTTTTGAAACTTCCACTAAAGCTGGGAGACAATCTGAGAATCCTATGCCTTAGTACCCAGAGGAAGACAGACTTCTGTGTACTTTCCTGTTACTGACTTATTTTGTGACTTTGTAAAAATTCTTGATACCCTTTGTACTTAAGGTCGCTTATCACACAAGTAGGAAAAGCCCACCTGGATGATAGCTTCATCTCCACACTAAGTCCTCCTGACCTTGAGTACAGAGCAGGAACTTGGGCACTGTAGTGCTTGAACGGGAGCTGGGATGCTGTAGAAGGAGGGGCTCTGCCTACTGATGAGGCTTCTTCCTCTTGTGCCTACTCTGCTCAGATCTATATTTCAAGAGTTGCCCAGAGCCGGGCGGTGGTGGCGCACGCCTTTAATCCCAGTACTCAGGAGGCAGAGGCGGGCGGATCTTTGTGAGTTCGAGGCCAGCCTGGTCTACAAGAGCTAGCTCCAGGACAGGTACCAAAAGCTACAGAGAAATGCTGTCTCGAAAAACGAAAAAAAAAAAAAAGAGTTGCCCAGAGGCAGGAGATACCCACACTTGGCTTTCTAGCACCCAAAGGATCACACTGGAATTGTGAGAGCATTCTTTTCAGACCTGCTATGTTCTTATAACCTAAATTTGTTTGCTTAGGGGAGAAATTAGCACACACACACATAAAACACACACACACAGTATCCAGCAACATTCCAAGTACACCATTTTTTTTACTTAGAACATTCAAATAATGAGAAAATGGCACAAAATTGTTAAAGGAATAAGAAGCAATAAAAATACAAATAGAACCAAGACATTATTTCCTAGCCCAATTGCTCCACAAATGTTCCATTTATAGAAGTTTCCAAAGAAGCCTTCATCCCCTACTACTTTCCTATTTTCCAATCTCAGAACACTGCATGTGACATTAGATGGTGACATAAGGTGTCATAAATTGACTGAGAAATGTGTGTCAAATAGAACACTCCAGCTATCACTGGGAGTTGAGACTTTGTGGGAGAAAAGCCTTTGCTTAGAGATAACCAAATAAGTCCAGAGGAGGCATGTGGTGCAGTCAATCCTTAAATTTGAAGAGAAACAGCAAGAAGCTTTTTATTATGCCTGTTCACTTTGAAACCCCCAGAGGGGGATTAGCGACAAAGTAAATACGCATCAAAAAATCTTTACTATCCAGTATGCCACTGTTACAGCGACAAGTTCTTGAAGTTTCCCTGTGACATAAAGTAGCTTTGAAGTTGCCTCTGGTTAGCATCAGGTAGCTTGTGGCACAAAAAGGCAAGCAGCACTTACTGCTGCCGGTCTGAAACAAAGGAGCATCTATCTGTCAGAGAAACACATGTTTGATGAGTAGACTGTTGGCTTCAGCCTGCTGAAGGCCTCAAGCTTCATCTATTTATAAAAGGGAGGCTATTTTCAAGCAAAGCGTACGTGTACTAGCTGCAAGGAAGCAGGGTAGAGATGGGAAGATAATCTCTCTGAACATCTGTCATGATCACACTTAAAAACCTCCGACAAAGGCAAATGTCTATTGGAGACTCTGGACTGTCAAACGTGGCTATGTGTGTGAGTGCTTGCAGTGACGCTCTGAGTTTCTATTTTTATAAAGTCCATCACTATTGACCCAGGCAATGAGGGAGTCATAACCAAAACAGCCAACAGGACCTTCGAAAGTTGCCGTTGACCACTGAAGTCAGAGGATGAAACACTCTCATGTTGTTCACCCCTTGTTCTTTGCCAAAAAGAATCAGGCAGGGAGGCGAGCATGAGAGAAACTGCCAGTTGACTCTGCCTTGTTCAACTGAGGGGGCCTCAGGCCGCCATCACTCTAAATCTTGTCAAGAAAGATGGCAGGGGAAGAGCAGCAGTTTCACAGTAAAGAAGGGAGCACGGTCCTCCCACCCAGCCACGCGTGCGGTGATAACTCAGTTCCAGCTTGCTTCCTCCAGGCTTGCCTGCCTGCTGCACAGCAAGAGACTTTGTAATTTGTTTAAATGTGAAATGACCTTATTCTATTGGTACTGGCATGTGAGAGTATGTTCTTTTGGAAGATTTCATTGTGCGGATGGGGCCCCCAGCATACTGCCCCTATTCCTTTCCTATTCCTCTTTATTCCTTAACCAGGCAGAGCCACACAGCTCATCTTTCCCCATCAAGAGTATTGTGTCTGTGCTGGGGATGGCATTTCCAAACTCTCTATTTATGGAAGAACTTGAAAGCGTGAGCCTCAAGAAATGAAATATTTCAATGTGATTTGTTCCCTTTTAGACACAAAAGCCAAGCAATGAGATTTTCTTTGTGTGAGTGTTTGTTAGCTAGGTTTTTCACAAAAACAGATGGCTCTAAACAGCAAAATAATTTCCCAGAACCAGCAGCCCACAGGTATTAAACTGAAACAACCCTAAAGCCCTTTGCCTGGACATAGTCCCCCTGGTCACAGTGCATTTTAGGTGGATGTCACCTCCACACATGAAGAGAGGTATCCTTCATGAGAGCATGCAGAGCCTGCTAGGACGCTAGAGCCAGTTTGCCCGCACTTGTGTAAGAACATCATAGAAGCAGACATTAACAAGCCCACTTTAGAAGGAGTTCCTTCCATTGTGATTTGACTCTTCTATCACATAATGCCTTAGCATATAAACTGTTGATACTATTAAAATCCAATTTTCCTTGTCCTGAAACATTCAAAATGATATTTAGATTCAAATACATGTATTAGAATGTGACAGTTTTTCAGTAGATCACATGCCTTCAGGGTCTGTTTGTCCTCACTGCCAGTGTTTGCCTCTCCAGCATTGCCTCGGCAAGTTCACCCATTGGAGCAATGAGCAAGGAACGGGGCCAATTCTCCTGTTCTCATGTCCTCTGGGTTACAGCTCCCACACCGACACCTTCCGTGCCAGCTCAACCCTGTTGCCCTGGTGTGGCGTAGAGGCCACTTTCCTGAGTGCTGCAGCCCATGAGGGGCAGAGCGAGCTCTTCTGCTCTTATGACCTCAGGGTCAGCTCTCCCACCTGCCAAGGCGTTGATGGGTGGGGGTGGGTGACATCTCTCTTCCACTCACGCTGCCATATGACAGGTGGGTAATGGGGACACCTCTTCCATGTGCAGAATGTTGAGGCTGGCTCGCCCACACCTTCACCAATAGGGTTGGCTCTATTGCGCTGCCTAGGTGAGGTCCACGGTCTGCTTTCCTAAGTGCTGCAGCTGGTGGCCAGCAGGAGCAGTGTTCCCACCCTTCTGACCTCAGGGCCAGCTATCCCACCTTCCTTAGGCATTGATGGGTGGAGTGGGAAGGGCATCTCTCCCTTGCCCGTGCTACTACATGACAGATTAGTTATGGGACTAACTCTCCAGGCCTGGCTCTGCTAGACCCTGAGAGGACCAACACAGCTCTGTCCCTAAATCACTTCTTATCATAACTTGTATTACTATCATAAAAATATCTTTTTAGACCTTAAAACTTATGCTTAGATAAACAACTTAAGCTTTTATGTCTCTCAACCTTGCACACTTTATACCATTTTTGTGAGGTTTTTTTGTGACAAGGAAAATTGTAACCATAACTATTTAGTCTTCAACCCCAACAAAGACATGGGAAGAAATGGCATAATATTACCTGAGTTAACAGGAAGTGCAGAGCAAACAACTTCAGAACTACAGAAATGACAAAAACAGCCGGCTGCCTTCACAGTCACCCAAGGTTCCTCTACAACTTTGGGACTTCCATCTTTGACCTACAGGCCTAAGATATCTTTTCTGCAAAGCAGAAGGATTTCTGAAGGATTGTCCTTCTTTGTCATGTCTTTCTTTTGTGTCCTACTAGCGCAATTTGGCCAGCATATTGTCAGCAGTCAAGTTTGCCATAATAAAAGCAAACTGTGTATGGAAGTTCTTCAATGCTCATTATAGTTATTTGAAGTAAATTGGTGTCGCCAGTAGTAGATGTCTCTTACTGCCACAAAAAGTTTTAGATTATTAAAACATCTTAAATGTCATATTCTGCAGATCTCTGAAGTACTTCAGAGAAGTTTGAAGACAACTTATATATCTAAAAATACATCTCTTCTTAATCTTGAAAACACACCTAACATGACTATACGCTTGATCATTATAGAAGGCTAATTACTTGCATATAGTTCTTAATTATACATTAAATATTTTAAATGAGTTACATAGGTACAATACCTTAAACAAGAATAAAAACATAAATACAATATAACAAAAATAACCTTAAATTTGTATCATTATAAAAATCATATAACAATGTGAAATATTTCAGACTGGTAGTTACTTCTTAGTTTGGAAGTAGATCCTATAATCTGCCCTTTATCTTATCATGTTTATATCCCCTTTTTTACAGAATGAGATCCCTGAATCTAATCTCCTTTGCTTAGTTTCCTTCCTGACCATGACTAGTAACAACTTTCAACTGACTCTTGTAAATAATGACAAACATTCATAACCCACTGGATGACCAAAAACCACCTGCCCCACCTTTTGGGAATGTGGGCATCATGTTCTCTAGATTATTTCCTGCCTGGGGCTGTCTGGGGTTGATGATGGTATCTTTAGAGGACCCTGAGAAAACTGGAATAATGGTCATTTCTAGGAGATCTAACTGTGTGATGAGAAAGTACAGAGCTTATCTTAAGTTTCTGGCTGGAGTAATCTGTGAGGCTGGACCATCTCAGTCAGCAGCTTTGAAGTTGATATGAATGTAGAAATTTGAAGAAGGTATAACAGGCATTCTGGGAGACTGGATCACATGGGCTACTAAACTTTATTGGTGTCTGGTACTATTTTTATGAAAACACACGAACATTTAAAGGAAGTGTGTGTGTGTGTGTGTGTGTGTGTGTGTGTGTGTGTGTGTGTATACTCTTCATTTTGATTGATCGTGATTTTCTGTAATGATCTCTGTCTATGCAACAATACACTCATCACATCAGACAGAGATCATTATAGTAAATCACAACCAATCAAAATGCAGAGTTGTGGAGCCTATTCCTGATGTGTCTACAAAATACTCCCAAGCCTAAGGATCAATGAAAACTGCAGAAAAATTTTAAGAGTTAGAGGATCAGGGAATTTGCTGTGAGTTGTGTCTCCAAGAAACATCAGAAGCTATACCCATTAAGTCTCACCAAGATGACTGCCCAAACATGAGCTGAGCAAATCTGACACCAATGGACATGCCAAAGTGGACGAAGAAAAGTCTAGAAGGTACAAACTCTACACACACACACACACACACACACACACACACACACACACACACACACACAAAACGCTACAGATAAATGAGAAAAGCTGGGAGCAGGAGAGGAAGAGCACAGAGAAGAGTTATGTGTTGCCAAATGACCAGTCCTGAAAACAGACATAACTAATATTTTACAGACCAAACAAGTTATATTCAGGAATATATGTATATACATGTACATATAAGAATGCATTACCAGCCAGTGTAAAAAGAGGTTATGAATTCAAAGGAGAGTGGGGAGGTATATATTGAAGGGCTTAGAGGAAGGAAAGGAACAGGAGAAATGTTGCAATTATACTATAATCTCAAAAATAATAAGAAAAAGTAGAAGCAAGATTAGAAGTTCAAGGTATTTACAGTTAGTTACATAGCAAGTTTGAGGCCAGCCTGAATACACGAGTCCCTGCGTTCCATAAAGGAGGATACATAGGTGGAGAAGGATACATAGGTGGAGGAGGAGTAGGAGGAGGAGAAGGAAGGATGAAAAATATCAGTTCATAGAATTTTTAAGGCAACCTTGCATCCTATTGTCAATGGCAGCCTCATTAACAAAAGCCCCATAGAAGCCAGACATCTCTTCGTATGACTTTCTGATGGTCTTCAAAGACCAGGCTCTGCCTCACAGACCTACTTATACACTACAACCCAACTTCTCCCCCAACAACCCTAACATAGAGTGACCATTTCTATTGTTGCTCTGTTTTGTCTCTCTCTTCAACTGGCCTGACCTTGTCTGTGCTGTGGCTTCTCCACTTAATGTGTTACTGTTCAGTCTTTCTTGACTGAAATCCAGGTCTCTTCTCACTTTGAGTTCTTGAGTTTCCAGTAATTCTCACTACTTCTGTCTGCTCTTTGCATGTTGTTTTTACCTTGATTTCTAGCCCTTTCTTCTTTGTTCCTGGTAGACTTCTGTAAGTCATGTCTTCTCTAACATGCTACTGTCTCCCTACTCACAGGGCATACATTACTGTTCTTTGTACTTGCTTTGAATCTCTACATCAAGAGGCCTCACAAAATGAAGTCTCAGTTAGTTAGTAAATATTTTTGTTTGATGAGTATCGAGTATGGTTGAGTGCTAAGATAAAATTGGCTGCCTCAAAGAAATAGTGAAGTCTTAACCTCCAAATGTGACCTAATGAGGAAAAAAATATCATTGTGGATCTGGTTTAGTTGAGGTCACACAGGAGCACGAGAGGATCTTAAGCCAATATGATTAGCATCCTCATAAGAAGAGACGTTCAGACGGGAATGAGGAGCAGTGAAGCTTCAATCAGAGACTATAGAGATGTAGCTATCTATAGACAGAGAATTACCAAGGATGACAGCAGACATCAGAGGCCAGAAGAAGCATTTCTGAGGGAGTCTGGCATTGCTGGCACCATGATTACATACAGCCAGCTTTCAGAACTATGAGGCAACAGAATCTTGTCATTTTAAACCATTTTGCCCACAATGCTTTGTTGCAGGAGATTTGTTTGCTCTGTTCCCTCAAACTCTCAATAAACTGTATCTTGATACAGAAGACAGAGTCCATGCTCAGCTGACCAGATTAAGTCATGAGTTTCTTGACAGACTCAGATGGGGAGAAAGGGACACAGGGAGGAAGGAGGGCCTTAAGAATTTCACTGGCCTTTAGGGGATCTTGAAAAAGCAGAGAAGAGGGTCAGCTGGGTGTTTCTCTATCGCTTTGTGGACCTCCCAGGCTTATACCCTATTATCTGACTCCCAAGGTTTATTAATAATAGAATAATTCAGAAAATCAACAGAGTGCTTTACAGGTAGAAGAAGCCAATTCAAACAAAAACTCAACTTAGAAGTCGAATGACGCAAGTCAGTTCTGACTGCTCATTCAGTGCCATGAGCTTTGAGAAACTGTACACACTTCTACTTTCTCAGTATTTTAATCTATGGAATCAGACACATACTTGACTCATGGGATGTCGGTAAGAGTTACATTTATAACGTGTTCTGCAAACTTCCTTCAAAGTATGACATACTGTGTCTGATGACTTGGTTCCTATTTGTGCTTGCACTTTTAAAATTTATTTCATTTTAATTATATGTGTTGGGATATGGGAATGTATACATGACTGCAGGTTCCCTTAGAAGCCAGAAGAGAGTGTGGGATCCCCTGGAGCTACCCAAACCTCTAGAAGAGCAAAGAATTCTCCTAACTGAGCCATCTGAGCCATCTCCCCAGTCCCTACTAACATATTACCTTACAGGCTGCCTGCTTACTACACTAAGAGGCAGGTCCTGTTTCATGTTTAAACAGTCTTTTATTTGCATTACCTATGCTATTCATTCAACAAACATGTATTAAATGCTTCAGCTATTGTTCTAAGGTATCAGATATCGTGGTACAAAGCAAATAAAAACATGCCCTTCAGTAAGGAAACTGCCATTGGAGAGAATCCCAGTCAGGGCTACTATTGTGATGAATGGTCATGAGCAAAACCACCTCAGGGAAGAAAGGGTTTATTTTGTTTACTCTTCTTTGTAATAGTTTATCTTGGAAGATGGTCATGAAAGGAACTCAAACAGATAGAACTTAGAGACAGGACTGACACAGAGGCCATGGGGAGCTGATGCCTACTGGCTTGCTTTTCACGGTTTGCAGCCTGCTCTCCTGTAGCACGCAGGACCTCCAGCATAGAGTCGACACCACCCACAATAGGCTTGGTTCTCCCCCATCAATCACTAATTAAGAAGCTGACCTACAGGCTTGCCTACAGCCTGACCTTAGGAGGCATTTTCTCAATTGAGGTTTCTACTTCTCTGAGGACTCTAGTTTGTGTCAAGTTGACATAAAACGAGTCAGCACAGAAAAAAAGTCTATTTTTGATTAGTGAGAAAATAAATGAAAGAAGTCAATGATTATCATATTTTAGATTGCATAATACTTCAAGGTATTGTGGTAAGAAAGAAATGAGTGGACCTGGCAAATGAACCATAGTAGAGTATTTGAAGGTACCAAAATATATTTAGGAATCTAGCCTTGCATGGGGCCTCATCTGTAGCAATACAAAAGACAACCAGTGAGATTGTCTTTCTTCTATTATTCATGATCCTAGAGAAGCTAAATAAGAAGGTGAACCTAAAGAAAATTATGTAGTTATCCTCCTGGAGATTGGAAGTAGACAAGAGTGCCAGGCAACCTCGGGTGCATGGGGGGTGGGGGGGGGTGTTGGAAGGGGAGAGGGTTAAAGAGAACGGAGTAGGAGAGGAATGGGGAAAGCTGGGGGATTGGGATGGGGGGGGGAGGAAGGATGGATATGGGATCAGGGAAGTATATATCTCAACTAAGGGAGTCATTTTAGGGTTTACAAGAGACTTGATTATAAAGGGGATCCCAGATCCAAGGAGAGATGCCCAGATTGTTCTCTGGACAGAGGAGAGGGTGCCTGAACCGACCTTGGCCCATAACCATACTGATGAATATTTTGCATATCACCATAGAACCTTCATCTGGAGATGGATGGAGATTGAGACAGAGAC
Source organism: Myodes glareolus (assembly GCF_982192425.1). NCBI lineage: Eukaryota > Metazoa > Chordata > Mammalia > Rodentia > Cricetidae > Myodes > Myodes glareolus. The sequence goes on from NC_142030.1 coordinate 112,147,040, forward strand.
CCACATTGGAACACTGGACTTAACTCCCTAGGTCCAAACGAGAAGCAGAAGGAAAGAGAACGTGAGCAAAGAAGGCAAGACCAGAGGGAACCTTCACCCGTTGATGGATGGAGATTGAGACAGAGACCCACATTGGAATACTGGACTGAGCCCCCAAGGTCTAAATGAGGAGCAGAAGAAGGGAGAACATGAACAAGAAAGGCAGGACCGTGAGGAGTGCGTTCACCCACTGATACAAGGGAACTGATCTAATGAGAGTTCACCAAGGCCAGTAGGACTGGGACTGAACGAGCACGTGATCCAACCACATTCTCTGAATGTGGCCGGATTCTCTGAATGTGGCTGGCCCGGAGTCTTTCTGAAAAGTCATTGACAATGACACTGGGACTTGTTTCCTCTGCATATACTGGATTTTTGTGATCCGTTCTGTTTGGATGCTCACCTTCCTGGACTTGGAGGGAGGGGGGAGGAACTTGAACTTCCCACAGGGCAGGAAACCCTGACTGCTCTTAGGGATGGAGAGGGAGGAGGAGAGGGAGTGGGGGGATTGGGAAGGTGTTGGGAGGAGGGGCGGAAATGGAAACTTTTATAAATTAATAAACTTTTATAAATAAAAAATTTAAAAAAAAGATATAGAAGGAAAGAAGTGCAAGTTCTATTACTTTGTTTTAACTACAGCTCCACATTTTCATGAGATTTGGTAAGAAACCAATTAAATTTTGCATGCACAAAATTAATAATTAATAATTATTGTAATTATTTTAATTGTAATTAATTAAAATTACAGTTAACTGTAATATATAAAGGTAACTTAAAGACAATCTTTGTCATTTAAAAGGAGGAAATAATACCCTCAAATGTCTTTTTCAGTCCTTAAAAAAAGCATCTTTACATCATTATGATCATTTTGTCATTTTCTAAAATGTACATAATGGCAGGCACTGGAGTAATGGGGACATTTTTAAGTAAGTAGTATTGAAAGTGTAAAGCAATAGAAGTTAAGAAAACAAAATAGCTTTTAATATTTAACCATTATGAAAGAATGAAGAAGATCAACATAATCTTTCTCAAAAGTAAGGAATGATTTCACGGGCATTTATTAGATTTATCCACAGAAAAGATGCTGGGAAACCCAAACACTTGCCTGCATTGTCTTGGGAAAGAACCTGTGCAGTTGTTTCAAAGGCATTCGTAATAAACTCAGTCACCGACAATCCACCAGAGCTGCATTAAAGAAAGAAACCAAAGGACTTCCTCTTGCTGTCCTGTAACCAAGAGCAAGCCTACATTTGAATTGTCTATGCCATGCTTCTGTTTCTTCTGTCTGTTGTGTGAGTCTGGATCTAACCCTGCCCAAAAGTTGTCTTGTGAATCTGTCCCTGTGTGTCTCTGGCCAACTCTGTGTATGACTGTCTCCTGAGTGTTTTTCTTCATGTAAAGGGCTTTTCTCTAACTTTAGTGAATATTACAAAAAAAAGTCACATGAGGAAGGAGTAAAAGATATTTTACTGAAATCTTTATGAAAGTTATATAAATCACTGATTCCAGCTGACCCCAGATGGTCAAATGAAAACAGTTCTACACACATCACTGCTTAGTAAGCAGTATTTGTATACTGGCTTCAACATTTATCATGGCTATTCACTTTCGAACAGTTTTGGCCGATATTTGCTGTTTGCTGGAAATTATTATGGCAACACAAATGCATTACTCTTGGATCACGGGCATGGAAAGGTATATGACTTCATGCTATCAATATGCACTAGCTTATTTTGTAAAGCTTATTAAACGGGAAATCCAAGGCAAGTGAGGTTGATTGCTACAGTATTCCCTCAAAGCAAGGTTAAACAAACAGGTTAAGAGCATACTAAGATAAAAGTCTTAGGCGGTGGTGGTGGATGCCTTTAATCCCAGCACTCAGGAGACAGAGGCAGGAGGATCTCTGAGTTTGAGGTCTGCTTGGTCTACAGAGCAAGTTCCAGGACAGGCATCAAAGCTACACCAAGAGACTCTGTCTCAGAAAAAATAAATTAAATTAAAAGATTAAAAATAACTTACTAACTAAACAAGCAAACAAACAAAAAGAAGTCTTAAGTGACCAAACACACTTTACTAGCTCTGGCAGTAAGATCCAGCAAAAGTTCCAGTCACTTAGAATGAATTTTTTGTCATAATGCATTGCTACAGTACAGAGTGTGAAATCCACTCTGGCTCTGTGTCTCTAGGGTTGTGTTGTCCAAAACAATAATTCCACACCATGAGTGGTCTCTGTACACTGAGAGTGTGACTATTCCTGAGTGAGATATGTCATTAGGATAAAATGTATGTGAAATACTGAGTACAGTCTGAAGCAATTTATTAAAATGCCATCAATAATTCAATTTTCATTAATTTTATTTTAGAAAAATACTGTGTGGTGGCTTTGGGTAAAATATATGATAGCAATTTAATTCACCCATAGAGTTCTACTTTTTGATATTTTTAATATCTTGTTTTATTTATTTATTCCCCTCTCTTATAATACATACCAACTGCAGTCTCACCTCCTGCAAGTCACCCCCCCCCCCCCAGCTCCCCACTCCTTCAAATCCTCTGTTTCCCTTCAGAAAAGAACAAGCCTCCCAGTGATATCAATAAAATTTAGTATAACAGTATGAATTAAGACTAGGTATGTACACTCACGGTGTGATGAGGCAACCCAAAGGGAGGAAAAAGGTCCCAAGAGCTGGCAAAAGAGTCAGAGACACACCACTCCAATTGTTAGGAGTCCAAAGAAAACCCCAAACAAAAGAACCACAGTATGTATGCAGAGGACCTGGTGCACACCCACGCGGGCCCAGAAATGACTGCTTCAATCTCTGTAAGCACTGAGACCCGACTATTTGAAACTGTGAGCTGTGTTCTCCTGGTGTCCTGGACCTCTCTGGCTCCTGCCATCTTTCCACCTGCTCTTCTGCAGAGTTCCCCCAGCTTCACCTAATATTTGACTGTGGGCCTCTGCATCTGTTTCCAGCAGCTGGGGAGGTAGCCTTTCTGATGAGAATTGGGCTAGGCACTCATCCTATGAATAAACCACAATATCATCAGGAATCATTTCATTGACTTTCTTTGTCAGTCATATTTGATTTTACCCTAGGTCTCTGAGTCATCCAGCTTTTTGATATTTCTGTATACCTCATAGAAAATGAGACTTCTCTGTGGGATCCACGGCTCACTTTAATTTCCATTGTGAGTAGTGCTGTTTGTATTCCGGCAGTCACTGGGCCGCTTGTCATAGTAAATATCAAAAGTCAAGTGATTAACCTCCATCCCTGGCTAACTGACTTGAACAAGCAAAAACATTTAACCCACAGAAGCCATTGTTCATTCTTTGCTAGAGAAAACAATATTTTGCATGCTAAAGTGGGCAGTCTTAAAAGCCTAGCTTTTGTGCCTAGTTCAAATAACCATAGTAAGACGGCTTATTCATAGATGTCATCCTTTCTACCTCTGACTGTCTAGTTCACATACAATTATCTAAAGCTTTTGGCTATGCAATCATTCTCTACTCATATATATTTATTATGTCAATGTAAATTTCTTTCTTTTCTTTTTCTTTTTTCTTTTTTTCTTTTTTAGTTTTCTGGCACAGGGTTTCCATATGTAACAATCCTGGCTGTCCTGGCACTCACTCTGTAGACCAGGCTACCCTCAAATTCACAGAGATCTGCCTGCCTCTCCCTCTTGAGTGCTGGGATTAAAGGCATGTACTACCACACCCAGCAAGAAAATATTTTTAAACTAGATACTTTAGATTTATCATTAAATAGCTTATAATAATAACAAATTAGAAAGATAAAAGCATGGAACTTTAGTTAATGTAAATTTGTGTCATGAGAGAATCTTCTTAAAAAAATGAAATCCTCCCAAAATTATACCTCTATATATATCATTGTCATAATACGTTTAGTAAAGAGTGGATAGACATGGAGAAATGTGATAGGGCAGATGAATATGATCACATGGAAATAAATGGGAGAATTTATTGATATGTGTTTGCTCCAATTCACTTTCGTTTTTGAAATCTGAATGTGTGTATATGTATGCACAAATGCATATGTATGTATTCTGTCTGTGAATGTTGTGTATAAATGCCAGGGCATAGAGAGGGTGGTCAGAGGACAACCTTGCCTTCCACCTTGTTTGAGATGGTGTCTTTGTTAGTTTGTTACTGCTGGGTCACTTATACCCAGCTAGCTGGTCCTTGAGCTAATGGGGATTCTCCTGACCCTGATTCTCAGTTGGTTATATGACTGCTGAACTCATAGATGTGTGCTACTGTGTCCAGAGTTATCTAAGTTCTAGAGATCCAAACTCAGATCCCTTTGCTTTCCTAGCAAGAAGTTTAGCTAGAACTGTTGTTTGCAAATTGAAGAAACAAACTTTAAAAGAGAATAGGCCAACAACCAAAGACTAGAATGCCTCACTTAGCCAATGAAAACTTATTTTAAAAAAAAAGAAAGCAAAGTAAGGGTAGATATATGACAACTAAAGCCATTGGATCCGACGTTTTGAACGTTTGACTTTCTCCATTTTAAGCATCCTTGTGTGTCAGCTTCACTCTGTGGATGAGATTACTCCAGATAACATAGGGCAAAACATTTTCTGGTCTTGTTGGACCTACCACTAGTACATAGCTAGTGTGCATGTTCATCAGTCCTTATACAGAAATTGTAGCACAGAACCCTAGTTGGCCTCGTCAAGTATTCATTATGAGCTAATCAACTGCAGCTAAGTCAGTGGAATCCATCAGAAAGTGAAGTTTGTGCTCTACCAGGAAGGGAGGGAGGCGAAACATACTTGTCATGAGAAGGATGATGATGATGCTACAAGTGAAGGCACAGGGTGTGCCATGGATTAATAGTCACCTTATTGTGGGTTTGGAGAGGACAGTGCAGAGACATCGTTATATCCTGCGGGTGGCACGGATTAATGCTTTCATCTATTCCAGGATCTATTCCTTGAAAGAATATTATGTAGCCATTTCCTAGCTGTTGTAATAAGGCCATCAGTCTCATTCCACAGCCCCACCTGTTCACTAGACTGTGAGGCAGGGCATCTGACACAGTCCTGGCCAAATACAGTGCTGCATTTACTTTCATGGCAACAGCAATGGTTTCAAAGGTGACTGATAGGGAGATAATAACAGTTCTTTTAGAATTGAGTCATAAAGGTAGAAAGTGAACGTTTTATCCCTTGGGGATTAATAAACCAAAAGGATAGGCATGCAAGACTGTCAGAGACTGTTCCCTGAGTATGCAGAGGGGGCTCATCTTTCACAGGAGAAAACAGTGATAGCACACATAGGGAATCCAAATCAACAAGAAAGAAAGAAAGAAAGAAAGAAAGAAAGAAAGAAAGAAAGAAAGAAAGAAAGAGGGAGGCAGGGAGGGAAGGAGGGAGGGAGGGAGGGAGGGAGGGAGGGAGGGAGGGAGGGAGGGAGGGAGGGAGGAAGAAGGAAGAGACCAAGATGGGGAAAGAGGGAAGGAAGAGGTAGGGAGAAAAATACTAGAGAAGGGGAGAAGAGGTGTGGGGAGAAGAGGAAGTGGATGACATTTAAGGGAATGTCATTTAAGTACCCAAAACTAGCTAGTGTGAACTTTCCAATTCTGCAAACCATTCATTTTGCATTTCTTTTTAGCACACTTGGAACCTAGATTTGATCCCAAGAAGTCTATTTTGATCCCAAGAAGTCCTCACATTTGTGCTATGCTCTCATTCATGTCTGTCTCACCAATCGCAGACCCTGATGGTGTCACCTTCAACTGCTAGATTTTCCAAGTCATGGAGGCAAAGTATGTCTTTGGGTGCTGACTACCAGGCCCTGTGAGACACAATTAGTATTTGTGGGAAAAAGGTAGGAAGGAAGTTACAAAGGAGAGAAAGGTATTTGTGCAACCATACTCTATAATGCATTCACTGATGAAACACGGGGGGAAGTGTTGCTCAGGTGTCAGTTTCTGTGATGATTTAAATAAAAATGCCCCCACAGACTCATGTGTCTCAACTGTGGAACTACCTGAGAAGGATTAGGAGGTGTTGTCTTGTTGAAGTAGGTGTGGTCTTGTTGTAGGAGGTGTGGAACTTGGGATGTGTCATTTCAAGGTTTCAAAAGCCTTTGTCTCTCCCTCCCTCCCTTCATGGCTCCTCTCTCTTCAACTTTCAGAGAGATGCCAGTTCTCAGCTACTGCTCCGTGACTCCTGCAAACTGTCATGCTCCTTGCTATGATGATAATGAACTAACTCTCTGAATGTGTAAGCAATCCTCAATTAAACACTCCCTTTTATAAATTGCCTTGGTCATAGTGTTTTATCATAACAGTAGAATAGTAACTAAGACAGTTGGTAATACAATATACCTAAAGAATGGCATGGTGAGAATTATCAAAGTGTTATTTACCGGCCGTTGTGTTTATTGTGTCCTAGGCACTCTCCTTACTGCTTACATGCCTTCTCTTTAGAATTTCGACCTTGGCACTAAGGAAGTAAGAATGTTATAGACTAATTTAGACTGTGATGCTTTAAAGTTTACAGAATACTTGTACATAGATCCTTTTGTTTGCAAAAGTAGGAAAATATATTCATGTGGAGGAAAGGTATCAAAATCTAAAATTACTTCTTAAGTAGCAATAACAGAAAATCAGAACAGGCCTCTGGGTCAAGAATTTCACAGCCTTATTTTCTATGCTACAGAAAGGACATCCAGCAACCTTGTAAATATACCTGGCAGAACCAGTACCCTGGAGAAGCTGTGCATGCTTCTGGTAAAGATTTCATAGGCATACATTACTTCCCATTTCCAAGCTTCATTTCTGCCTTAAAGGTTCTCTTTTCAAACTCCCTTCTTTCCTTTTTCACTTAGTGAATCCATTTACCAGAAATTGCCACGACTTTTAACTGCTGGAAGGGTTTTCTCGCAGATGGGAAGCTACAGGCAGTCCCTAAAAGTCATGTCTGCTGCATCAGAGTAAGAAGCAGTGAACTGTGACAGGATAAACCTCCTTCCCATCAAGCAAAAAAAGTTCGTAGTGCTCTGGTCAGAGTTCTGGTTCCAACGCAACAGGGCAGCGCTGGGCTCACTCTGACCTTATGCAGTATGAACCAGGCACTGCAGAGCAGCAGGGGCAAAACTGGAGCATGGGGTATGTGGCCTGAACAGCTATGTCAAAACTGGGAAGGCTAGGGAATGTGTTTCCACTTTCTGCTGTGTTCACAGAATACCTGAGACTAAGCAATTTACAAAGAAAAAGTTTATTTTGCAGATATGAACCTGGGAAGTGTAAGGAAGAGGCTGGCGCCAAACAGAGGTTTTTTGGTTGTGTCAGGAAGGCAGAAAGGTAAGAGAAGGCCAAGCTTTTGTACGAACACCCTTCCCACAGTGAGGGTGGCCCCTCCCCACTCAGACACTCCAAAGCCATCCAAACTCTTTCTGTTATAATAACAATTACATTTTCTTATGCTATTAGAATCTTAATATAGCTGTACTGCCACAAATAGTCAGAACAATTCAATCAGAACATCAGAAAAAAAAACATGGCTGTGAGGACTGCCACGGTAATTTCAGAAGAACTGCATTCACTCATTGTTGCCCGGAACTCTAAGGAGATGTCACTTTAACATGCAGGCCACTCCTGCTTTAAATCACGGAATCTTAGCTGTGTCCTGACTGACTTTGTGCCATACCATGGGTCTAGGGTAGAATAATACATTCTCTGATGCGTCACTTGGTTACTAAATCAACAGTATTTATTAAACATCTTCTTTATTTCAGATACTAAATGTCTAAAAAAAAATGTTAAAATTCACATGTTCTTGTTCTTGGAATTTGCATCCAAATAGTGAAAACAAATCATGCAAATGCAGCTTGAGACAGACTATTCACGTTTAGAGACTGAAAGGAGATTGAAGAAAATTAAGCTAAAGCCTTTGGAATCATGCTGTTGGGAAGGAGTTCTTCAATGTGATCAATGGAAACTTCTTAAGGGACGAAATTTGTGTATGCAGTGTGTGTCTGTCTATCTGTCTCTCTGTCTCTTTCTGCGTGTTTGTCTCTCTGTCTCTCTCTGTCTCTGTCTCTGTCTCTGTTTCTTTCTCTCTCTCTCTCTCTCTCTCTCTCTCTCTCTCTCTGTGTATGTGTGTGTGTGTGTGTGTGTGTGTATGTATGTGTGTGTTAAGAAGGGTGTCATCCTCAGTCCCATCTGATTCTTATCGTTTGGAACCAGATCTCTCATCGACGTGGAGTTCACTGCCAGTATCCCAGGCTCACACCAACACATCTTGCTTTCCCAATGCTTCTGAGTGATGGAGTTTAGGTTGTTCGGATTGTGCAGTAATAAACACTTTACCAACTGAGCCACTCCCCAATCCCAAGGGTCAATATTTAATGGGAACCCTAAAAGTGTGAAGAATCAAGCCACATGAAAACTGGCAAAAGGTTGGCATAGGCAGGGGCCATTGAGGCGGACGATTGTTGTAAGCATAGTAAGACAGGGAATAGTGGTAGGAATGAACTTGGAGTGAACTTGGTGGGATGGGGTGGTGTTCAATAGGCAATGAAGTCATGAGAATTTCAGCTTTAAGAATGATACAGAAAAAAATGAAATGGCATAGCTTCTTAGTATTCAGATACCACATGAAGAATAATTTGTGAATGTTAGAAATGGAAACAAAGGAACTCTAAGGATTTCAGAGATTTGGGCAAAACACAGAAGTTTTTTTCTTCTTGTTGTTTTATTATTAAAATGGTAGGGAAAGATATTGAGCACTACAATGGCACAAACACTCTTGGTAATGTCAAGCATCACCTGCTGGCTTGATTTCTATTAACCCACTTGGATTCTTGTACTCAATACTTGAGTCTTTAATGTTTGAGTTATTAAATGACATGTCTTCTTAAACTCCGTCAGTAGTCTAAATAGTAATCTAAATATTATTTAGATCCTCGAGCTACAAAGACAGTAACTTTGAAGAATATATGAGAGATGAGTCAAATGAAAAGTTAGAGGGTTGGACAATGCCTCCAAGTCCAACTGAATACCCAAATTGAGGAGTTCTCAAGACCATTATATTTACCCATAAATCTCTTAAATTCAGAAATTCATTGAAATCTGGTTTGTTTATAGCTATGATTTATTATAAAGAAAGAACAAAGAGAAAATTTCAAACAAGGAAACTTTCCCAGGCAGTAGAGTTATCAAGTATCAAAATAAAGCTTTCAGTCACCCTTTCCGTATGAGAGATTCAAACAGTGTTGCTCTGCCAGTGTCTGTGTGTGGAGGTGTGTGTATGGAACACCCTCCAGAGATGCTCGCTCACTCTCAGTGCTCAGAATGCTTCTTGAAGTTTCATTGTGTAGACATCAGTGACAGCCTATGTAATCAATCTCTGGCTTAATTACTCTAGAGATCTGTGTGATCCAATCCCCTGTTTCCAAATCAAACTGTCCATCCTTTCTCTGGTTTCCATACACACATCAAATCAGACTGTTAGACATGCCTGGCCTGAATACACAGTTAGTCATTTCTGTCAGGTGTAATATACAAAAGTTTAGAGATTACCGTCCAGAAGAAGAGCCAATGCCAATGTTATCTTTGGCTGAGCTAAACTTCTTTACAACACAAGAAAAAAGTCGATAGGAGGAAAACTAGTTCCTTATTAGACATGTAAAATTTTGGATGCCAATGTTATATGAAAATGAAGATTGCAAGTAACTGTAATAAAAACATACGAGGTCTGAGAAGAACAGGCTGGTATTTAAATGTCCCAGGGTAGAGTAAGATGACACAAAGTGTGTCTGGATGCAAAGAAGATGAGAAACAAATGCTGAGCTTTTAAGCACTGGCACATATATGGGTTGAGCTTCGAATGGCCAAAAGACACTTAAGGTAATGCTCAACCTCCTTAGGGATCAGGGAAATGCAAATTAAAACAACTTTGAGATACCACCTTACACCTGTCAGAATAGCTAAAGTCAAAAACACCAATGATAGCCAATGCTGGAGAGGATGTGGGGTGGGGGAACACTCATCCATTGCTGGTGGGAATGCAAACTTGTGCAGCCACTGTGGAACTCAGTGTGGCGGTTTCTCAGGAAACTGGGAGTCAACCTCCCTCAGGATCCAGCAATTCCACTCTTGGGAATATATCCAAGAGATGCCATATCTTACTACAAAATCATTTGTTCAACTATGTTCATAGCAGCACTATTTGTAATAGCCAGAACCTGGAAACAGCCTAGGTGCCCCTCAATAGAAGAATGGTTAAAAAAGGTGTGGAACATATACACATTAGAGTTTTACTCAGCGGTAAAAAACAATGACATCTTGAATTTTGCATGCAAATGGATGGAAATAGAAAACGCTTTACTGAGTGAAGTAACCCAGACTCAAAAAGAGGAATATGGTATATACTCAGTCATAAGTGGATTCTAGCCATAATTAAAGGACATTGAGCCAATAATTAGTGTTCCTAGAGAAGCTAAATAAGAAGGCGAACTCAAAGAAAATCATGTAGTTATCCTTCTGGATATGGGAAGTAGACAAGATTGCCAGGCAAAACTTGGGTGCACAGGGTTGTGTTGGGGGGGTGGATGTAAGGGGAGATGGGTAGAGAGTAGGGAGAAGAGGAGGATTCAGGAGAGCTTGGGGGAATGGGATGGGTGGGATGGAGGAAGGGTTGATATGGAAGTAGAGAAGTAAATATCTTAATTAAGGGATTAAGTTTAGGGTTTTAGGGTTTGCAAGAGACTTGTCTCTAGAAGGGTTCCCAGGTCCAAGGAGAGGTCCCCAGATTGTTCTTTGGGCAGCAGAGGAGAGGGTGCCTGAACTGGTCTTGTCCCATAGCCACACTGATGAATATCTTGCATATCACCATAGAAACTTCATCTGACGATGGATGGAGATAGAGAGAGAGACCCACATTGGAGAACTGAACTGAACTCCCAAGGTCCAAATGACGACCAGAAGAAGGGAGAACGTGAGTAAGGATGTCAGGACCACGAGGGGTGTGTTCACCCACTGAGACGGTGGGACTGATCTAATGAAAGCTCACCAAGGCCAGCTGGACTGGGAGTGATGGAGCATGTGATCAAAATGGACACTCTGAATGTGGCTGGCAATGAAGGCTGACTGAGAAGCCAAGGACAATGGCACTGGGTTTTGATTCTACTGTATGGACTGACTGTGGGAGCCTGGTTTGTTTGGATGCTCACCTTTATAGACCTGGATGGAGGTGGGGAGGACCTTGGACTTCCCACGGGGCAGGGAACCCTGACTGCTCTTAAGACTGGAAAGGGAGGGGAAGGTGGAAATGGGGAGGGAAAAGGGAGGCGTGGAGGAGGTGGAAATTTTAAATAAATAAATAAACAAACAAACAAACATATATGGGTTGAGGACGGGAAGATGACCAAGCAAATAATGTTATGAGACACTGTCAGAGGATATACGAGAAATGAGAGAAAAATGAGGCAAGTATGCAGATAAGTTGTCAGAAGTGACACTGTGCTGTTCAAAAGCAGACTTACCTGTGAGAGGCAAGCTGTACAATTTCTGTGACTTCTAAATTACTCAGAAAGCTTAATGAGTAAATTTTAAGGTTTTAGCAGTTATAACAATTATGAGGCAGGGGGATAGTATGATCAATGTATGTCTTCAGTGGAAACATGAGGATCTAAATTTGGATCCCAAACACCTATGTAAAAAGCTTGGCATGGTGGAACATGACTGTAACCCCATCTTTGTGGAGGGCTGCAGAAACAGGTGAATCGTTGGCAGGCAGACAAGTTGAATTGCTGAGCTTTGTCTCCAAAGATAAATGTAGACTTTGTTCAAGGACAACAACTGAGATAAACCCTGGGTTTCTGTTGAGAACCATGTGTATACATGCACATGGCACACACAAACACTACACATATAAACAATATCATGCACATGTGCACTATACATGCACATCGCACACACAAACACTACGCATGTAACCAATATCATGCACATGTGCACTACATATGCAGACACCACACACAAACACTACTTGTATAAACCTAGGAAGATGCAAATATAAACAATACACATATAAAAATAATTTTTAGTTTTATGAATCTATTGAATACTAGCTCATGGTTTAATATATCAAATATAATATTAAATAATACATATATAATTGCATTGCTGACAGATTATGTTGACACAAATATTGTCTCAATCTTTTATTTAATTTTTAAGACCATAGCTCAATTACTCCAAGTTGGCCTGGAACAGCTGAGAATAACCTTGCACTTCTGACTCCCTGCCTCCACCTCAGTAGAGTCCTGGAATTGCAGACCTGATTTATGCAGCACTTTGGATTAAACTCAAAGTTTAGTGCACACTGGTTCAAAACTCTGCGCATTGGCCCATGCCACTAAGTCAGATTATTTATCTTATTTCATTTATTTATTTACTTACTTATTTTTGCTAGGATAGAAATTAAACTGAAGAGTTTCTTGCTAGGCAAGTGTTTCACCATGTGGCTCTGTTCCAGCCCTAGTTCTATCTGTGTGGGAGAGAGAACACCCTAAATCCTTTTCTAGTCATTTCAAATACACAACAAGCTATTGAAAATAAATCCTAAAATTCAACAATAAAAGGCTCCAAGTGGTCAAAAAACCTTAATAAAATTATTTAATATACATATAAACATATAAATTAATTTTAAAAATAGATGGAAGAAATCCACTATCATACTAACTTCAAAATATAATGCAAACAATAGTAATATAAGCATCACTGTGCTGCATGTGGTGCAGAATATATAACAGAAACACTCATGAACTTAGAAGCCCATTAAATGCATCAAGCACATGCATTTGGAAAAGAACGATATGTTCAATAAATGGTGCTGGAGAAATGACCCTGGCAGACAGAAGAAGGAGATTAGAGGTGTTTATCTCTGTCTCTCTCACACATACACACTCACACATGCACATACACATTCACAAATGCACACAAACACACAGAGTCACACACACAGTCACACACACAAGCACACACACATACACAAACACCATGTACAAAATCCACTCAAAATTGATTAAATATTTAAATGTAAACCCAAGAATTATTCAACTGTTAAGAGTGCATATAGGGAGAAATATACATGACATTGGCATGAGCAAGGATTTTTGTGAAAGCATTGTTATAAATATAATAATACAGCAAACATGCTAGAAATTATTGACTAGAAAAATGTGTATATGCATATGCATATATATGTATATATACACATATACATACACATACATATGAGCAGCTGACCTTAGTATTCCTGTAAATTAGTGTGTATTAACATCTTTCACAACAGAATGCTAAACAGGACAAATGAAGACACTGAAACTCAACATCAAAATGTTGCTGAGAAAATCAGAAGATGGAACAGAAAAAGACCCTTAGAAACTGAAATTAGGACTTTTGAGTTTGATAAAGGTGAGAAACAAACAAACAAAATGAAATTGCAATTAAAAATGGGAAAGGTAGAAGGTATGAGAAGATGTTCTCTAAGAGAAGGCAAAGAGAAAGAGATGAGTGGGGAGAGGGAGGGCGCTCTGACAGGGTGGTGGAGGTTGGTGGGATGGAAGCATGCATGGTTACAACCAGGCTAGTGTTTTGATTGCAAAGGTTAAGGGGTTTATACCTGCGTGAACTTTGAAAGGGGCATGCGATTTCATGAAAGAACAATGTGTCTGGATTCTTGAAGGTAAAAGGTATAAAAGGACTTTAAACTGTACCTGCAATTTGACTCTGGCCAAAGCCTGAGATGTGAATAGAGGCTGGCTAGAGCACCTCAAAGAGAAGTCTCAAGTCTTTATAATTAGAGTCCCTAGAACAGTAGATAAACTGCAAATTTGTAGGGTCCAGTCCAGCATGTGTGGATCGGAATCCTTGGGGCAGGGCTCTAGTTAAGGGTCTTCCAACTTCACCCTCTGCGGCTATCCTTGGCTCCCTCTCCCATTCTCTTCCCAGCTTTCTCAGAGGTACTCTCCCAGAACTTTAATTTGCTGTAGTGTTTTTGCATGGGTGCTTTGAATCCAAATGCAGATCCTCATGTTTGCACAACGACCTCCTTACCTGTGGAGCCATCACCTTGGCCCCACCTCAGTTCCAATTACACAGAGAAACAGATGGAGAATGAAGGCAGAGAACGGAACAGAGGCATCTCTCAGGCAGCACGAGCCACAGGTTCACTGCAGAGACTGCAATCATATTCTAAGTGAAGAGTCCAAGAAAAAGACTATAGAAATGTAAATTCCAGAACTAAGAATGTAGAAATAAAGAAATTTAAAGATGTAAGCCTAGAAAAATGAAAGCAGGCTGTCAGAAGCTTTCTCAGTAGCTTAAGAATTAGCTATAACACTGGGTTACTTTGCTTTACAACCAATAGCTCTATCTGCAACGCTGAAGTGGCCCTCTGCAAACTGGGGGTCGGCTTTCAGATAACCCCTGCTCTCTCATGAACAGCAATTGGTGTGAGGTGAATTAACTTTTAAATGGTGGGGTGTACATGACTTTTCCATTGTGCATTTTCCACACCTTTCCCTGCTATGCAAAACTGGGAATATCAGGGGAGCATAGAGCTCTGGTAAACACCATCAGGAAGTACCAGGGATAAACAGTGGAATAATACAAACACGAGTGTAACTGAATAACCCTGTTGATGAAAACTGAAAAGAAGAACACTTGTATCTGAGTTTTACCTCCAGACTTTCAAAATTCTTTTGTTCATGCCTAATGCTTGCTTTTTGCTATAAAATGGGGAGTTGGGAAACAGCCCATTGCCATAGTCCTACAAGTCCATCTCTGGCTGTGATCTTAGCTAGCTGATAAGCTTTTTGTGCTCCATGGAGATTTTTTTTAATGGTTTATTTTTTATTGTTTTTTTGGAATAAAGTTTTCTTTTAGTGTAATAGACTTTGGTGGTCTGTCTCCCATCTTTGTGCAACCCTCATGGACCCAACACTGAGCACACAGTGGCAAGTTCTACACCACAGTGCGTCTCTGTCTACAGTGAGAAGAGCCTGAGCCAGAACAGAAATGAGGGGTTCTTCTGCATAAAGTCAGCTGAACTAAGTGAAGCTTAGTTACACAGTTCATTTCGGTTTAGTCCAAGTTCGCGGTCCATTTGAGGGCTAATACTAAAAGCTTCCGGTGCTGTCCCAGGACCATGCACAGCATTTCAAGGACAGTGCTCTAAAAAGATCTGTGCATAAAATAGACCTTTCAAACACATAAGATACACTGCAGTGATGTCAATAAAAATACCAAAATTACTCCTCTTGTACAGCTGCAAGAAGAACATTCTGGGAAGGACAGAGGAGCATCTGACCGACCACATCTACACTCATCAGGCCATGGTTCTGAAGACAGCAAGAAATTCGCTGGCATTTCATTTCCCCACCCAAAGCAAAGCAGCAGGCAAGTGCCTGTGTTCATGGGGGTGGGGCAAACCTCAAAAGCACTGGGGGGTGCTTTATGGCATTCTGGCCTACTTTTATTGCTGTTCACCGGGAACAGTCACCAGAATGACCTGGGAAGCATAAAAACCACAAAACACTTTTTTCCTCTGCTCCCCAAGGCTGTTAGGAAGAATAAAACTCGCACCTTGAACAAAATAAATGTATGCACCGTAAGGAGGTGATAAATCAGTCCCGCTTTATTGCTGTCGCTCACTGCTCTTGAAGGGCACGCCGCACTTGAGTTTTGACTTGCTCTTTGCTTCACCAATCAGCAACTTTTCTTAGAAATGAATAAGTATTCACTGTTGACAACTAAGGCTTCTAAGGGGAAAAAGATCACACCAAGTTTTTAAATATTATTTCATAGATATTTCAGTTATACACTGCAAATCCCTATTGAATGCTAACTGCATGCTGAGAACTGTTTCCTGACAGAACTCAGAAATCAAAACATAAAAGAGTAATCATGTCAATGGGAACTCACACAGTACTTTAAAGGTAAAAATTATGCTGTACGTAAATGAAAATTAACATTGAAGCAATTAGTGCTATAATTGGATAAGAAATTGGAAAGATTAAAACTGACTACAGGAAGAGTGGGCTGCTTTGAAAGAGGGCCATAAAGGATAAGAAGAACGTCAATAGGCAAAGTAAGAGAATAAAAGGCAGTCCAGGCAGAGCTCAAAACTGAACTTGACTGTGAAGGGTGTTGCCTGGCCAAGACCATGGGAGAAGTGTTGTGGTAAAGGTGGACAGCACAAGAATCTGCACATGGCCTCACAACTCCAAATGGCTTAATGGGATTGCTGAAATTTCTAGGTTACTAGATTATGGAGGTTTCAGAGCAAGGACCTCTGGGACTGGGAAATAGATACAGTCACCTTAGTAAAATACTGGATCACACTGGGGAGTTTAAGTTGTAGGGGAAAGGGGATAGCCAAAGATACCACCCTGACCCTCAAAATCAGAACTAGTGAAAAAAACCACCCTGACCCTGAAACCTGAGCCAGTGAGAGAAACACACCCTGGTCCTCAGATCAGAGCTAGTGAAAGAAACCACCCTGGCCCTGAAACATGAGCCTGTGAAAGAAACACATACCCTGGACAAGAAAACAGAGCCAATGAAAGAAATATGCCTTAGAATCAGAGCCAGTGAAAGAAATATGCCTCAGCCCTGAAAATAGAGCCAAAAGTCTAAAAAGGGACACTGGTCCTGGAACCAGAACCAACTCTGCACCTGACCAATTAAATCAACCAATCCTTACCAGGAAAACTAATCAATCCCTGGGCAGAAAATCTTCTCCCTGGGATAATTCCACCCCTTAGAAGCCCTGTATAAGCTCCTGTGTCTTTCCCACCCTGGCAGAAGCAGCCACGCTCCTGGACTCCTCTGTCCCAAATAAACCCCTTTCTTAAAAGACTTTGGGTAAAGATCTTCTTACACTGAGTGTAGAAGAACCTTTGCTGAGACATTCCTTTAGGGAGGCTGAGCAAAAAAGAAAAAAAAAATCAGAAGAAACAGTTACATCTGCTAGGAAACTCCCTTGAGAGTACAGTAGAAAAAGTAACTTTTCACCAAAGCCTAAAGAGATTGCTCTGTCTCTGTAGGGGTTTCCCCTTTAGCAAAGTGAAGCAGAAGCAGAAAAATCTTGGGACAGAGCTGAGCAGAGTAGAAGAGACAAATAGCTCTGTTAGAACATCACATTAGGTGATCAAAGGGTGCTCTGTTGTAAGGGCTGTCTCTTGGAGAGGAGCAAGATTGCTACATCCTGCAGAGACCATCCCTCACCACACTCCGGGTTCAGGTATCCCCTGACTTCCTGAGGAGTCAGGATACCTCTCCCTCCAGAGCTGTGCCTTCACAGCTCCAGATATCGCCTGACTTCCTAAAGGATAGGATACCTTTTCCTCCAGAGCTGTAACACTTACATAAGCAAGGAAGAATTTACATAAGATTCATGAAGAAGGAATCAGCTTAGAGCAGATTGTCACAGTGTTTGAAGTCACCCATCTCCCTCTCCAGCAGCAGTCCTGCCATGTAATGTCCTTTGATGAGTTGCTTCAGCTAGGAAGATACAATGTGAGCAGACAAGCACTCTATGACCCAGAAGTGGAAGCTTTTGAAAGAAGTGTAGATTTTCTCCAGACTCACTGCCCCTATACTACCTTTGCATGGAGAGATCTGATCTAATTGACAGGTCAGAAATCAAAAAAGCATAGAACATGCCTGAATCTTTCCAATTGATCAGATTATTGCAGGAATACAACTAATATCAAAATGGAAACAAGTTTTGGCCAGCGTAGTTCAGTCTGCATTTATGAGACTTTTTGTTGCTCTTAACATGTAGTGAAAGTTGGTTAATTACACTTTTTAAAATAGAAAATCAAGGCTTTTTATTACATACGATTCTGATTACTTTAAAATTAAATTACTTATAAACATAATTGTTAGACACTCACACATGGCAGTTTTGACAATTGTTTCCCACATATGCTTCTGAATTTAGAATCAAATTTTAATTGCACTAAACATTCAATCATGAAACAATTCCCTGCACCAAAAAAAACTCCATCTGCTTCAGACCATTAATGGAAAGATAATTCAGATAACTCAAAATGGATAGAAGGAATCATTAATATAAGAGCTAAAGTTAAAATTCTTAGAAGAAAATATAGGGAACAGCTCCCTGACACCAGAGTCAGCATCATTTCCCAAAGCACAGACGCTGAAGAAAACATGCGCCATTTAGACTTCATCCAAGTGAAAATATTGGTGCATAGACCCATAGACAGGCAGATCATACTATTGCACATCATACGTCTGAAAAGAAATTGGTCCTCAAGACATGTAAGAGGTTTCTACAACACAAAAATAAATACCTCTGATTTAAAATTGAACCAAGAGGAAAGGTCTATGTAGGGCCCACAGCTCTACCCTTCCTCCCGGGGCTCATATTGAGGATAGCTTGCAGTTTCTGGCAAAACACCTTGTTGCAGTTTCCAGCAAAGCATCATGTTTGTTTCTGTGCTTCCTCTACCCCTGCTGGTGGTTAGCTATAGGGGAGTTGTTTACTCTGTCTTGAACCTGGTAATTTCCCACATGCCTTGGGGAATTTCTATTGTGCTGTAGTTAGGTATATAAGGTTTTCTCTAAGTTTGAATAAACAGCATTCAGCATTCTCTCTTTAGAAATGACCCATATCTCTTGTGTTTCTAAATCTCCAGTCCCTTGCCCAGCTTGCAAACCATCCTGTATTAGGGTGTTACAGGTCTATATATAAATTTCAGACATACATAACATCAGTGCTCAGTCCCTAGGGAAGTACAAATCAAAGTCACAATGTGATATAACTTCACAGTATTAGAAATGCTATTAGAGAAAAATGACAATTAAATGCATAACAAATATTGACCAAATGCACAGAGATCGATTCATTGTATACTGTTGATGATTCTGTAAAGTCATAGAGCTACTGAAGAAAACAATATGGTAACTGTAATATTAAGTTGGGCGGGTTAATCCAAGCCCTCAGGCTTTCGTTGAAGCTGTGGGCCTGCACTGAAAACCTGATCTGTGAGGCAAAAGCCAGGGGCTTTTGCTGAGATGGGGCTTGGGTGTGGGAAGACGTCCCCACTCATTTCTCATGCACCCGCATTTTTGACTCAAGGGCACTGTTTGGCAGACGTATCACAACAGGCTTGAGTCACACAGACAAGGGCTTAAATTGGGTTTCTTGTGATTTCAAGCAGATTCCAAATTGCCCTAAGAGGGCCTTTTACAAAAATCCTTGTAAACTGGGGCTATTTAACCTAAATTAACAAAGCTCCAAATGCCTGGGGTTTCTAAATGTGTGTGGTTTCTCCTGCCCCCACTTCCGTGTCTCTCTCTCTTTCTGTCTCTCTCTGTCTCTGTCTCTGTCCCTCTCTCTCTCTCTCCTTATTCCCAGCCAGTGCTCCAGTGCTCTTCTCATTCCTCCAGATTCAGGAATGTAAACCCGATTCCCTTTCCATGGCCAAGGACAGCAGAGGCCATTGCCAGTCCCTTCTGAACAGCGCTCACCCATCAGCTCTGCCCTGGCCTCTGCTGCCTATGCTGGGATCAGTCTAGCCTGGCTCTGGTCCTGCCCTGCTGTTTGCTGCTTGGGCAGCCTTTTACAAAAAAATACCTTTAAACTGACAACAACATCTAATTTAAACAAGGCTCCAAAAGCCGGGTTTCCGCCACACACTCCGCCCCTCCCCCTTCTGTTTGCTGTGATTCCCCAGCAGGCCTAATTGTGCTGGGGTTTTTAAGTTGGTCAGCTAACACAGGTTTCTAAAAATGTTTTGTCTCTGTGTCTGTCAGAATGATGTGGCCACACTATGCCTATGTAAATGTGTTTTCATAATGTGCTCAGTCTGTGTAAATGTGTGGTTATGAAGTGCTCAAAAAATTCTTTTTAATCTTCTTGCACCTACTAGCATTGGTAAACTGTAACTAGTTGGATAAAATACACTCCTAAATTTAGCTTATATGCCCAGTTTAAATAACAGGTAATGGTACCTAGTTCTCAAGTCCTTTACAGATCTAAGGGCAACGCATTTTAACAACAAGAGCTTCTAACACAGACAAGTAGCTTCTGCGGCACCCTTTAGCTCCTCCAAAACGACAGAAGACCTTCGGCCTCCAGGCCTTGCCTCTAGCTTTGGCAAAGCCACTTACACAGCAAAAAAGCAGGCTTCCACCTCTTCAGCTTCCTGGATGCCTTTCAGGGAATTAATGTCTTCATTGTGACAAGCCAGGTAGATTAAATCTTCCCCTCACAGGAAAAATCTTGAGGCCTCTTGTACTTGGCAGCTAGCAGCAAGCACTGCTTCTAACTGGGGTTCTCCAAGGAGTAGGAGAGGATTTGGGATTGCCTGCGTAGCTAAAATGCTATCTCATTTTGCTTATTCACCCCTCCCAGATCTGTCTAATGGCATTTGACAACTTAGGGTAGTATTAATTTATTCCTTCATCCATGACATTTAATGAAGTTTCCTGCTAAAATACAGACAGGTATGCCTCTTTAACAGGCTTCACAGTCCAGGATTAACAGGTTTCAGGTTGTCTTCAGGTTCAAAGTTCCCAATTTCCTTTAACTGTCTTCTAAAATGTCCATACCTTTTAACCTAAAGCAATAGCCTTTTGCTAAACCTGTTCTAGTTCTCTTAAAGTTCTGCTACACTGACCCCAGCCAGTTTTGAACGTATTTTACAGGTCACTTCTGCTGCCTAGCCAAGACCAACTCACAAAGCACTCTCCAGATAACGCCAAGCACCGGCAACATCTCCTGGAACTTCACCATTGGTACCAACTCTTCTGGATCAAGAACACCTGCCAACTAAAATCTGCTTTTGTCAGCTATTGTGTCCCATCCCATGGCTAGCCCCATTTCATAGGGCCAATAATAACAGTATTTTTTTTCTCCTAGTCACCTGCCTTCTCCTCTCCCTCAGAAAGCAGCTGCCTGAGGACTCCAGGATGACAGCAAACGGAATCTCTCCTCTCGCTAAGTGTGAGCACCATTCTCTCCTCTCGCTAAGTGTGAGCACCATTCACTCCTCTCACTAAGTGTGAGCACCATTCACTCCTCTCGCTGAGCGTGAGCACACTAACTCTCATCTTTCCCCTCTCCCATATCACCCCATGCCTGCAGGAAGTACCCACACTTGAGCCAACACTCCTTTATCCAAAGAGCCTAAAATGTTGATCATAAATATTACCTCAGCTCCTTGTCACATCCCTATAACCAAAGGTTCTGGAATGTAATATTAAGTTGGGGGTGTCACCCCAGCCCTCTGACAGCCCTATATCCAAGAAGTCTGGGATGATTGGAAGCCTCTGGCCTGGGAGTTGTCCATCCCCCACCCCCAATCTGGATTTCAACTCCCAGCCTGCCAAGCACTGACCCCTCCCCCGGGAGGGTCAGGACTACTCCCACTGGCTCCTGCCAGAAAAAGGAACAAGTGGTTTCTGGTTTGCATCGGCTCACCCCCCCCCACCGCCATGCTTTTTCAGCCCACCAAAGAGTGTTTCATTTATTAAATATGGGCATTTTAATTTTATCTAATCTGGTTTGATTGGAGTTTTTTGCATTGGTGGAATGAATTTAATTTATTAAGATTAAATCAAACAGTGACTACAAAAACAAAACTTATGACAATATGTCCATATGATCTAGTTCTCTTTCTTCATATGAACCCACATGAACCAAAATCACCGACTAGAAGAAATGTTTATACATGAAAGTTCATGACATCATTATTCACAATGACCAAAAGGTAAAAGAAACTCACATGTCAACTGAGGGAAAGAGGAATAAACAATGATAATGGAATATTATTTGGCCCTAAGAAGAAAATAAATTTGAATATGTGTTGCAAAATAGATGAGGCTTCAAACAATTCTGCATTTGAAGTACCTGAAATAGCAAAATTTGTAGGTGGAAAACAGAAAGCCACATTACCAAGGGCTGAGGAGAGGCACATGTGGTGAATTATTATTTCTGAGATTCAGACCTATAGTTTGAAAGCATTGAAAATGTTCCAGGGATATATGGTACTGACAGACACATAAGTTATGCATCTACTTAATGCCACTGAACTGTGTATTTAAAATAACCGTGATAAATGTTCTGTTATATACATTTACTACAAAAAAAGTTATTTTAAAATTTATTGGAAAATCTCACACACACACACACACACACACACACACATATATATATAAATCAGAAGATATCCAAGAAGTCTTAATTGCCTTACAAATAATCAAAATGTCAATTTTATATATTTCCTTATTCATATGGATGTAATTATTCTTGCAACTATAAGCTGTATTTCCCATATGGTATCCATAACTTGCTACTCTATAATATTTATCCAAATAAAATAGAAATAGTAAAATATTTCTATTCACCTCAGCACTTTTAAACATCTTTTACTCTGCATACTTTAGCTTATGAAATATTACATACTGAGTGCATAACTTTCCCCTTCACTGCACAGAGCCCTGCCTTCTCAAAACAGAGCACAAATCACCTACAACTCCACCTTAGCACCAAGCACAATTCTCAGTAAGTGTGTATGTATAAGATTAGAGAATGTCTTGAGATCTTTTTTCTCACTGAATTGCAAATTCCATAAACAAAGAGACGACACCTGTTACTACAACACATGCCCAGTATGATGCCTGGAGTTTATTTTTTAAGTGTTCCCTTGAGTTTTAAGAAAGTAATTGCTTCTTGGTCATCTTTACACAGATATCTTTGATCACCTTTTTTAGAAAAGGCTCTATTGATGTATTTCTCCCAATTGCAAAATATGTGTTTTAGTATTATGGCAACAGTTGTGAGATTGTGCAGAAGGTGTCAGAGACTTTCTTTCCAGGAAAATATCTGGGGAGCCTGCTTTTCCACACCAACTCTCAAAGCTCAGCAGCAGCATAGAGGGACCTTTGTCTCTGCTCTCTAGTTCCCTGACTCAGAACTGTGGAGACATATCTATAAAAGCGAGCCCTTAAAACCCTGCAGATACATATTATCCTATTGCACTGTAATCAGAGAAGTTCATTCAAAATTCATCCCTTGTACAATGTAAGCAGCCCCAACCCCATCACCTACCTTCATCAGTGTTGGATTGAAGTTAATATATCATGAACACAAGAAAGTGAATGAGAATGTTAACACTCCTGTTTGTGATGGAAGAGGTAGAGGAATTCTAGTTATTTTAGACAGTCTCACAAATATTTGACATAACTTGAAAAATCAATAGTAATGAGACCATTTCTCCCCTTGTCTATTTCTAGAAAGTATGCCAAACTATTTGCATTACTTTTGACTGCTACCCTATTATTGACAGAAATTCTTTCCATACTTTCTCACAAGGTCGTCTGCTTATTTACATTCAGTTTTACCTTATCTCTATCTTTTTGTAAGAACACAAGTGGTCAATTAGACGAACTGGAAACAGTACAGAAAATAGTATGAGAAAAAGTAGGCATTACTAGAACGAATCAAGCCATAACAATCACAATCAAACATTAAAAGTCTAGATTTTAGTGTTGTGGATGCAAAAGAGAGAAAGAAAACTGTCAGCCTGTCTCAGGTTTACGAAAGCCAAAAAAAACGTTAAGAATAAATCTGTGGCTTGGTACATGAGACATTTTGCAGAAAGAAGTGAATGAGCATCACTAAGCAAAAGAGGAAATATCATGCACAGTCCGAATGTAGAGGGGTGAAATTGGCTTTCTCCTTCACAATTTCATAGGAACTGCACTCAAGTCTTCATGCCTGTGTCAATGCATTTACCCATTGAGCAATGTTGCCACTCCAATAAAGATTTTTTAAAGAGAACACAAAGAGAAACTCATAAATCTGGACTTTCCTCAGATAAAAAGCCTAGCAATCGACAGCAAGGAAAAGTCTAGGTGTGGAATGGGAGAAGAGTAAGTTCAATCTCTATGCCTAGCCATACCTGAGACATCATCTTTACATGTGGCGTTGCACCAAAAGGAAGAGTGTCAATACCTTGAAACTGATCCCACCAATAACGCTTGTTTCCTGTTCTGTTTTGTAGCACAGATCTGCTGACTTTGTGAAAATAGAATGTTGCATGCTCAGTATTTCCTCACACGTATGTTTGAACTGCAACATAGCACATATATGACACATATACATACAATACAGCAATGTAAATATGTCATATAGTCTGATTAAGTTCTGACTTTTGGATTTACAGTCCTAGGCAAGATTCTTTGATAGACTCAGTAAACTTCTTTCTAAAGGTTTTTAGAGTACAGCATATGTTATTACAAACATAAATTACTGCAAAACTTTATGATTGACAATATAATATTGGCTGTCAGAAGTTTAGACATTATTCCCAAATGATTTTAATGGATGCAATTTTGGACATATGTCAGACTTTCAAATCTTATTATATTGTAACTAAGACTAACACTGTATAGTTCTTAAGTCATATATTAAGAAATTGAAAGAAATTTCTTCATTTTTCCATTAAGTACCATAGAAATCTTATTTCAATCAATATATCTGATCTTTTCAAATTAAATTACCTTCTTAAATTTAGAGAGAAAAACAAAAGATGTTCTGGAATGGATGAAGTATTTGGTCTATTTTACATTTTTGTGATAAATCCTATCCTAATGTAATTATTTTAGATAATTAAATTTTACAACTAGTTGTTGCTTATTGTTAGTCTCTTACCAAAAAAAAGCAAAATTTCAATTCAAAGAGACATTCCAAGATTTTATGAATTAGCTTAAAACTAAAAACTTTCTCCAAAAATTAAAAATATTACTTTAAATATATTAAACATGTTACAATTTAGCTTATATGCTATCTGGTATTTAAGAGTGTCTTCTCTCATGTCCCTGGAGATATTATAACATGGGCAACACAGAGAGAAAAATCTGTTTATCTGAAGCATAGTTATTCCAAGCCACTCTGGTTTTGCCTTCTTTTTGGAGTTAAAGACCCAGAAGTGATCAGAGAAACACTCACTTTTCAAACAATTTACCTTTCATAAAAGAGAAATAACCAATATGTTCGACAAAAGGCAAACCCGCGGTATGATAGCGGGTTTACGAGGACTTAGCTGAGGATGAGGACGGCAGAAGACAGTGAGCAGGACTCGGTCCCAGAAGAGATGTGTGTGAGTTTGAGAGCAGCCATAGTGGAGGATCACAAACTGAGTGACTTGGCAGACAAAACAGCTGTCTCCCTTTAAGTTAGAAACAGGAAGTCAGGGTACCAGCATTTTTGCCATTTCCTCTCCTGAGAACTGAGGAGAATCTTCCCGCAGGTTGTCCCCGACATCTAGTGGCTTGCCACTTGGTCTGTAGAAGTATCCTCCATCCAATTCTGTGCTCCCAGGGAAGGTGTCTGTCCCTCACGCTGGG
Source organism: Myodes glareolus (assembly GCF_982192425.1). NCBI lineage: Eukaryota > Metazoa > Chordata > Mammalia > Rodentia > Cricetidae > Myodes > Myodes glareolus. The sequence continues at coordinate 112,172,506 of NC_142030.1, forward strand.
TTTCTTTGCTGACCTTTCAGTCTTGGGCTTCTACTTTCAGAACTCTTGGAGCATTCCACACAAGCTTCCTAAGCTACCAGCTCTCCCACACTAGCATCCACACAGGCTTCCTAAGCTACCAGCTCTCCCACACTAGCATCCACACAGGCTTCATAAGCCACCAGCTCTCCCACACTAGCATCCACACAGGCTTCATAAGCTACCAGCTCTTGCCACACCAGCAATACCAGCAGACTAATGTATGAGACAAAAACATTAAACTTTACAGTAACTGGTATTTAGAGTCCTACTTTAGAAATCTCTAAAAACTTCAAACACATATCCAAAGAAGCTTGAATGGTGATATATCTTGAAAAGAATAAAGCATTTCTTCAGAAAAAGGGTCTCTTTAGCTTGGATTGTCCAAACCAAGAAATGCTTGCTACAGTACTCAGATTATAGTATTCAAATTGCAGTCAGCTCTGGCCTTTACTACTCATTCCGATATCAACACAGATACTTTCTAACTGTGGACATTGTGATTAAAATACATGTCCTGCATTCTCCAGCAGCATTTTATAACATAATGTTGATATAGTTTAACTAAAGCTTTTAAAATTGTTATTAGCATATGTTATTTGTAAATAGGTCCCATTACAGTTCTCTCATAATGTACATAATGCATCCTCACCCCCCACTACCCTTTCTTTTCCCCTTCTCCTTCCCCTTCCCCATTCCACTAACTCCCTCTCTTTTCAACTAGCACCTATTCTTTTTATTTTTGTGAGACCCAGAGGGTTTCATAAGAGTTACTTGCAGGGACATTGACACCAGTGCCTACACTACTAAAGAAAATGCCTCTGCCTTACCCATGAATCAATAACTTCATATAAATCTCCAGGGTGTTTTTATACTAACTTGATATATCCTATTGACCAAAAAAAAGTCATGAACAATTTTTCTTCTGGTTTTGCTAAAATTGTAGTAAAATAAGCTATGATGACTGACTGCAAATTCAAAAGCCAAGTTGTCATCTTTGCCTCTTCCATCTGGAAAAGATCACTACAGGTAATAAATGTAAAGTGTATGACATGTTATTTTCATGACAGTCATCTCAGCCTGAACACAGGGTGGAAATTTGACCATTCTTTCAGGAAGTTCTCTTTCTGTCACATAAATAAGAAAGTAATGGACCTTTAAGACAAGCTTTGAGGTGACTCTAATACGTTCAGGTGGGAACTGCCCTCAGAGTGCGGCTCCTACGGCCCCCCAAGACCAGAAGAGAAACTGACATCAGCAAAAGCAGGGAGGGGAGGAGCTTTAAGAACACTGAATCAATTAAGTGCCGTCTAGCTCATTTGAAACCCAGAAGCTCACAAATCTTAGCTATCCTCACCCTTCCACAGTCCTAAAGTGGCCACAACTTAATTGCCTGCAAAGACAAAGGGGAGAGTTCCCTCATTTTTCTCTTAATTCCTGATGAGAATCTGTCTGCGTTCCCTGCCATCCACGACAATAGCAGGACAGTGCGGCTAGATGAATAACAGAAGACAGAGCAGCAAATTAATACAAATGAAATCATTCCTGAGTGACTCCATCTGCTTTAGAAATAAGACTTGGACAATAATGTGGCCAGGATCCAGATAATTAGGCCTGGCTCCAAACGAAGGCACGCAGGTAACTTATAGCTTCATTAGTGCTCTTCAACGAGGCAGAAGTCCAAAAGTAACCTTAATAGAGGTGGCATATGATCCACTGACAATCTGCTTGATATTAAAAAATGAACTTTGTTTTGCAACGTTGCATGAACAGCAGGAAAATAGCATATGCAACTCAAAATACCACGGACCAAAGCATGGCTTAGCATCCCAGATGCCCGTCTCCAAATTTTGAAGAACAAAGCCCTTAATTTTTGTTTACAGAATTTAATCAAAAGCATTAATAATCTAACAACTAGGAAAGGCACATAAGGTGTCTGAAACTGTCTTCCCTGTGCAATCAACAGGAAGATTATTAGATAATAACAAATGTTATTCATCTTCATAATGGCTAAATGACAGCCTGCTTAAGGTAACAAACGACTTCTCCTCATTGATGGTTACAGAGTGAACATGACCTTCATGTATTTTAAGCAAACAAGTCCCCTTTTCAAAGACTTCAGGAGTCCTCTAATTGATAATGATAAGCTGTTCTCTCTTTACCCTGGGACCCCAACCTCTTAACATTCTGTTTCAGTTAAGATGATTTGATCAGAATGTACCCTGAAGATTGCCCACTAATGTTTATTCATAAACAAAATCCACGGATCACGAATGTAATTAGTTCAGTGCCATATAAAATAAAAAAAATTGTTTCCTTTTAGGCTTCCCTTATTTGTCTATTACGGATTGGTGAGTTTCTAAAGACAGACCCAAAATTAAAAAAAAATAAGATCTTAATATTGATTTTTTAAAATATTCTTATTTCCTCTGAAGTAACGGCATTGTATATTTCTTGTTCCTACAGCTATCAGCTTCAAGTGAACACAATATGGCTTCTAAACAGTTTTGACACTCACAGCAAGCAGGACTTACATGTGCCTTTCCTGGGAATTTCAGATGGTAGTTTTTCATTTTTGCCAATCAGGACCTTGAGCAATGGATCCTGAAGACTTGGTAGATGGGAGGTCATATTATGCAGAGAGGCCAGCAGACGGAGGAACCTGCTTCCCAGCCAGCAAGGAAAAACAGCAAGCAAAGCAGCTATGGCCACTGCTACCACTGTCTCAATCTAGTAAGGCAACTGTGCCTATAAACTTCCTTTGTTAGAGGTCTACTTGTTTGCTAGGACCCTACTGTGATGAGCAGAATTATATTCTTCCCCAAGACTTGCTGACTCCTGGGACTGGTGAATGTGCCACCATAATGGCCAAGCCCTTATTAAGAACCCTGGTATGGGAGGAGGTCAGAATGCTTCATGTTGAAGATGATGGAGGGTTCACAGAACAAGAGATAATGACCCTAAAAGCTGAACAGGCTGAAGAAGAAAATCCTCCCATATGCCTCAAGAAGGAGCACATTGCAGTAACTCACTGTTTTGAGGGCCATTGAAAAAAAATGTTTTTGCAGTTTGCCCTCCAGAAATGGAAAAGAATGAAATGAAAATTGGCTGCAATGGTCATGCAATAGCTAATATACCTATAGGCTCCTTGGGACTGACAGCCAGTGCTCCTGAAGGTGATACCTCCCTTTTCAATGCAAATACGAAGGCCACAATTCCAGGAATGTTCTTTTCAAAGCACAAACAATAAGCTCATTACTCCTTTCCTAGCTAAGATTTGTATATTTTGGGTGGCACCTGGAGATAAGAAAGAAATAAACATTGTTTCCGAGCACAGGCATGAGACTCCATGTTTCAATCTGAATTTCCTCTCCTTGGCCCAACTAAGTGTTCTCTAAATTTACTCCTAGCTGTCTGATAGGCAGCTAGTGCCTCCAGCATGGCCCTACACTAAGTGAAGAGTATGCAGATGTGTTTACATGTGCTTCATGAGCAGGCCAGCTGCTTAAGAGCTTTATGGATGATTATCCTGATTACTTCACCTTAGACCCATTTCCTCTAAGGGGAAATTTTCTCTACAAATCAGCAAAAGTTGTTTATCATCCACCTGCCTTTTCTCTGGAACTGAGCACATACATTGATTTTGGAACATGGTTATCAGGTTGTCATGGTAAATCAACCAACATCCAAGCAAGCAATGTCTTTAAAAAAAAATGTATTTTGGATCTTCTAAGAACGTATGTGATACATTACCAATCACTGGAACTCAGAACCTAATTTAAAATTCCCATGAGAGATTTTATTCCTCAACTGTGACTTTTCCAGGTGAATCTCTCTAAAGGATCACACCAGCCAGGAAAAGGGGAGGTTTCTCTTGAAGCTTTAGGCACATAGTTTAAGTTAACGAGACATGGCAAGAGCAGGTGGATAATTTGATGTTCACATGCTATAATGGGCCAAAGGCTAATTACTGTTCACTGCAAAATGAATATAAAAGTAGCAATTATGCTTTCATCCTGGTAGATGTGATGTACTAAAAGCCACCGGCTTTCCCTTCCGTAATAACAGCCTTTGTCTGTTTGTACCAAGATGTACAAAAGTCAGATGATATGAAAGTAGGCCTCCAGGACAGTACAGCAGAGGAGCACAGACTCTGCTCTGTCCCGTTCTCCTACAGAGACACGCAGGACATATGATGCTGTGGCTTCCTAATATCCTGAGAGCAGGATGCTTTTCCTCCTGCTCGTGAAGTGGTGCCAAATTAATACAAGCATTTCATACAAGGATTTCTCCTTTGACAAATTCTCATGTCACCCATGAGCTACAATAAATACAGAGTTCAGCAGGTGAAAAAGATTCAGTGAGCAAGCTCAAGCTGCCAGCCCTGAGGAGTGACAGCTGCCCAAGCTGAGTTCATCCTCCGCCTTTGCCAAAAGCATCCAGCAAACAGTGCGAACCAACCTTGTCCTGTCACTACTGAAAACTGTAGAGAAGAAACACACACGAAAGAAAGAAGCGAAAAGGAAAGATGAAAAAATAAAATGCACAAGGCTCAAGGATATTAATATTTGGGATAATTCATTTTTCGAAGCAAATCGAAAAGCTAATGAGTTGTAATACAAAAGACACCCATGATTCCTTTACCCAGAGGACAGGGAGGAGAAGATGAATTACATGGGATTCTTATTTTTGACTCCAGGAAATGAAAGTAGCTTTGTCTTTGTCTGTTAAATAATCCTACCACTTGAAGAAGACGTCTAAGACACACTTACTCAGTGAGCCTCTACTTTCACATGCAAGGGTCATACCATGCAGTCTAGATGCTCTCTTCCACTCTTGACACTGTTTCAGCTCCTGGTTAATAGATTTTTCTTTCCCCAGTAAGCTGCCATTTGTTTGTGGATAATCCCCACTTCCATTTCCCAGCATTCTCGCAAGAGGCCAATAAGCTGCTGGACATGTCTAGGTTGTCCAAACCCCCAGCTATTAGCCTGGCAGTCTCAGGGTTCTTACATGTGCCAGACGACTGCTTATTGGACAGCTATGAGGGAAGTGGGAATATAACATGCAAACTGGAGTTCATGTATGTGGAGTCAATGCAATGTTTTTTACTTAATACAAACTGGATTAGACAAACATAATAAAGATAATTTTGTAGGGTAGAAAGTCTTACATTTAGTCATGAAAGACACTTGCCTGTAGTGCTTCATTTTGCTGCAAAGAGTGTTTCTCTAGGACGGTACTGAGGCATCCAAATCTGAAAAGTCCAATTCAAGTTTTGCCGGAAGGAGATGCAGTTTACCATTTCATTCTCTCCAAGCCATTGGGGATCTCAGGACGGAAGTTAGACCCTTGCTGTTGCTTTAACTGATAGTGTCTGCACAGGTCCTGGACCTGTAAGTTCTCAACATCACCAGTGATATTTAACCCAAGCGGGTCTGTTCACCAGGCCTCCTCACTAATGGGTGCTAAGAACCACTATGGACAAGAGCATGTGAGCCGTTGTCCATTCAGAGTAGATATAACTGAGATATGCAATGTTCTTAGATGCTTCCGAGTTCCACCTGGGCTTGACTGTTCTCATGCTGGCTCATGCCAGGCACTTTCAGAGGTTTATGAATACATCTATAATACAAATTATATCTAGGTGGCCTAATGCATTCTACCCTGTGGCTGCCGCAATCCAATATTGATTTTATTTAGAGCAAAAAGAATTATTGGATGGCAAAATTTAAATTTATATTACATAAAAATTCAATATTTTATGGATGCTTTACTTAATATGTATTACAAAAACACTATAGCCACCAACCTAGCCCTGAAGCTGAAATATTCAGGACTTCTCCCATTCTTCACAAAATAATTTCTCCTCATCAGGGTAAAGCCAGGGAACACCTAGTTTTGTGGGCTTCTCTGGTTTAAAGACGTTCTGTAGTTGTTGCTTCGCCTAGCTATGTTGAGTTTCATCTCAAACAGATTTTACCTCATTCCAGTCTCCATCATTCTTAGCTTGCATCCTGGTTTTAGTCACCCATGTCTGTTCAAGGAAATTACTGCAGTTACTGATGTGTTTTTAGGGTAATATTCTCTCTTTGTCATGAGAAGGGAAAATTACAAAGATGTCAAGTAATATCAAATATAAATAATCCTTTCTCACCTCCGCTAATACTGAATTTTCTCAGCTTAGTAAATAAACCACTGAAGTGTAGGATTATGTCAAGGATCCACGGACGGCCTTGTCTGAGGCAAGACAACCCAGTGAATATTACAAAATGCCGATCACTCTTTGAGGGCTGTCATAGTTGTCCTTCCACGGGGACTCCGATCTGAAGCTCGCCTTGCTGCTGTGAACACAGCTCTGGAGCCACTACAATACACACAACTTTCTGGATATTGGAAAGATGACCCAAGTGTTAGCAGTAATGCTCTGCCTCATATTTCCAGTTAATCCCCAGAGATCAAGCCCCAGCTTGGACTTGATTCTATAGCAAGTTCAAAAGTGGAAATTACACTTCTGAATTGGTCCCACCTCCAGGCAGCAGTTATAAGACAGCAGGACATAAACTCCTAAGCGCTGTCTGCTCTATGGGAGGCAAGGCCTTGTTGCACCAAGAGCAGGACTTTTTAAAAGTCTCAGGTATGCATCTTCTGAAAGGAAGGATCCGAGTCCAGACTATGGACATAGGAGACCACAGAATGTCAGAGGACCGTTCTGTGGAATCGGGATGCATCTCTGATAGGAGATACTAGGCATGTGTGGGGGGTGAGACAGGATTTACTCCTGAATGGAAAAATATGACTTATCAAGCTCATTTAGATACCTCTGCTCCACCTCTGTAAGGAGGGACTGCTATAACCCCAGCATGCAGTCAACAGGAAATAATAATAAAATGGTTAACATTTATGAAACACCATTACAACAAGCAAAGACTGTTAGTCAAGTACACTGTAAATTTTACATCACTACTCTATTTGGGGATAAATAATACAGGTTCAAAATTGTCAAAAATATGACCTAACCATGATAAAAAGAAATATGTCACAATGAAAAATCAGAGGGGACATTTGACAGATGTAACCCGGTTGCATCTACTTTATCCGAAATCCTTTACTCTTTCCCATTCTCCCACTTCTTGAGCTGTTCACACAGAGGGATGTGCATAAAATGGATTTCAACCCAAAAATGCAAGTGAGAATATAAGAGTCAGAGCAGGTGTGATGGAGGGGTCAGTTTATCATTTGTGGGTTTAGATGTACAAGGTGTCACTCAAGTCATGTTTGAACATTGCTCCTAACCCAGCTGGTGGTCCTGTTTACAGAGGTGAAGTCACCCGAAGGAAGTTCACCATTGTAGCCCAGCTGCACTTAGGGCTCCAGTCCTGTGCTTCTCCCTGGTCTAAGACTGACTAAGCTACCATATACCCCGCCTTTGTGATGGACTTTCCCTTTGTGATGGACTTCCCCTTTGTGATGGGCTTCTCTGTGACAGAAGTCCTCTGTGATGGACTCTGGGATGGACATCCATCTCTGTTATGGATGTCCCCTGTGACGGCCTTCCTCTGTGACGGACATCCCCTGTGACGGGCGTCCCCAATGACAGACTTCCCCTTTGTGACAGGTTTCTTCTCTGTGACAGACTTCCCCTCTGCAATGAACGTCTTCTGTGATGGACTTCTACTCTGTGACGGGCGTCCTGTGTTGGGCATCCTCTGTGACGAACGTCCTCTGTGACGGGCGTCCTCTGTGACGGACTTCCCCTCTGTAAAGAACGTCCTCTGTGATGGACTTCTACTCTGTGACAGACTTCCCCTTTGTGATGGGCTTTCCCCTGTGATGGACTTCTCCTTTGTGATGAACTATTTCTTCAAATGTGAGCAGAGCAAACCCTTCCTCCATTAAGTTGCTTTTTACCAGGTAATTGGTGACAGTAACAGCAAAAGCAACTGACACACACATTGTACAGGAGGGCATCACAGCTGAAAGGACAATGGAATTGGGCACCCTTCTGTGGTTTGAGTTTTTCAAACTAATTTTTAATTTAAAATGAAGGCTTAAGACTTTTTATTTAATTTAATGACTAACTTGTAAGGTTACACATATGCGTTTTGAAACATGACCATCAAACTCAAAAATAGACAAAAGGACCTGGGGTGTGCACAGGAGTGCTCATTTCTGAAGCTCCTCTCCAAGAAGTTTGTGTGGCTGCAACTAGGACTCTAAATTTCCTACAAGGAATCTGATATAGATCCAAAAGCTCTATTTTTAACAGTTTGTTTAAGAGGAATGGGGAATGGGAATCTCTATTCAGATTATATTGTAGGAGAAAAGAATCTTAAGTTTAATAAAAGGGAAAAATTATAAGGGTAAAAAAATAAAAAGAACAAAAAAGAACTCATGTTTAGTTAAGAAATTCTGCCTTAGGAAAGAGAGTGATTGGATGCTAAAGTTATCAATTTTGGATATCAACTACACTGGACTAGGACCAGATACATTTTAAAATACAAATATGTGCACTAATTCGGTATGATTTTCTTTTTAAGCAATTCCAAAAGAAGTAGGAGGAAGAACAATCTAGTTTTCTAGCCAAGTTCTATTCTGGGATAATTAAAATCTGCCTGTTTAAAATTCTTTTTGGTGAATTTCAGTCACTGAAGGCTTCTTTCTCACTTCCTGTTCTGATGACCATTGACTACAAACCTTGTTCCAGTGAGTCAGTCAGGTGATACTCTCAATTACTGCAGAAGGGCTCTATAAATCCAAATAAGAATTTTAAAATATTTCTATTGATGAAGTATACAAAATTCAGTTAAAATGTCAATGCTTGGCTTTGATTCCATAGTTTTAAAAAGTGTATTTCAAATGTTTTTGTACTTGGATCTTATAAAGGTAGCTTGATATTGGCAAGTGAATTAATATATGTGATTGATTAATGGTGTTTCTTATCATTTAAATCAGTGGTTCTCAACCCATGGGTCACATATTAGATATCTTGCATATCAGATATTTACAATTCATAACAGTACAGTTAACAGAAAATTAACAGCTTATTAAAATTAACAGAAAATTAAGGTTATGAAGTAACAATTAAGTAATTTTATGGTCACCACAATATGAGGAGTTATATTAAAGGGCTACAGCATTAGGAAGGTCGAGAACCCCTGCTCTAAACCGTGCAAAGCCAAAGGGAGTATACTCCCCAGTACATGGGCTGGGGGCACGGCTCTGTGATTTATATGAACAGCAACTTATTATAGAAATGTAAATCTTGTAAAGTTCTCTGTGGGGCTTCCTCCCCACCCCCATTTCTTTCTTCCAGAATATTTTCAGTGAGCCTTTGAAACATTTATTCAGAATAAAAACTTGTGTTCCTTTTGTATAGAAGGATTTCTAAAATATTTTGTATACATTAGGGACGGACTCAAACAATGCCATCAATAAGAGAAATAACAGGGTGAAGGACTGAAAGGGATTGAATGGCTGAGAGGTGTGGGGTCAAATGAATGGTGAGCAAAGAAAAAGAGCAGGCAAGACACACATGTTCCCTAATTGGAGACCAAAAGGAAACCGTGCCACCAGATGGCAAGCAGGGCAACGACCACCTACAACCGTTAGAAGAAAGAACGGTCGCTCTAATTTCTGATAATGTGCTTTTGTCTAACTATGGCAAAAAGGCCTCTTTTGGCTGCTGTTAGCTCTTGTGATCCAGCAAGGAGGGTCTGTTAAAGAAACAGAAGGCAAGATCCCACAGGGATTGCATGAGACTATGGGAGGAGAGAGAGATAAAGAAAGGCTGATTCAGAAGTGCTGCTGACATTTCATGTTCTATGATGAAACTCTCCAACGCTCGAGGACAGGCATGGACCTTGTTTCCCACCAGCTCATTCTGAGCCTCGTACGACCTTACATCTGGCAGCAGTGACTCTCATTGTCACTTAAGAAAACAACCAGACTCTCCTTTCAGACTTTATTTGTGTGCCTTCCAAATAGAAGACCAAGAGACTATTTTCATTTGCTTATTATTTCTAATATTGATGTTTAGAAATCTAAGCATAATTACCATCCACCCAGAGAACTCTACCCGGGATGCAGATAAACATAACAAAAGGGGAGGCAGTTTAGCAATCCAAGGCTGCTGCACAAAGTAGTGCTAATGTCTCCATTTCAGATGTCCCAGTCATTGTATTGGTCCTCATTAACAGAGCTTTACACTTTAACAATACAAGTAATCTTATCCAAAATAAAAAATAAAGAAAAAACCAGTCCCTGGCCTAGCAAATCAGAAGTGTTTAGAAAACAGAAAGGTGGAATAGAGGACTTCTCATTGAGAAATTGCAGCTTTTCATTTGGAAATGCTCAGCGATGTCTTGGTTGATTGAAACTGCTAATCAAGGCAAAAGATGCGTGATTCAAGCAATTACAGAGCAAACGGTTTCTTATTTTTGAGACACACACTGGATGTTTAAGCAGGATGTTAATAAACCTCTTGGAGCACTTCATACCGTACATGGTTTTCAATTATTCACATTTTTTCTTCTTTCTTTCATCTCTGTTACATAGTTACCTACCTATAAACTGGAACAATGCCTTCTAGATTCTTTTCCTCTTACTCTTAGAACATTCTAGATAAAAATTGATGAGCGCTAAATAGATGGTTTAGTGAATAAAACTACTGTCTAATCATGCATGAGAACCTGAGTTTGAATACCAGCTCCCATATAAAAAGTCATGGGTGTCCATGCACACGTAATCCCAGAACTGTGGGAACCAGGCACCATCGAGTCACATGGGCTTGCTGAACACCTCATGTTCAGTGAGCAGCCTTTTTCTGAGGAATGGGGTAGAAAGATGAATTTTCTCCTTCTGCATCTCCATGTCTACATAATAGTAAGCATCTACAAGTGTGTGTGTACGTGTACACATACAGATTCATGGACCTACATACCTTTCTCCCACACACACATACACATATGGACACACTCATGGATACACAGTCTCTTGCACATACACAGACAAAGAGAAATGCAGAAATACAGACAGAGTGAAGGAGAAAGGGTGAACTGGATACATGAAATGAGGAGTCATGCGTAGACTGATTAATTAGAAACAACCAAATGAGGAAGTACAAGATCCAGTGGAATAGAGCACAGAATAAGATGGGTGTGTGATCGATTGGGATATGTACACACTTGTGTAAAAGCATTGTTATGAAAATGACTCTTAAATTCTAAGACACTGAAACTTTTGCTGGATTTCACAGCCAACGTTAACAGTGCACCTTAAAGTTACTTGAGACGTTAGAGTGTGGTCTGACTGTACTCAGCTTGCTTGCTTAACCTGCCTTTAAGAGAACAGTGCAATGGCCCACCTTTCTTGTTTGTATTCCCATTTAATCATCTGTTACAACATGAGGCAAAGCATAAATGCAATCATAAGTCAGGTTCTCGTCCATGCTCCTGGCCCAAGAGTAATGCATGTGTATTTATCTATTTATATGTATACTATGATAATAATTTGCTGGGAACAGAATATGGGCTGAAAGCAGTCTTACAAAATGAATATCCATCATAAATGCTGATCAAAACATATGAATACTGCTTGATAAACAATGATTTTGTACTAGAGTGTCTTCTGGGTCAATCAGTCAGTCAATCAGTTAGTCCTTGTAAAACTCTATTAAGACTTCCTTAAAGTATCCCTCATTCCTTCCCCACCTGATGCCTCCTGTGCTGTTCAATAAAAGCAGAACAAAACCCTTTGTTAGGGAGGAAAGACACACAGGCAGAGACAGTCACAGGGACAGATTCCCAAGACAGCATTCATGCAGAGACAAATTCAGACTCACATGGCAGACTGCCAGGAGCATTAGGAAACAAAGGAAGAGCAAACTGGAAAATTCCAATCTGGTCTGCCTCTTATTCAAATGACAGCAACGGGAAGTGTTTTTGTATCTATTCTTAAGTGACACTGGCACATTATTGGTGACTATGAATTTGTTATTCATGTATTCAGACTTACCACACTCACCAAGGAAGGGATGCAGGGCGTAGGATGCAGAAGAAAGACAAACAATGACGCTGTCTTGATACCCATCCCTTAGTAGTTCCTGGGAACTGCCTTTGGTCTGGGACAGTCCTTGTGAGTCCTCCCTTTATAAGGTAAAGGATGCGAACTCTCCATCATCTGAGACAGTAATGGTTTACATCTGGAACGGAGAATAGAGCCCAGAAAAATGACTCAGGTAAAAGGTACCAGCATCAGGGGTCAACAGTCCCAGGACCTGGGAAATGAGTGCCCTGGTACTAAAGGCAGAATAGGGTATTGACAGTATGTTCCCCACAGTCCACTGACAAAGATGCTTTTCCAACTGGTCATAAGCATTTCTCTTGCTTTGGTTCTTTGTTGCTGTTGTAAAACATCATGATCAAAAGCAACTAGAGAGAAAGGGATGATTTCGTCTTACAACCCCCAGGTCACAATTAGTCACTAAGGGAAGTGGGGCAGGAACTGAAGGCAGTCGACTGAAGTTAAGAAGCACAGACCATGAAGGAGCTGCTTATGCTTCATCTCTTGGGCTTGCTTACCTTGATTTCAAAGCTACCTGACAAAAGTACCACTATCACCTGTTCTAATAGATCTAGTTCCAGAATAGGCTCTAAAGCTACAGAGAAACCTTGTCTCGAAAAACCTTAAAAAAAAAAAAAGCAAAAAACAGAAAAGTACCCACTACCCACAGCAGGCTGAGCCTTCCCACAGTAATGATCAATCAATTAAATGTTCTACAGACATGTCCACAGGTCAGCCCAATGAGTGAATTTCCCAGTGGAGATTCCCTGTTTCCACATGTGACTAGGTCATGCTGTCAAAAATCAAGAAGCACAGTGTGCCTAGGGACAAGTAAACACTGAAGCATTAACTGCATGCTACTTTCCAGGAACAACCAAGTCACAGCCAAATGTCACTGAAAGCTACAACCTCGAGTCATCAGAAATGGATGACTACCCAATCTGTACATTTAAGATTCAATGAACGCGAGTCAAAATATCATTAACAACCTGCAAATGACTCTGATAAAATCTTGGCAATCTTGGGTTAGATGTTTGCCAAAGGCCTAGATGAAGTAATTCTAGGTCTGAATCTGAAGAAAGTTTGACACAATACAAACAAACAAATGGACAACAAGAGAGTAAAACAGACATCCCTAGACAGACACTGAAGGGCACTCACCTGAGTAGGTTGACAAGGAAATAAATACAGATAATTCCCGGTTCTTAATAAATGGTGGTAGACACTGTCTGCTTCCTGAGTGAAGAGCAGACTAGTCCTCCGATGTGGAATGTGGTCAAAGGAGGCCATCTGAAAAAGACATTGTGTTTTGGAAGCCTGTAAGACAGTGGTGAACACACAAACTGGAATTGTGGTATTAGTTTCTTCCTTACATAATTAGTTGCCATTGGTGATCAGGGTCTCCAGATTCTAAAGTTCAAAGAACATGGCGAAATAAAGAACCTTTGGCAAATGATTCAAGTTATGTCCATATATATCTCTATTTATCAAAAGCTGTGTCATCAAAAGTTTCAAACAAGGCTTTACAAGTCCTTTAGGGTATAAATACCCAAACACAGTATATCCATCCATGGCCTAGAGTCTTGCCACACACCCATACCTTGAAATTCAAAGGAACACACAGAAATTACTGTAAGAAAGAAGTCTGTGGAGCCTCCTCCTATGAGAAATCCAGGTTTAGCTCACCCCAGGCTGCCTGAGGCTGAGTTTTACCATGCCAGAAGCTAGACAGATGTCACAGTGTGCAATGCTGAGGAATGTTAAAATCAACCTTGGACCACCTCAGTAATCAGCATAATTACAGAGAGAATGGTGTTCTGTCAGAAATCCAGAAAACTGAATCCCACTGATCTGTGTATGGGTTAGACCAATACCAAGCATATATTTTCATTTCATGATCTGCAGAGACGTGCTATTCAATAGTTTGTCCTAACAGAAAAGCCTGCATAGGACCTGCCAAAAAATCATTACTCATTATTTGTGAGCTTATTATTTCATGTCAGATATGAGCCAGGATGAATTGCACCCGAAACTCTCACTGGGACCCTTTTGTGCAAGGAGAAAGACTTTCTCCTACAAACTTTGCAGGAAAGTAGAAGGACAAGGACGATCTGGGTACAACCAACCCCAGTGGACGGTCATGAAGGAGGAATTGGTGAGGCAACACTTCCCAGTGTGCTTCAGTTCTAGTAACTACAACTTTTTGGATCCTAATATGAATTAAATCTAGGTTTTCACTCCTACCCTCATGAGGTCTATTCATCAACCAATTATTGCCATTACTACATGTGAAAAAATGAGTAAATGTTTGCCATATCCCTGTGTTATCAAAATGAAAATCTAGTGCCTAACTTGTTCCCTTTGGGTAGAGTGTTTTCTTGGCATAATACTAAAATGAAGAAGCAATGTCATAAAAATAAAGTTATAATTAAGGTATATATTTATCAATTATGATTTTCCTTCCATATCATGCAAAAATCAAAATTATATCAAAAGATTTACATTTTAAGTCATCACAAAGCATGAAATTTAATTAAATTAATAAAATAAATGCCACTAATTTCGTTGAAATGTTTAAGTCATCAGAAGTTCTTTTGCTTTGTAAAATTGCCTATTTTACAACACTTAACATTCAAATAAAGGTAGATAATTCACCCAGGACTACAATACAATTCTTCTGAAAATACTTTTGGAATCCAATATTACTTCAAATAAGTCATTGAAGATTAATGTTACTATTGAGAATTCTAAAATAAATTACAGCAAAAGATCAAATTAGCATAAATGCCTTTTATCCTTAAGATTACCCACATAATTTTCTTCTGTTTTAAAATACAGCAATAATTAAAGCTTAAAGTTCTCTGTTTCCCAAACTGGTCCTTCAAAGAGTGCTAGAAATATTAATATCACTGACAACGTGGAAAGCAACTGGTAGCATCACTTTTACTAGTTCCCTTATGAAATAAGTCAGACATAGATATTATGGGTCTACACCTCCAGTTTATCCCTGGGCCTGCTGCTTATTTTCAAGGCTTGGTCCTCTATTTGTCACTCTTAAAGGTTTCTTTTGACTGGGCTCAGGTTTACAAGCAGAAGCTCTCAGCAAGGACAGCATACACCTCCGTGGCAATCTGCTCCTGGTTTTCTTTGGCTTCCTTCATTCTGATGATCAAAAGTTTAGCATATTCTGCACTTTCCTCATTTTCTTGTTAGTTGGTGTGTTAATACATTGGGTGTTTCTGCTGCAGAACATCTGAAGTTATGAGACGCTGAACCTTGGGTGCTTTGATCCAGGGCTTCTCACCTTTTCTGTTTAAAGACTTTCTGTCAACTTATTGGTGGAGACCATCTTCTTCAGAGAGTCTGAAAAGCTTTCAGGTTCTAGTAGCTCTTTTTCCCTAACCACTGAGGAAGCACAGTGGTATCTGCCAGTATAAGAATATCCTTCTTTCCTTTTCTTATAATCAAGTTGTGAGCATCCAATCTGGTACCTACAGTGCACCCTAAACAGATGTGAGGTTTCCTGTCTGGTACCCACAGTGCACCCTAAACAGACGTGAGCTTTCCTGTCTTGGGATCTACTTCGTTTACAGAAAGAAAGCCCCTTACTGAACAGCAGATGCACTCTGCAGTGGAGAAAGACACCTTGCCTCTTGGGTAATCATCGTTTGTCATTCCCAACGCTGACTGGGACCACATAACCTTTCCACTCGCACCCAGCATCAGCAGCTACAACTGTGGCCAAATACTTCTCAGAGAAGGTGTGAAGATTCCACTCATTCTCCATTTCAATGCGTTTTTGACAAGCAGAGGATGGGAAGCAGATATTAAACTTCATCTTGACAGTGCTGACTGCCTAAGAGGTCATGAAAAAGAGTGGCCTTTGCTTTAAGATAATTTCCTCTGATACATGGAGCTCAGTTACTGTGCGGTCCTGACAGCTGAATGAGCTGACAAACTGTCCACTTGTTGAAATAGAAGTACCTAACTTACAAATACTTAAACTAGATATACATAGTATATGCTCTCAATTTCAAGTATAATAATTCAATGTCTCCATGGAAAGTAAAATTTCAAAGAATGGTTAAAGGTATGGATTAAGAATCCAGACTTCTTAGATTTAAATTCCATTTTACTTATTTGCAGTCTTTTTGTTTTAAAACGGGTATGTAATCGCTCTTGGCTTTGGCGTTCTTTCATGTGACACGGTACAGTGACATACCCTGCTCTCCACAGTCATCGGCATTAGGTGAATAGATATGCACAATGATCCTAGAACAGCACCCGATGACTAGGAGATACTCCTTTTAAACACAGTAAGAACAATAACAACAAAAATATTTTCTATTTAAATGCATTTCATCTAAAACCTTCTGATAAAAGCACTTGCCATAGGGAATCATTGACTACACTTTAAACGTTCACATTATCACCCAATATTAGTAAGGATGGCTGTTTAGAGTCTCCTCAGAGACCATTCCTGGATCCTAATCTCCTGGATCATGAGCACTAGGCTGACTGGCAAACTCAGTTCTGTGCCCAGTTTTTGTAACTGGGCCTCTGTCTTATTTATCTGAGTCTGGGTCCCTGCCCTTATTCTAGTCCAAAGCATACAGCGTGCTGCAGGCCCCCTTGTGGAGGACAGCCTGCTGCTATAGTTATCTGAATTCATTTCTAATTCTGTCCCAACACTATCAGTTTATTTCTACAATTAATCCCTGATGTCCATCATCAAATATTTATTTAGCATTTAAGCATATACTGTGTTGAAGGAACTACTTTGTTTTAAAAATGTTTGTGGGATGGTCAGGAGACATTGGAGACACATTCTCCTCCTGTAGGGTTTTGGCCTCCTACTTCGAAATCTACTGATCTCTACTTCCAAATCTTCCTCCTCAGAATGGCCTACTGCAGTCCCCTGCATCTCAGCTGTAATCTAGCCTAGCCATACTTTCAAATGGACTTGCTTCCGTTTCGGAGACAACCAAAGTTACTTCAGTACCTAGGAAACCCAGCTGCAGAATCTGAGAAATTTGCATATATGAGAGGTCATGTCTGACTTCTTCTCAGCATTTACATCACTCAGATTTCTATGGGTTTAACATCAGAACACTGCCTGTTTCAACACAACTGTCTTCTGGCATCATACAACTCCAAGTCTCCCTTGTGCTTCTGGTAAGCAGAACAGGATTCCAAGCTGGTCATTGTGATAGCATGGCAACCTAACTTTGAGTCAAAGTTCAGATCCATACACACATACAAATATGTGCCTGTGAAAGTTTAGTGTGCTCTACCCATAAGCCAACTCTACAGAGACACACACCTATGAAAGGTCCAATTAACCCAGACCTTCTATCACAGTCTTCCCAAAAAACAAACCCATGTCTGCCAAAGCACGTAAGACATGAGGTCATTGTTTTGCATACCTGTGGTGATAAGAATATGAGATGTGTGCTCTTTGGGAAACAAATTTTGTCAGAGATATGAAAGCATGCTAGTTATAATGAGCATGAGTCATATTTAATCTTTGAAAACCCATTCGCTTGGGTCCATCAAGTCCATGTCCCTGAAGCAGGCATATAACTCAAACATGTAGGTAATTTGGTCAAGGCCACACAGTTCTGTACACCTAGAACTCTCCTCACAACAGCAGGCCACCTTCTACAAAGAGCATAGGCAAACACAGAACCTCTGAATGGGGACATCTATAAGCATAGGCTATACATTCATGCCAGGTGCCAGATTCAGAGAGGGCTTTGCTAACTGCATCAGAGCAACAGGGACATTTCAGACTGTCACTGACTTTCACAGAGTCAGACAGTGGCCTCCATAAACAAAATGTTCCTTTCTGTCTAGAAGTACCAGAAATGACAAGAGCAGATAGTTCCAGACTCCTTGTTCCCCATAGAGTACACACGTCTGATGTCACATTCCACTCCATCTCACAAGCAGCACAGCCCTCAGCTGAGGTTCCCAGCATAGTACATCTTAGACTGCAGTGCGCACTGACCAACGTGAGTTTGGGAATACACTTGAAGCCATGAGAAAAGTTCTTGAGAGGAGTAACCAGATGAACAAGGCAGCATCATAGCCCCAAAATGTTAAGATTCTGTGATAGAAACAAGATATTTAACAGATGAGTTTTGTAGGTAAAAGAGGTATACGCTGAAAGTTTTTATATTATCTGTGCAGGGTGACTTCAAGCGGATCTCTCTAAGGCAGTGCCATCCCTGCCCCACAGAGTGCTGTGGTATGTACGAGTTCATAATGGCTAAGTTTGGGTTTACAGTCCTAGGGATGAGAGATAAATCCCAAGCAAGGTGCCATATAAGCAATGATGATATTGTATCCTGAACTGACTGAAGATGTTAATTTACCTTGACATTTTGTCATGAGCAGTTGATCTACTTTTATTCCAAATCCTGCCACAAAGTCAAGCAAACGTCGTAACTGTGGTTCATAGAGCCTGGGGGATATCAACTTGAAGAGCCCACAAAGATTCGGTGTGGGCTGTACATTGGTGCACTCCTCTAAACTCTAGAGAATATTTATCTCCAACTTGAAAAAGGTCCACATTTTCACAAAGCTTACAAAACTACAGAAAAATAACAAGCACCTTTTATCTTGATTTGGAACTTAAAAGTAGACTGGCAAATATTCCTTGGTTATAAGGTAAATATTCAAAGTGCTGGGATAACACTAAATAAGATTTACTGGTGAAACCTATCTGGCCATGGTTAAGAGACTGTAAAAACGCTTGGTGCGGCAGCTGGAGAGCACATGGAGCCTGCAGGTTCTCCAGGTAGAAGCCAGCCCTCGGAAGGCTCTAAAGACTGAGTGATAACTTTTTGTAAATCACCATGGAGCTTTCCTGGAAGGCAAGGTAAATTCTTCCATAAAGAAAATATATGCAGATTTAACTCATTTATAAATGGAAAGATGAGCTACAGAGCTTTATTCTGTTCAGAGGTTAAATTTGCCCAGTGGGAAGACCAGTTAAAGAAGAATTACAGTAGTTTCGGATGGAAAAAAGGAAGGAGGAGGGAGAGTACAAATCCGGGCTCTTAGACAGAGAGCTGTACTTCTAAGCTTAATGTTACAGTGTTATTTCCCCCAAGAGGAAAAGAAATATTTTAAATTATAGTACTATTGTGATTCATAAATAAGAATGTGGCATGGAGTTATTTTAATCTGACATTGATGCTACCTGTAATTACAGTTTTCCATTGCAGCAGACAGTGATGCTCCAAGAGAAAAGAAAAAGCAGAGTGAAGCCATGTATTTTGATTATAAGTCTGTTGTTAAGGGAATTAGTAAGGAATAAGAGGGTTGGCTGAGTAAAGATCCTGGTGGTATGTCTGAAGATAATGATATTGATGCTACATGATATATGCTTTGTGCAGTTTCTGATGTTTGTGGACCTGGTTCCAGTGTGGTCTGATTTCATTGCTAGAGATTTCACAGTTTTAGTGTTGCTATTGGTGTCCTTTATAGTCTGTGCTTTGGGAAGAACAGAGGAAAAAGAATGAAATTCAAGGTCTCAACCATGTCCAGAGAAGTACCTTCAAGGCAGATAAGCATAGATGAGTTGAGCCTGAAATTCTATTTGGTTTTGATTATGCACACCCTTCTTATCATGCACTTGGCAGCCTATTTGCATCACCTACATGTGCTATACACAGATACCCCTCTCCAGACAATGCAGTTAGCAACTCCAGAAACCCCTTGGAACCCACCTGATTCAGGCTCTATGTACCTCATATGTGAACAATAATATAGATTCCTCTGCTTTTAATACCAATCTATCCTAGTGCATTCTTAATGTGTCTGTTACAAAGAAGAAAAAAGCTGTCATTCTTGAACTGGTTTATGATGCATAAGCAGCAAGACAAAACAAAACTTTTGGGGAAAATCCCCTATTTGCCATCATATGCCTATGTATAATTGAGCTTGCATATGATTGAAACCAAATGCATGATGGGAATAGATACGCACAGTGGGAAAACATGGAGATATAAACTAATACACCAACGAATACAGAGAACCACTCAGACTACACCCCTCAGCAACCAAAGTCCTCCTCCTCTTGAGCCCCATATAAGAAAGCCATGAACAATGTGTAAACTCTTAGCTTCCTCACCTCACGGCCTATTGCCCTCTGGCAATGTATTATGATCTTTCCCATTGCTTTTCTTCAATAAAGAGATCTTGCCATTTTTGAAAATCTTTATGGGCCCTTATTTTCAATTCTTTGGACAGGCAGCTAAGAACCTGTCTCAGACCTGGACCTCTGGTAACATAGCATCTTCAGTGTTAGACTTGACATTGGGAGTCCAGTTTCTCATCAAGCCTGTAATTTCCAATGAAGGACAAAGCCTTTTCAGGTCTTAAAGCTTCAAGGGCTGAACATGTTCTTGTGTTCAGCATCCCTTGTTGTTTCTTTTTTCTTGTTGAACCAAATCCTATGGGTATTGGAGTCAATTACTAAAATCAGTCATAAAATCTACTCCACACGATCAAATAGTTTGTCTTTCTGGATTCATGCAAAGTTATTGTCAGAGAGTTCTTTGTCTCTGTACTAAAACTTGTCTGGACAGAATCCAGAAGCTTCCATATCCAGAAAACTCTGTATGTGTTTGTGGATCACTTTCATTAATTCCTCCAAGAAATGATTTCTATCAGCTGTCAGAAATGTGGATCACCCTCAATAACACAGATGCAATCAGTCCTGGCCTCTGCATCAGTGACTGGAAGATTACACATACGTGGAGAACTCATTGCTTTCTTTACCATGGTGAGATGATGTAAGGAAGGCAGTTGATAATGAAGACAGATCATGCTTACTCTTGCAGAGCAGGGGGAAGTGAGCATGTTCAAAGTTAGTCTACAGACGACTATGACCTTATGTTATTTTTTGATCACTAATATCAATGAAAAATAAAAGGATTGCTCTGTTATGAGACTGTCCTTACAGCATTACCGAACAGTACCTTGACTCTGTGTATTCCCTTCTGTGTACAAAATAAGCCTCTTTAAGAAAAGCATGCAAAAAATCTCACCCTAGGGGCTAGAGAGATTACTCGGTGATTAAAAGCACTAACTGTTCCGCCAAAGACCCAGGTTCTGTTCCCAGCATCCACATGGTGGATCACAAGGTCTGCAACTCCAGATACAAGGGATCCAACACCTTTGTCTTGCCTCCCTGAGTACCAGGCATGCAAATGGTATACAGACATGTATGAAGGCAAAACATCTGCACACATAAAGCAAAATAAATTAAAAAGAAAAATAATCTGATTTTGAAAGCAAAATTTGCAACTAAGATATCCATCCCTGGTTTCCAATATGCTACAGCTCAGTTCTCTTTGGCTGTGAATTCACAGTGTCTAGACCAGGGTGCATACTCATAAGATAAATGTCTCTAAATAAAAGAGTGAATTACTGGGTGAGCAAGTGGGTATAATTACCAAAAAAAAATATATGATTATAATACATCCAAGTGTGTGTTATTTCCAGTTGTCTCGAGTTTATTATGTGAATTTTCCTTTATAATCCAACTACTACAAGCAATAATTTTTCCCTCTGGAAAAATTGGACAAAGCTATGGTTGAGAGACACCTGTGATAGGTAAGGAAAAGGCAAAAGACCAAGTTCTATTTCCTACTAAAGACTATACTTACAAACCTGGGAAAGGCTTTGTGGTACACAATTTTAATAAAAAGAAAAGGGTTTAAGTAACAAATAATTGTACATTATTTATTCACAATAAATAATGTACAATTAATTGAACATTATATAGACATAGTTTAGAACATGTCATACAAGACACAGGTACATATTATATATAGCTACCTCATTATAACTATTTAGTTAGTAATTATTCATAGCCTCCATATTGGTATATTTACTTGTGTAGTTTTGACACATACCTCCCTGAATACGAGATCGCACACAGAGCATACAACATGCTTCTGGAGCTTGGCAGCGCACAGGATTCCCTCTGTAGAACACTACGCTGCCCTTGCTGCTCTTTGCTGCAGTCCTCCTTTTCTTCTTGATCTTGTCAGAGGGGACTTCCATTTTCAGAATCCACAGACCTCTGCTTATAGTGAGAAACCTCCTCCCTCTCTTGACACTGCAATGAATACCTCGCCTTAGGAACAGGCACCTGAGCTGTGCAGGGCATCCTGTTTTCCAAGCCCTTTAGTATAGAAGAAGAGTAGCCCTCATATGTGCCGTTTCTGCTTTCTTTCCACCGACTTGAAACTTTTTTTTTTTTTTTGAAGTTTCAAGGTTCTGATTCCTGCCTAAAAGTTAAGAACTAAAAATGTGGAGAGGGAAATCTACATCTGCTGTGCTCACAGCTGACTGAATCTCTGTGTTCGGAACAGCATCTCTGCCCTGTTCACCAAAGCTATCCTTCCTTCTATTCCTTCATGCATGGACCTAGCGTGCAGTCATTAAACATTGCCTGACATACTCGATGTAGGGAATGGCGGTGTGCGCAGAAATCAAACCAAAGCCCTGCTCTTCCAGAGTTAACTATCTACTCAGCGGCAGAAAACAATCAACAGGAAGTGGGGGCGGAGTGCAAGTGCTATGAACTACTCAGAAAGGTCTCAGAGCTGAGGGGGCGGGGCTAGGACAGAGGCCCGGGAAGCTGGACCAATAAAATAAAAGCTTCTGAAGGATGCACCCTCAGGCAGTGAGAGAGACAGCAGAGAGGAATCTTCCAGTTGGCCTCCAGCTTGATTTCTGGACATCTTTTTTTTTTTTTTCTGATTTTTATAAGACAAGGTTTCTCTGTAACTTAGGATCCACTCCTGGACCTAGGTCTTGTAGACCATACTGGCCTCAAACACACAGAGATTCACATGCCTCTGCGTCCCGAGTGCTGGGACTAAATAAAGGCGTGCGCCACCACTGCCTTGCTATTTCTCGACATCTTGTATCCAAGGTGAGTGGCGTTGACAGCACTGAGATCCTATTGACTAGTTCTACACGGAAATGCTAATAGCAGTGGGCGTTGTCCCTGATTCAGACTGGAGGATGAGGAAGACTTCTTTGCAGGCGAAATATTTAAGGCATGTCCTAAAAGATGGAGCCAAGTAACAAAGGGGAAGGAAATGCTCAAAGCAGAAGCAAATGAAGACGAGATGAGCAACACTGTTGGGATATAGCCAAAGACAGGCGATTATACTTGCTGGCATAGTGGCTGACGACACTAAAGGAGGAGGAAGACTTAGAAATGATTCCCAGGTTTCAGGCACGAGCAACTAAGAACTGCCTGCGGCGAGAGATGCTTTCTGAGCCGTACCTTTCCATAGCAAACTGTGTCCAGCTTGCATTGCTCCTGGGAAGGTCGTTCCCTGCTTTGTCTTGCAATCCCTTGTTTTCATATGTGCTGGCCAGAGAAATAGAAAGGGGACAGTGGAAAGCACAAAGTTCAATGTCTTCCAGAAAGAATCTGTTCCTGGGCTTCTCAGCTTTTGTTCTAATTGTAACCACGTCACTTTCTTGAGACTCTATAAACACAAGGACTACACTTTCAACTCTGCTCTGGACACACTGCTAAACTCTGGCTTGAAATGACTACAATTAATTGACAATGGCTAATAAGATACTAGCCATCTGTGATAAGTAATTTATACTTAAGGGGTTATTCCACGCCTAAACTTACCAATTTCCACACATTTAAACGGTGAAATTCTTTTTATCAAACGTATAAACTGACTCATACAAAGCAACTGAGCCTACAGCAGAAAAAAAAGGGGTTCTCCCGGTGGTGAAAGCTGGGTGCGAGAGTCAGAGCATCGTCTACCACTCTTGCCTCCTCCCTCTGCAATGGGTCCATGCAAAAGTTTGAGGTTTTGCTTTGATTCAAAGGTAAATTGGGTGAGATAGCAGAAAGTGTAGGTTTAAGTAAGAAACAGACCTGAAATCATAACATGAAAACTAGGAAAGACTAAAAGGATAATAAAACTGGTGGTCTTAGGACACTTTCCAGATGAAAATCAAATTTTTAATATGCATCTTATTGTCTCACACTAAATGTCAAAGTACAGGGAGGATGTCATGGTGTTTGTATGAAGAGAGAAATCTCAAACCAGGCAAGTTACAAGCTTAATAAAGAAATGCATAAGAAGATGTAAGAGGGCATGGGGAGCAGGAAGTCCCTGGAAAACAGGCTGAGATGACCTTCCCTGAGCAGCCACAAAAGGCCTGAGACATGGGTGGGGCCTATTCTTTAGGGAGCAGCCAAGATGGAAATTCCTTGTAGCGTGAATTCTAGTTGGTCTTAGTAATAAAAACCCAGAGTCAGATATAGAGGTTAATACTGAAGATCAGAGAAGCAGAGAGACTAGCCACTAGAGAGTTCTTTTACCTCTCCAGTGCTCAGCCTGAAGGGGCGATCCTGTCCTTAGACTCCATCTGTCTCCACCAAATCTCAGACTCCATCTGTCTCCTGTAAACCTCAGACTGCCCTGAGCTCCTGTCTCCTGCATTTATATTCCTCTCTCCAGCCAACCATATCACTTCAGTCTCTACCTCCCTAGTGCTGGGATTAAAGGTGTGGGATCCCAAGTGCTGGGATCACTTTTGTATGAGCTCCATTTCTCTTTTAGGAAGATTTAATCTTGTAACCCAGGGTGGCCTTGAATTTACAGAGATCCCTCTGCCTCTGTCTCCTGAGTCCTGGGATTAAAGTTATGTGCCACCGCTCCCTGGCCTCTAGTGGCTTAGCTCTGCATTCTGATCTTCAGGCAAGCTTTATTTGTTAAAATATAAACAAAATGTCACTACAGTTCCTCACAAAGTAAGCCAAGACTCAACTCTCTTCTGAAACCAGGAAACAAGGGATCCTGTTAAGACAGGCACTTGGAGTCTGGTAACGAGAATAAAACAGATCTAGACCAAAATAGAGAACACAACTCAGGCAGTATCCGTGATTTGTGGGTGCATGAATATTTTAATGTAATTTTAATACTTGGATTATACTAAAACAGAAGTCTTTGTAGTGGAAGACATGCTATAAGAGAGCAACTCACGCCTTGGTAAGTTCAGGGAAATAATGGAAGCTCGTAAAAGCTAAAAATAACACCAGCAACATCATGAGACAATTATATGGGCTTGAAAATATTTCTCTCTGGGGTGTCTAGGAAAAATTTGTTTGACCTTTCGTTAAAGACCAGCTCAGGCAGATGATTGATTACATCTGCCCTCAATGGTAATCACACAGAGTTCCACAGTACAATTACTTCAAATAAGCCATTCCTTCAGATTTCTCTTCAAACAATTTGGTGAATATATTCAGGCAAAGGGCAATATTGCCAAGGTTTTCCTATCCAGTCTCTGCTCTGCACGAAGCAGCTTTGGGAATGTCTGCAACCACTATCTTTAGGACCAATACAAACTGAGATAGGGAATCAGCATAGCCAGAAGTGTGATGAGTTCAATAAAAAGTACATTTTCCCAAGATTCCTTTCTATTTGCTGAAGGGAGTCATGTTCTCTAGCCTTGAGCAAAAGCCAACTCCAGTGGAACCGGAGTCTTCTGAGGGAAGGGGCAACCCTACAGTCTCTCTCAGGAACACTGCTGTTCATGTTGGTGTTCTTTCTTCCTTCATTTTATCCTGGCTCAGAGTTGCTGTCCTACACCTGTCACAGTTGAGACTAGGTGTGGGGAAGACATACAGGAGAGCTCAAAACTGGAGGAGCACCCAGGGACTGAGAACAGAAGGACGCAAAGCTCCATGCTTTCAGACTCTGCAGGAAGAGTTCCAGGCTGACTCTTCCTCCCATGGGAGGATCTATTGATTCTTTTTTTTTGATTTTTTTTATTTATTTATTAAAAATTTCCACCTCCTCTCCACCTCCCTTTTCCCTCTCCCTCCTCACTTCCCCCTCCTTTTCTAGTCCTAAGAGCAGTCAGGGTTCCCTGCCCCGTGGGAAGTCCAAGGTCCTCCCGACCTCCATCCAGGTCTATAAAGGTGAGCATTCAAACAAACCAGGCTCCCACAAAGTCAGTCCATGCAGTAGAATAAAAACCCAGTGCCATTGTCCTTGACTTCTCAGTCAGCCTTCATTGCCAGCCACATTCAGAGTGTCCATTTTGATCACATGCTCCATCACTCCCAGTCCAGCTGGCCTTGGTGAGCTCCCATTAGATCAGTCCCACTGTCTCAGTGGGTGAACACACCCCTCGTGGACCAGACTTCCTTGCTCATGTTCTCCCTCCTTCTGTTCCTCATTTGGACCTTGGGAGCTCAGTCCAGTTCTCCAGTGTGGGTCTCTGTCTCTATCTCCATCCATCGCCAGATGAAGTTTCTATGGTGATATGCAAGATATTCATCAGTGTGGCTATGGGACAAGGCCAGTTCAGGCACCCTCTCCTCTGCTGCCCAAGAAACAATCTGGGGAACCTCTCCTTGGACCTGGAAACCCCTCTAGAGACAAGTCTCTTGCAAACCCTAAAATGGCTCCCTTAATTAAGATATTTACTTCCCTGCTCCCATATCCACCCTTCTTCCATCCCACCCATCCCATTCCCCCAAGCTCTCCCGAATCCTCCCCTTCTCCCTTCTCTCTACCCATCTCCCCTTATGTCTGCCCCCCCACCCCCATGCACCCAACTTTTGCCTGGCAATCTTGTCTACTTCCAATATCAGATTCTTGAGAGGGTTAAACTGCTGGTCTCCCTAACAGTGTCAAAACAAAGTCTTCAGGGAACACTCACATGGCAAGATAATATTCTCTCTCTCTCTCTCTCTCTCTCTCTCTCTCTCTCTCTCTCATCTCCTTCCCTCCCTTTTCTCTACCTCTTTATTTTCCTTTTACACTCTCTTCTTCTTTTCCCTTTCCTGTCTCTCTTCATCTCTCCCTCTTATCTTCCATTTCTACTTCTCTGCCTCCCTCCCCTAGTCCTGGACACTGAGTCTCAGCTGTCTTCAGATCAGCAGACTGCCCCATGTCCCTCCTCTAAGAGCTCTATGTCAGTCGCAAGAGTCTGCTCTGTCATTAGACTAGAGGGCATGATCCACTCATGATCATTCTTACTACTAATTTTTGAGCTATTTCCCTTAATAGCAATCTGTGAAACCAAATTTCCTGTTACATTTTGTGATCTCACCTTCAGTCCTCACACATGTTTCCATTGGTGCTGGGACAAGACTTAATACACCTTTCGGAGAGTAAATTAAGAAAAACATTAACTTAATTTGGGTTGCATTTTATTTTAGTTAACAGCTTGAACTTAAATAATTAAATGATTAATTATTCCATACCACTGGTTCTTATGAATAATAAGAAGTTTGAGGGCATTAAAACTAATATTTTTGGGTGTAGTACCAAGCATCTATATATTAAATAGATGGTTCTAATGCCTGGGTTCAACCAATGTCTGTATACCCAGCTTGAGAACTATAATATTCTTGAAGCCACATGTGGATATTTCATGAAGATTTTTTTGATTTGTATACCTTGCAGAAGGTCCTTTTAGTTGCTTCATTCACTGTCCTGACTGATTAGACTTGTGGAGCTAAGATTATAGTCACGTACCATGACTAGGCTACCATGACTAGCCTAGATTTTACTTAACTTGTAATACTATTTTTTAAATTCTTCATCTGTCTTTTTCTGTGGGCCTTTCTTTCATCTGCGTTTGGCTTTTCTGCCAAAGTTCTAAATGGTAATTTTGTTTTGCAGAGTTGAAGCTCTGCTGTGTTCCTTGCAATTATGAATTATAGTTTCTGTTGAGTCCAAACCGAAACACCAAGTGAAGACAAAACCTTCTCGTATTCGGTAGTCACACAGTCATACTGAAACTCAGTATGGATCCCTGCCCTGCTAGGGATCCAGGGATCATTTGAGAACAACAGACCTGATTCCCACCGACTGGATAGCATGTTTGCTGTTCTGCAATAAGTAAATAAGAAAATAAATCTGAAAAAAAATGAACAATATGCTTCATGAAGAAAATTTACCTCCACTTCCCTTGAAATTTAAGACCTAAGTAAAATGTGACAATCCATGTTTTAGTGACAAGAAAAGTTGGGGAATCAATAAGAGGGAGGAGAAGGCGCAGAGGAAGCTGCAAGTGTGGAGTCTTTCAGAGTGTGGTACTGACTGGACACAGCTTCCTGACAAACACATTAGTGGCTTGATCTTGCAGGTAGCTTCCACAGAGCCTGTGGAGCTGCTCTGTCATGAGAGAATCACTGTGAGGAGGAGACCAACTATGTCTGTTGGTTCTTCCTTTGTCTCCTCTGCAGGTTGAAGTGTAGCAGCAGCTGCAGCTGGAATTTCCTCAGCCTGTGAGTAGAAGAGGTCACTAGCATCTCCCGGGTCCTCTTTGGTCGCTGTGTCTTTGTAGCACCTCTTTAGTCTACCCTAGAAAAAGCTGCTCCCAAAATATTACATGTGCTTTTGATTTCTTTCAAAGCCACCATCCATTCTCATGAACTCAGGTAGCATCACTCTGAATTGTTCAAACGACCACCGCAGTTCCTGACTTTCCCGGTACCAGGCACAGTAAACCTTTGGCATTCTGTCAGGCACTTCTCAGCTCTAAAAGCAACCACCACTGATGTTTAAGAAGTTCTGCTTTAGAGCTCTTGCTCTTGCCACCTGTAGTCACAGCTCAGCTGACAAAGAGCAGCACACGACCCAGAGAAATCAGTCTGAGGTCTGCAAGGAACCTGGACTTTGTCCTGATGAGAAAAGATGAGAGAGCCAAGAAAATTCCTTCCAGGAAAGTGATCACTAAATATTCAGAGGCTGAGCAGTTGACATCAGGTCCTGAAGCTAAAAGGACCCAGTGAGATAAAGTCAAGCTCACATCTGCCCAAACAGCAGGACAAAGTGGCAAAGGAAAAGGAAATGGTGTCTTAAAGAAAAGACCAGTAATGCAGACAAAAGAGGGGGGCTGAAAAGGAAAGATGCCCTGGTGGTGACCTGGCTTCCAGGGATGCTCTGAGTAGTTGGCCCAACAGACTTCATACGCTAACGTGACTCCTCCTCTTCCTTTTATAAAATTTAGTTTTTATCATGCACATGACTCTAAACATATTTATATTTTTTATGAATTCTGAGTTCATTGGATAGACTATAAATATTTTTCAGCAATATATCTAACATATAATAGATTTTCAATTAGTATTGGCTAATGCATTAGTTTATAACTGAATGTTTACTCGCATTGTTTTGTGTTAATTCTGCTCCTTTACATAACTTTAGGGTTGTTCCATTTGATATCATTATGAGATCCTTGCAGCTTCACACAGGCGACCTTATGTAAATGTTACAAGAGTCTGTACTATTTTTGTACTGTCCCCATTTTATTTGCAAGGAAACCAAGGCACCGAAAGTTGAATATCCCGCGCAAGGTAATATACTGTCACTGGATTGCAATAAAAACTGCTGGGTTCCACTGTCTCTGCCTTGCAGTCTATGCCACAATGCTAAATAACCAGTTTCCACCTCTTAAAAGAAGATACAGCACCCTAAGTCAAGTGAAATCGTTAAATTTTTAGGCAGGCATCAATAACATGATGATGTGTATACAGTATGAAAAGGAAAGTGCACATCACAACTGAATCTGAGACATAATCCTCTCCTCCAGGATACTGAGGCCACTCTGACTTAAAACCCATTCCTACCAGGACCTAGGCACAGGAAACAACAGCTGAGGACATAGATAACTGTTCGTGTGTTACTTTTGTCAGTAATCATCATAATATTATATCCAGCTCTGAAACACCTTCTCACGTTTCCTTGGAAACAGCCCAGCCTAAGGAGAGGGACTCAAGAGCAGCTCCTGAGAGCTAGTAACCTGGCATAGAGCTGTGTCCATAGAGACCGCCCCAAGCACACAGACAGGGTTGGTGCAATGATATACACAGACCCGGACCCTGAGATCTCCCTGCGTTTCCCAGAGACACTACATCTGGAAGCCCACCACTGACAGAGGCCTGGTTTCATTTCTGTTGCTAGAATAGAATACACTGGCAAAACGCTCTTAGGAGAATTTGGCCCACAATTACAAGTCCCTTCCCATCATTTGGGGGAATTCCAGAAGGAACTCAAGCAGCTAGTCACACCACTTTCATAATCGGGAGCCAAGGGAGAATAAGCCAACCGTTGCTCACTTACTTACCAGTGTTTCTGTTCAGCTCGTGTTCTCCCCAGCTCAGGGCCCAGTCTATGAGATGATGCTGGCTACATGCAGGGGGAGCCCCTCACCTCAACTAACAATTCAGACAAGTCCAAGGGGCTACTTGATATAGGAGTCATTCTGTTGAGTCTCCCTTCTAGATGATTCTAGATTGTGGCCAGTGGGCATTTAAAAGTAAGCATCATATACTGGTCTAGAGGGAAAGAATTCGGGGCACAGTTACCATTCTTCGGGTCAATCAGTCCTATGCTTATCAGTTGCTTCAGTGGTTTGTTTGACTTCACTGGTACACAGAGCGCACACCCATAAGGTAAGAAGCATCATCAGGACCCAGTTGTGTGTTTAGAAAGATGTATATTAGCTAATTAATTGGTACTTTTGGTGGGTCTGTTTGCTAGAACAGATGATGGTCATTCATCAAATGTCTAGAATCCTCTGGTCCTGTGAAATGTGGAAAATGTGACAAAGCCCTCACAGTTGGGTCATCTGACAGAATCCTCACCATTTGTGATCATGGAGGCACCACAGAAAACATAGTAAGGAAAAGAAAACTGAGGAACTTGCCACCTAGTAGGCACTAAGTTAGATTCTCGATCCTTCCATGATTTTCTTTACAGGCAAGGGCTCATCAATCAGTCTACTCCTAGACACCCAGCGCTGACATCTCCACTTCTGTGTACCTCTGGCAGGTACTGAGTGAATTTTCTCATTCTTGGGAAACGTGCCAGACAATTACTACAGTTGATATGATGTGACCATTGAAAAATCTGCTGGTCAGATTTTTTTTCCCATCACAATGCTTTGTGTGGTTTTCTCTATAACCCAATGCTACTCCTATATTTTAATATCAGCAAATCAAAAAATTATTTAGATATTCATTCTTGTGTATTAATTTTCAACAGTGATTAAAAAAATTACTTGGAAACCAAAAGAACGAATCAAAATGCTAACAGTAGTGACTTGAAACTGGAGAGAAAAAAACGGTATTTGGCAACTGGGTGAGACGTGGTTCTGCATAGAAAGAGTCTCAATTTGTCCTCACAATATGAAGAACAAAATTATCTCTGTATTAGACATTTAGATTTTTTCATATATAAACAAAGCTCATAGTGTTCATGGATCTGCATTTAGACAAGTTCTGAGCTTAGACAACAGTCTGCATCTGGGCGGAAATGAAAACTCATGGAGCAGTAATTATATTCCCAAATTGTGTAACCTCTGGTCTTTGGGTTTCAAACAAATACAATGAGCAATTCGATGCCCTTCAGACTCTCATGGTAACAGTAGACTACCAGAGATCAGAGAGATTAGCAGCTTAGTTGAGCGAGACCAGATATAGGAATTTATAAATGAAGAAGAATGTAAAGAATAAAGGGGTTCACAAACAAATCCTAAGCCATTTGTTCACACTGAGCTCTCCCCATAGCATTTTTCAAGGTCCTTGAACAAAAGCTAAAATAATGAAACCACACCCCCAGTGCAAGCACTTTATGATGTAAACAGACTTTTAAAGTGCCAAGCATCAGAATGGAGACAGGAGGCTCATGTTAAAAACTTACACAAAGACCACGGGAAGTTTCAGAGGTGTGGGAAGTGTGGAAATTAATGGCTATGCATTTTTTTTCCAGGCCCAACACTACACTGTCAGAGTTAAACTAATTAGAAGACATGCGAATTTAAAAATGTTTTATTTATGTATGTAATTTGAGAAAGAAATTTTTAAAAGCCCATGGGTGAGAAATAGTCATTGAAAACTGAATGTAAGGACTCCCTCTGTCACTACATCCTTCCTGGTACAAAACCTCTTGCTTCCAGCCTAGATTCTATCTTTGACACTTCTGTAGGGTGAGAGGACACTCCTCTTTCCATATGCCTTTGTCCATGACCAGCAACTTGTTTCACATCATTCAGCTGAAGATTTTTGTATCCATATAAATGGAAAAAGATACAACTCTGCATTAATACAGACAGCCTTGAGGGTCCTACTTTAGCTCTACTCAAGGTCTACAAGTTTCTTCCTTACTCTAAGCCCTGACTTCCTCTCTAGAGCAGTGATCTTCACAAAGCATGTAATTGCAAAGTCTTTTCCTACCCTTGGAAATGGAAATACATCTTCCAATATCTCACCAGTTTTACAGCTATGAACCTTCTTAGCCAAGGACCTGGGAGCCATTCTTTTGAACAGTTATCTACCAGACGGGTACCCTTGGTGCTGGTGAGATACAGGACAGAAACCACACCTTAACAGACACTAATTAGCAAACAGTCTGCCTAACCCTCTGAGCAGCCTCCCTGGCAGCTTTCTGCCAGTTCTCTCCAGGGCTTGAAGTTGGCCTGCCTTTTGTTTCAGCAGTGGCTTTTCAGTCCCATTGAAACAGTCTTGAATAAGGTTTTCCTTGCTATTTAATTCTGTCTGGTATGCCGCTTCTTGATCGTATATAGATTTTCTAAGAAAGCACTATGTGGTTTTTTTTGTTTGTTTGTTTGTTTTGTTTTGTTTTTGCCTCATTAGAAAATTCCAAAACCAAGGAGAGCCAAACAAATGATTGGTGTTCGTCATCAGCAGCACAGTGCATGTGGATTGTTGAGGGCAAAATAGCTTAGATGAACACCAAGAATCACAACATAGAAACAGTGGCCGTCTATCAAAGATGCTCTGTCTGGAAATCCAAGGGTTTAGGGAGTCTTTAGGAAACCTACCCTATGTGTAGAACATCCCAGTGGGATGTCATAATAGACTTAGTGTGATGATTTCCAGTGTGGTCTTTGCAGGAGCAATTCTAACCACAGATCCAGAGATTCAAGACCTGGTGGCTTTGTTTTGGGGCCTAAGACACAGTACCTGAAATAGGAGTCTCAAGTGTGAAAGCACACTTAATTAAGAAATACTCCACACTGCTGCTTCTAATGTACAAGATATAAGGATTCAGACTTCTCCAAGTCAACTCGCAGTAGACTACAGTTAGCAAAATGAAATGAGATGAAAAGAACTCATGTTTATTGGCTGATGGTAAATTTTCTCAAGTCAAAGTAAGTTGTTTACAAGTAGTCCACAAAGCAGGTTTACTTCCAGAGTGGTAATCACTGGACCAATAAGAATTCAGCACAGTTCATACTTAGTGACTGCGTTGTTACAATGTGACAGAACTAGCAGGATGATCCAAATTCATTCTTCATATTGACAAGTAGCTACAGACTCAGTGATGGCCCCAGCAGCCTGAGATACCCAAAGAATCCCAGAAAAAGGATGTTAAGCACATGAAGATACTCTAATTTGTAAAGTGAACAGACCTTAAGATATACGCCCACAGAGTAACTAATGAGTATGAAGAAGGAAGGCTGACTTTGCAGCAGAGAAACACGGTGCACACTTCTTTAAGCAAGAGATCAAATGGCAATCATCAGTGACAGGATCTACACATTACCTGTCACATGACATCATATGCTGGAAACAAATATCACTTACATACTCTTCTTGCCAAAAACAGTTTGCCAGAATCTCGTAGAGAAACAAGCCAAATCCAAATATAAAAGCATTCTGCAAAACAATTTCACTAAGCTACTCAAAAGCTCATCAGTGATGTGAAAGCTCAAAAGGCAGAGAAGCTACTCTAGGCTTAGAAGGCTGGAAGAGGCTTGCCAGCTAATTACAACACATGAGTCTTGTTTGCACATTATTCTGAAAAGCATCGCTGTGACATTTGATTATGAACTAAATATAAGATAACATATTAATACATCCCTTAAGTGATAGTATACAATAGTGTTTAAAAACATGCTTCTTTGTTGTATCCCTCTTAGTCTCAAATACTTCCGCAAACTTCATCCATAGACATACATACATATATATATATATATATATATATATATATATATATCTGATCTTAAACAAGAATCTATTTTAAAACTATTTAGCAAAAACTTAGAGGAAGAAATTATGCTTACTAAAAGTCAGCTGTATATTTACTAAATAAATTGAAACTATTTTTTGAGATTTTAGATCAGTAGTTTAAGGAAAATCTAAGAGAATTTTCTTTCCAAAATTTAAAAGGTCGAGTTATCATTTGGCAAAGTGAATAAAATCTTACCTTAATGAACATAATCAAAAGAGTGGACACCAGCCTGAAGGGAACCTTCGAGTACTATGGTACAAGATTCTAGGCATGGGTTGGATCAGAGCATAGATAAAACTATAACAAAATATTTAGTGACTCTGCAAATATTCTCAATGACAGGGTCATGAATATCTAAAGTCTTGATAGATTAAATGGGTGAAAATCAACAACATAATACTTTACACTTAGTATTTATATATTATTGCACATTTAAAACACTTGCAACCAGGATAAACCACTGAAGGAAGAGCAGCGAGAGCTTTCTAGTGTTTTTAAGGATATCTTATGATGCCACCCACAGGACAGAGACACGTGTGAAATTCTGGAGTGCTCTGACAACATGGAAGCATTCACTAGAGAGCATCACAATGGAGGAACAAGGAGACAGAGCAGAGAGAGAGGGGATCATCTACTGAGCAGGACTGCATATATGCATATCCAGGCTGTAGGTACCAACCTTCCCAAAGTAATACAATATGGCTCCAGCAGAGAAGACAAAGTAGACAGCTGCAGAGAAAGAAGAAGAAAGAAGCAATCATAATAGCAGGCCAAATAGCAGGAGGATGAGCACTCAAGGCAGTGCAAGCAAGACTTTCTCAAAGTGGGTAAGAAAAGACAATGACAGAAGAATGACAGGGTGGTGGTGAAAAATATCGCTGATTTAACAGCCCTAATTTCAGTATGACCTAATATTAAGGTGAAGCTCCCTAAAAACACAGTATTCCAAACAAGGGCCTGATCACTCCAAGTTGTAACAACTTTAAACCTGTGCTTAGCTCAAATAAATTCTGACACATTGAGATTCTGGTCGGGTGTGGATGGAAAAGAAAGCTGTTCACCTAAACAAAAGGAAAGCATCCAGGAAGCAGCTCTGTCTTTCAAAGCCTGAAAAGTCACTTGTGACACAAGAATGTAGTTACCAATAGCACAAGTAGGGTTCTAACTGCATACTCAGCTCAGTCTTAGGAAAATTTAGAATAGATCATAGCTGGAGATAAACCGACTGTCTGGAGAAATGCTGAGACTCCCAGGCTGACTGATGAAAAAGCAAGAAGGAAATTCTAGTCTTTGACAGAGGTAATTAATAGGCCTTCCAACATCAAGATCCTATAACTTTATGGTGGTACCTTTTCCACAATACTGGAATTGGAAATGTTCTAAGAATCTATTAAGACTATTTTTGTTAGAGGAACATTTAGATTATTAGTAAGTTCATAAAAACAAAATGTAAATGAAACACTATATAGTTGACATGGAATTTTAAACACTATTTTGAAAAGTAAAATTCAAAGGTTTGAAGGTAAACCTTGGGGTTTTTGGTGAAGGTCACCTAGCCATTGGGATGTGGATTTAGGAGTAGACTTGTGTGACCTTGAGCAAGTGTCTCAGCCTTTTCATGTTCATTGCACATACCACTTCTACTGCTCCTGAACTCAATACCACCAGTTGTATCCCCAGCTCTGTAACTTGAAAACTACTATGGTCTCCCTCTCCTCTGTGATCCCATCTCTGATAGATCATAAAGACATTTCATTCCAAACTTTCTTACCCTACTTCATCCCATTTTTCAAACCTCTAATACCTCTAATTCCTGTGAACACACCAGTCCAGGAAAACAGGCATCTCACAGTCATTATACTCTCCAAAGAGAGGAAACAGAAATCATGGAACAAAACATCCACCCAACAAAGACTAATCCATAAACCAGCATTTAAACCCTTAATCATCCTCGACCCAGATGCCAAGACACCAGCATAAAAATACAAACAATGGCCAGAACAATGTCTATGTCTCCACTAGAGCCCAGCTATCCTACAAACAGCAGGCCCTGAATGTTTCAACATAGATGAAGCACAAATAAAACACATTAAAAACAACTATATAAGGATTATAGAGGTCCTTAAAGAGGAAATCAAGAAATCCCTCAAAGAAAACAAAAAAAAAAATGAAGGAAGGAAACAAAACAATTGAAATCCTACAAATGGAAATAGAATCAATAATAAAAATATAAACTGAGTAAATTTTGGAAAATAATTTAGGAATTCAAACAGGATTACAGAGCCAAGCTTCACCAATAGAATGTAGAAGAGAATCTGGGGAACCTCAGGCATTGATGATATGATAGAAGAAATGGATACATAAGTCAAAGAAAATGTTAAATTTAAAAAGCTATGATATAGGACATCAAAGAAATCTGGGACACTGTGAAAAAGATCAAACCTAAGAATGACACCTATAAAGGAAGGTGAAGAAACAGAGCTAAAAAGTACAGAAAATGTTTTCAAAAAAAAATCACAGAAAACATTTCTAACCTAAAGAAGGAGATGCCAGTAAAGATACAAGAAGCAAACAGAACACTAAATAGATTGGAATAGAAAAGAAAGTTCCCTCACCATATAATAATCAAAACAATATACATACAGAACAAAGAATATTAAAAGCTTCAAAGTAAAAGATCAAGTAATATGTACATGTAGACTTATTAGAATTATACCTGATTTCTCAATAGAGACTCTAATGCCAGAATGGTATGGATAGATGTGCTTCAAATTCTAAGAGACCAAAGATACTAGAACAAACTACTATGCCCAACAAAACTTTTAACTATGAAAGATGGAGAAAATAAGATATTTCATGATAACATCTATTTTAAAGAGTATCTAGCCACAAATCTAGCTCAACAAATGTGCTAGAACAAAACTCCAACCTAAGGAGATTAACCACACACATGAAAACTAAGGAAATATATATCAACAAAATCAAATGAAGGGAAGCACACACACACACCATCACTCACATGCAGCATTACCACCACCACCAACAACAAAAGCAGAAATAAACAAACATTTGTTATTAATATCTCTTAGAATCAATAATCTCAATTTCTCAATAAAAATAAACAGACTAATGTAATGGATGTGAAAACAAGTTCCATCCTTCTGCTGCATAAAAGAAACACACATTAACTTCAAGTATAGACATTACCTCAGGGTAAAGGTTTAAAGAGATTGTCTAAAAAAAATGGCTCCAAGAAGCAAGCTGGTGTAGCCACTTTAACATCTAACAAAAATACTTCAAAACAAAATTAACCAAAAAAGATAGGGAATTACATTACATACTCATGAAAAGAAAAATCTACCATGATGACATTTCAGTTCTTAAGATTTATGAACCAAAAACAAGAGCACCCAAATTTATAAAATAAACATTCTCTCTCTGTTTCTCTGTCTCTGTCTCTCTGTCCCTCTCTGTCTCTCTCTGTCTTTCTCTCTGTCTCTCTCTCTATCTCTCCCACTCTCCCTCTCCCTGTCTCTCTGTCTCTCTCTCTATATATATATTTAGAGAGAGAGACACACACATACACACGCACACACACACACAGAGAGATAGTAGGAGGCTTATATACCCTCTTTCACCAACAGAGAGGTCATCCAGACAAAAATTAAACTGAAAAATATCAGAGTTAACATGTCTCCAGAATATTTTACCCAAACACACAAAAAAATTTCTTTCTATTCTGCACCTCATAGAATGTTCTCTAAAACTGACCATGTACTCAGACATAAAATAAATCACAGCAGATAGAAGATAATTCAAATAACTCATTGCTTCCTATCAAACCATTACTGATTAAAGCTGGTATCCATAGTAGAAACAGCAGAAAGTCTACAAACTCATGGGAAACTGGGCAGCTCTCTACTAAATGAATAGTGGGTCAAGTCATAAATAAAGAAATTACAAACTTTCTATAATTCAGTGAAAATGAATATACATAGTATACCCAAACATACAAGACCTGATGAAAGCTATATTAAGACAAAAGTTTATAGTATTAAGTTACTACATAAAAAAATTGGAAAAGGCTCATACTAGCAACTTAACACTATATCTGAAAGCTCTAGAACAAAAAGAAGCAAACACATGCAAGAGGAATAGATGACAGAAAATAATCAAACTGTGGGATGACATCAATAAAATAGAAACAAAGAGAACAATACAAAGAATCAAAGGAACAAAGAGTTAGATCCCTGAGAAAATCAACAAGCTAGAGAAACTCTACCCAAACTAACTAAAAAAAAATAATCAAATTAACAAACATCAGAAACAAAAGAGAGACATAACAACATACACCTATGAAATCTAGAGAATAAAAAATATATACTTTAAAACCTGTAATTCACAAACAATCTAAAATATTGGTGGTACCTTTATCCAAGCAAGTAAGAAGACTTGTATAATAAAAACTTCAAGTCTTTGAAGCATTAAATTGAAGATGTTAGAAGAAAGATCTCACATTCTTATGAATTGATAGAATCAATATAGTAAAAATGGCCATTCTACTACAAGCAATCTACAGATTCAATGCGATCCCATCATTATCCAACCACAATTCTTCACAGACATTGAAAGAAAAATTCTTGACTTCATATGGATAAACAAATAACCCAGAGTAGCTAAGAAAATCCTGAACAATAGAAGAAAACAGCTGGTTGTCTCATCATTCCCAATTTTATGTGTTGAAGAACTATAGTAATAAAACTGCATAGTATTGGCATAAAAATGGTATGTTGATCAATGGAATTAAACTGAAGACCTAAAAATTATTCCACACATATATGAACACCTTATTTTTTATAAACAAGTCAGAATTACACACTGGAAAATAGAAAAAATCTTCAACAAATGGTGCTAGTCAAACTGAATGTCTGTACGTAGAAGAATGCAAATAAACCCAAGTGAATCAAGACCTCAACATAAATTCAGACATGCTAAAACTGACAGAAGAGAAATTGGAAATAGCCTTGAATAAATTGCCATTGGAAAAGACTTCCTGAATAGCATAATCACTAAGACAAACAATTAATTAATGGAACCTCATGAAACTGAAAAGTTTCTCTCAGGCAAAAAACAAAGTCATTCATACAAAGTCACAGACTAAAGAATGGGAAAATATTTTTAGCAACTCTACATCTGATAGAAGACTAATATCCAAAATATATAAAGAACTCAAAATCTAGATATCCAAAAATCAAATAATCTTATTTAAAAATCAAATACACCATCCAAAGAGAGGATTCTCTAGCAGAGGAATCTCAAATGGCTGAGAAACACTTAAACAAATGATCAACATCATTGTACATAGAGGAAACACAGATCAAAACTACTTTGAAATTCCATATTAAACCTATTAAAATGGCTTAAATCAATAATACAAATAACAGTTCATGCTAGAGAGACTCTGGAATAAGGGGAACACCCCTCCATTGCTGGTGGGAGTACTAATTTGTATAGCCAATGTGGAGGTTACTCATAAAGTTTTGAATCGATCGACCTCAGAATCTAAATATATGACTCTTGGGTATATACTCAAAGATATCTCATCGTATCACAAGGACACTTGCTTAACCATGTTTATTATGACTTCATTTATAATGCCCAGAAACTGAAAACAACCTAGATGTCCCTCAGCAGAAGAATGGATAAAGAAAATGTAGGACATGTATACAATGGACTATTACTCAACTGTTAAAAAAAGCCTTCATTAAATTTTCAGAAAATGAATGTAACTAAAAGAAAAAAATTCCTGTGAGGTAACTCAGACTCAGGAAGATAAATATGGTATATACTCATATTAACCATTAAGTAAATGATAAGCAAGCTACAATGCATAGACCCAGAGAGATTAGGTAAAGAGGAGGGGACTGGGGAATGCAGAGATCTCCCTGGGATGGGGAAATCAAATAAATTTTTATGGACAGATGGCAGGCAGGTGTGGGGGAGATGAGTGAAGAGAGGGAGTGCAGCGAGGAACAGCGAAATTGGGGGAGCATTTTGGGGTATTGTGGAAACCTAGTATAGAGGAATCTTCTTGGAATTTATAAGGTGATCCTAATGAGGATTCCCAGTAATGGAGGGCATGGAGTCTCAAAGGCCATCTCTTATAACCAGGCAAGGTCTCCAGTGGTGGAGCCAGGGTACATTCAATGAAGTCTTTGGCTAAGAGGGCTCCAAACAACCTGCTGGAACACAAAAGGCTGTTCTCTACAAACTGTCAGCGTACTCCATTGCTTAGAACAACACCCACACAACTCATTGAACATGGAGAAGTTGAGGTTGTGCCCACATGGACTACTTACCTTTATGTTCTGGTCTCTTTGGTAAGGGAAGGTACTCTGCAGGTTATTGAAAGAGAAATGTGGTAACCACAACAGTTAAAAAACCTACAATTTGTCCTGCATGCAAAATACACTGTACTAATGTCGGTACAGAATACATGGAAATAGCCAATGAATGTCTGATTTGATCTAAAATCCATGAGAAGGAACCCAAACCCAACACTTCCTGGGTATTCAAGAACAAGAAAGTAGATAACTCAGAGATCTAGTGTAATATCAATTACTACAGGTCAAAAAATTCAATAAAAATTATTCCTAATGATATTCTGCTATACTCATAGAATAGTACCTTCTTTAGTTATCATCAGAGAGGCTTCCTCCAAAAGCATATTGGAACAGCATATTGAATCACTCTTGTGATTGCTTTTGGGGTTGTTTCGCTGTGTCAAACTTCAGTATGATAGTTTTTGCTTCATCATATTATATTTTACTTTATTTTCTTTTTTTTATTTTAAAAAAATAAAATATAAAAAAAAATAAATTCCATTTCAGCCCCTCCTCCCACCACCCTCCCACTCCCCCCACTCCCTCTCCTCCTCCCTCTCCATCCCCTAGAGCAGTCAGGGTTTCCTGCTCTGTGGGAAGTTCAAGTTCCTCCCCCCTCCCTCCAGGTCCAGGGAAGGTGAGAGTCCAAACAGACTGGAGCGCCAAAATCCAGTATAAGCAGAGGAAGCAAGTCCCAGTGTCATTGTCAACGGCTTTTCAAAAAGGCTCCGGGCCAGCCACATTCAGAGAATCTGGTTGGATCACGTCCTCGTTCAGTCCCAGTCCAACAGGCCTTGGTGAACTCTCATTATATCAGTCCCCTTGTATCAGTGGGTGCTCGCATCCCTCGCAGTCCTGATTACTTTTTTTATTTTCTTCATCATTCTGTTCCTCATTTGGACTGTGGAGTGCTCAGTTCGGTGTTCCAATATGGGTCTCCATCTGTATTGCCATCCAACGTCGGATGAAGGTTTCCTGTGCCCTTGCCTTCTTTGCTCATGATCTCTTTCCTTCTGCCTCTCATTTGGACCTAGGGAGCTAGGTCCAGTGTTCCAACGTGGTTCTCTGCCTCCATCTCCATCCATCGCCAGATGAGGGTTCTATGGTGACATGCAAAATATTCATCAGTATGGTTGTGGGCCAAGGCCGGTTCAGGCACCCTCTCCTCTGTCCAGAGAACCATCTGGGGATCTCTCCTTGGACCGGGGATCCCCTTTATAATCAAGTCTCTTGTAAACCCTAAAATGATTCCCTTAGTTGAGGTATATACTTGCCTGACCCCATATCCATCCTTCCTCCCTCTCCCCCATCCCAGTCCCCTGATCTTTCCCCAATCCTCCCCTACTCCCTTCTCTCTAACCCTCTCCCTTTCCGACAACCCTCCCACCCCCCCCATGCACCCGAGGTTACCTGGGACTATTGTCTATTTCCTACCTCCTGGCGGATAGCTAAATAATCTTCATCAGGTTCATCTTCTTATTTAGCTTCTCTAGGATCACGAATAATAGGCTCAAAGACCTTTAATTATGGTTAGAATCCACTTATAAGTGAATACATACCGTGTTCCTCTTTTTGGGTCTGGCTTACCTCACTCAGTAAAGCGTTTTCTATTTCCATCCATTTGCATGCAAAATTCAAGATGTCATTGTTTTTTACCGCTGAGTAAAACTCTAATGTGTATATATATGTTCCACACCT
Source organism: Myodes glareolus (assembly GCF_982192425.1). NCBI lineage: Eukaryota > Metazoa > Chordata > Mammalia > Rodentia > Cricetidae > Myodes > Myodes glareolus. The sequence goes on from NC_142030.1 coordinate 112,214,732, forward strand.
TTTTTAACCATTCTTCTATTGAGGGGCACCTAGGCTGTTTCCAGGTTCTGGCTATTACAAATAGTGCTGCTATGAACATAGTAGAACAAATGCTTTTGTAGTATGTTAGGGAATCTCTAGGGTATATTCCCAAGAGTGGAATTGCTGGGTCCTGAGGGAGGTTGACTCCCAGTTTCCTGAGAAACCGCCACACTGATTTCCACAGTGGCTGCACAAATTTGCATTCCCACCAACAATGGATGAGTGTTCCCCTCATTCCACATCCTCTCCAGCATAGGCTATCATTGGTGTTTTTGAGTTTGGCCATTCTGACAGGTGTAAGATGATATCTCAAAGTTGTTTTGATTTGCATTTCCCTGATCCTTAAGGAGGTTGAGCATGACCTTAAGTGCTTTTTAGCCATTCGAAGTTCATCTGTTGTGAATTCTCTGTTAAGTTCAGTACCCCATTTTTTAATTGGGTTAATTAGAGTTTTAGTGTCTAGTTTCTTGAGTTCTTTGTATATTTTGGAGATCAGACCTTTATCTGTTGAAGGGTTTGTGAAGATCTTTTCCCAGTCAGAAGGTAGCCTTTTTGTCTTACTGACAGTGTCCTTTGCTTTACAGAAGCTTCTCAGTTTCAGTAGGTCCCATTTATTTATTGTTTCTCTTATTGTCTGCGCTCCTGGGGTTCTGCTTAGGAAGTGGTCTCCTGTGCCTATATCTTGTAGACTACTTCCCACTTTCTCTTCTATCAGGTTCAAAGTGGTCGGATTAATGTTGATGTCTTTTATCCATTTGGACCTGAATTTTGTGCATGGTGATAGATATGGATCTATTTTCATTCTTCTGCAGGTTGACATCCAGTTATGCCAGCACCATTTGTTAAAGATGCTATCTTTCTTCCATTGTATAGCTTTAGCTCCCTTGTCAAAAATCAGGTGTTCATAAGTTTGTGGGTTAATACCCGGGTCTTCTATTCGATTCCATAGGTCGACTTCTCTGTTGTTATGCCAATACCAAGCTGTTTTCAATACTGTTGCTCTGTAATAGAGTTTGAAGTCAGGGATGGTAATGCCTCCAGAGGTTCCTTTATTGTATAAGATTGTTTTGGCTATCCTGGGTTTTTTGTTTTGCCATATAAACTTGATTATTGTTCTCTCAAGGTCTGTGAAGAAGTTTGATGGGATTTTGATGGGAATTGCATTGAATCTATAGATTGCTTTTGGTAGAATTGCCATTTTTACTATGTTGATTCTCCCAATCCAAGAGCAGGGAAGGTCTTTCCATTTTCTGGTATCCTCCTCAATTTCTTTCTTCAAAGACTTAAAGTTCTTGTCAAATAGGTCTTTCACTTCCTTGGTTAGAGTTACCCCAAGATATTTTATGCTATTTGTGGCTATCATGAAAGGTGATGTTTCTCTGATTTCCCTCTCTGCTTCTTTATCCTTTGTGTAAAGGAGGGCCACTGATTTTTTGGAGTTGATCTTGTATCCTGCCACATTACTAAAGGTGTTTATCAACTGTAGGAGTTCTTTGATAGAGTTTTTGGGGTCGCTGATGTACACTATCATATCGTCTGCAAATAACGAAAGTTTAACTTCATCTTTTCCAATTCGAATCCCCTTGATCCCCTTATGTTGTCTTATTGCTATTGCTAGAACTTCAAGCACTATATTGAAGAGGAATGGTGAGAGTGGACAGCCTTGTCGTGTTCCTGATTTTAGTGGAAAGGCTTTGAGTTTCTCTCCATTCAATTTGATGTTAGCTGACGGCTTGCTGTATATTGCTTTTATTATATTTAGGTATGACCCTTGTATCCCTAGTCTCTCCAACACCTTTATCATAAATGGGTGTTGAATTTTGTCAAATGCTTTTTCAGCATCCAATGCAATAATCATATGGTTTTTATCTTTCAGTTTATTTATATGATGGATTACATTGATAGATTTGCGTATGTTGAACCAACCCAGCATCTCTGGGATGAAGCCCACTTGATCATAATGGATAATTTTTCTAATGTATTCTTGGATTCAGTTTGCCAGTATTTTATTGAGTATTTTTGCGTCCATGTTCATGAGTGATATTGGTCTGTAATTCTCTTTCCTGGTTGTGTCTTTGTGTGGTTTTGGTATCAGGGTAACTGTAGCTTCATAAAAAGAGTTTGGCAGTGATTCTTCTGTTTCTATATTGTGAAATACATTAAGGAGTATAGGTATTAGCTCTTCCTGGAAGTTCCGGTAGAATTCTGCATTGAAACCATCTGGTCCTGGGCTTTTTTTGGTAGGGAGATTTTTAATAACAGCTTCTAATTCTTCACGACTGACAGGTCTATTTAGATTGCTCACCTGTTCTTGGTTCAACTTTGGTATATGGTACTTATCTAAAAAAATGTCCATTTCTTTTACATTTTCCAACTTTGTGGCATATAAATTTTCGTAGTAAGATCTAATGATTCTCTGGATTTCCTCTGTGTCTGTGGTTATGTCCCCCTTTTCATTTCTGATCTTATTAATTTGCATGTTCTCTCTCTGCCGTTTGATTAATTTGGATAAGGGTTTGTCGATCTTGTTGATTTTCTCCAAGAACCAGCTTTTTGATTCATTGATTCTTTGGATTGTTTTCTGTGTTTTTTTATTTTGTTGATTTCAGCCCTCAGTTTGATTATTTCCAGTCTTCTACTCCTCCTGGGTGAATCAGCTTCTTTTTTTTCGAGAGCTTTCAAGTGTGCTGTTAAGTCTCCAATGTGTGCTTTCTCCGTTTTCTTTAATTGAGCACTTAGTGCTATGAACTTTCCTCTTAGCACTGCCTTCATAGTGTCCCATAGGTTTGAGTATGTTGTGTCTTTATTTTCATTAAATTCAAGGAAGACTTTAATTTTTTCTTTATTTCTTCCTTGACCCAGGGGTGATTCAGTAGTTGAATGTTCAACTTCCATGAATTTGATGGCTTCCTGGGGGTAGCACTGTTCTTGAATTCTAACTTTAATCCATGGTGGTCTGACAAGACACAGGTAGTTACTAATATTTTTTTGTATCTGTGGAAGTTTGCTTTGTTACCCAGTATGTGGTCAATTTTCGAGAAGGTTCCATGAGCTGCAGAGAAGAAAGTATATTCTTTCCTATTTGGGTGGAATGTTCTATAGATGTCTGTTAAGTCCATTTGATTCAATACCTCCAATAATTCTCTTATTTCTCTGTTAGGTTTCTGTCTGATTGACCTGTCCATTGGTGAGAGAGGAGTGTTGAAGTCTCCTACTATTAGTGTGTGTGGTTTGATGACTGTCTTGAGTTCTAGAAGTGTTTCTTTTACATAAGTAGGAGGCTTTATATTAGGGGTGTAGATATTCAGGATTGAGACTTCCTCCTGATGAATTGTTCCTGTTATGAGTATAAAATGTCCATCTCCATCTCTTCTGATTGATTTTAGTTTGAAGTCAATTTTGTTGGAGATTAGAATGGCCACACCTGCTTGTTTCTTAGGTCCATTTGCTTGAAAAACCTTTTCCCATCCCTTTACTCTGAGTAGGTGTCTGTCTTTGTGGTTGAGGTGTGTTTCTTGTAAACAGCAGAATGTTGGATCCTGTTTTCGTATCCAGTCTCTTAGTCTGTGCCTTTTTATAGGTGAATTGAGTCCATTAATATTAAGTGATATTAATGACCAGTGGTTGTTGACTCCGGTTATTATTACTTTTTGTTTGTTTGATTAATAGAGTTTGTATGTGTCCCTTCTTTGAGTTAAGCTCGTGAAGGGTCGCTAGATGTCTGAGTTATTGCAAGCAGTGCTGGCAATGTTGGACTCCATGGGTTGCGATTTTCCTTCTATTACTTTCTGTAAGGCTGGGTTTGTGGCTGCGAATTGTTTAAATTTGTTCTTATCCTGGAATATTTTGTTTTCTCCATTGATAGTGAATGATAGCTTGGCTGGGTATATTAGTCTGGGCTTGCATCCATGGTCTCTTAGTTTCTGCAGTACCTCTATCCAGGACCTTCTGGCTTTCATGGTTTCCATAGAGAAGTCCGGTGTAAGTCTGATAGGTTTACCTTTATAAGTTACTTGCCCTTTTTCCTTTGCAGCTCTTAATATTCTTTCTTTAATCTGTATGTTTTGTGTTTTGATTATTATATGGCGAGGGGATGTTTTTTTTTTGATCAAGCCTATTCGGTGTTCTGTATGCTTCTTGAACCTTCATAGGGATATCATTCTTTAGATTGGGAAAGTTTTCTTCTATAATTTTGTTGAATATATTTTCTGGTCCTTTGATCTGCAGTTCTTCTCCTTCTTCAATCCCTATTATTCTTAGATTTGGTTTTTTTATTGTGTCCCAGATTTCTTGAATGTTTTGTGATGAGAATTTGTTGGATTTGCTGTTTTCTTTGATCAGAGCATTTATTTTCTCTATGGTATCTTCAGACTCTGAGATTCGTTCTTCCATCTCTTGTATCCTGTTGGTTATGCTTGATTCTGTGGTCTCTGTTCGTTTACCTAGATTTTCCATATCCAGCCGGCCCTCGTTTTGTGTTTTCTTCATTGCCTCCATTTCAGTTTTCAATTCTTGAACTGTTTCCATTACCTGTTTGATTGTTTTTTCTTGGTTTCCCAGTATATCATTCATGGATTTACTCATTTCTTCGATTTTTTTTTATATTTTTCATCCATTTCTTTACTCATTTCTTCAATCTTTTTGTTATACTTCTCATCCAGTTCTTTAAGGGAGATATTCATATCCTGTTTAAGGGACTCTATTGCTTTCATAAGGGCATTTTTTCCCGCTTCTTCTGAATTAAGAGGTTCAAGTCCTTCTATTGTAGGGTCATTGGGTTCTGGTGTTTTCATGTTGCTTTTTAGATTGTTGGAGGAGTTCTTGCCTTGGCGTCTGCCCATCTCTTCCTTCAAATGCTCTCTACTGGATCTTCTAGTACCAGGTCAGGTTCCCTTGTTGGGCAGGGAATTCACTGACAGAAGGCCTACCTTTCCTCAGGCAGTCTATTGAAACACAGGCACTCCCTACTACTGGGTTGCACTCACAACCCAGGCCCAGCGAGCAAGGGAGTTGCTCTGGGGAGATCTTGTGGCCCCAGAGGGAAGGGGGGAAGAGAGGAAGGTGTACCTGGATAAAGGCTGGGACAGGATTCAGGAGAGCTCCACAGGGAGGAGTTGCCTCTGCCTGGTGACCAGATTGTCGAGGGGGGCGGGGAAAGGCTGAATTCCTCCTAGAGGAAGCCCTCTGGCCAGGAGAAAACTCACCCCTCCTCCAATGGGAGTCTGCTAGAAGTTCACTCTCTCCTGGATAAAGGCTGCGATGGGATTCAGGAGAGCTCCGCAGGGAGGAGTCGCCTCTGCCTGGTGACCAGATTGTCGAGGGGGGGCGGGGAAAGGCTGAATTCCTCCTAGAGGAAGCCCTCTGGCCAGGATAAAACTCACCACTCCTCCAATGGAAGTCTGCTAGAAGTTCACTCTCTCTTGCTGGCCAGGAATGTGATTGAGCTGGATAAAGGCTGGGAGGGGATTCAGGAGAGCTCTGCAGGGAGGAGTCGCCTCTGCCTGGTGACCAGATTGTCAAGGGGGGCGGGGAAAGGCTGAATTCCCCCTAGAGGAAGCCCTCTGGCCAGGAGAAAACTCACCCCTCCTCCAATGGGAGTCTGCTAGAAGTTCACTCTCTCCTGGATAAAGGCTGGGACTGCATCATATTATATTTTATTTTGGCATATTTTTGCCATCTCTTAGATGCCTGTTCATTTTTAAGGAGACAGAAAAGGAAGTGGATCTGGAAGGGAATACAGGAAGAGAGAGAGGAGATTGGAGGGGTAGAGGGAGACGAAACTACAATCAGGAACAGATGTAGAGACCCAAAGTCATATATTATGCAGAAAGATCTCTAAGTGAGATGTCTCCATCAAATTCCTTCTTTCAGAGCTCAGCAAACCCCATGGAAGAAAAGGAGCACTGGGGTTGTAAGGGTCAGATGGGATGAAGGACATCAGGAGAACAGGGCTTTCTGCATCAATTAAACAAGGTGCATATGAGGTAATAGAGACTGAAGCAGAAAACACAAGGCCTACATATCTGCACCAGGTTCTCTGCATATATAATATAACCATTAGCTTAGTTCTTGTATGGAATTATTGAAGAGTGGGTTTCTGACTCTTGTGATTGCTTTTGGGGTTGTTTCGCTGTGTCAAACTTCAGTATGATAGTTTTTGCTTCATCATATTATATTTTATTTTGGCATATTTTTGCCATCTCTTAGATGCCTGTTCATTTTTAAGGAGACAGAAAAGGAAGTGGATCTGGAAGGGAATACAGGAAGAGAGAGAGGAGATTGGAGGGGTAGAGGGAGATGAAACTACAATCAGGATATATTGTATAAGAAATGAAGTAGTTTTCAATTATAGGGAAAAAAGATATCTAGAAGACCAGTATGAACACCACAAACACACACACACACGCATACATAGACTATCTCACACACACCACCTTATATAAGGAAACAACCCCTGAATTTTCTTTGGTTGATATAAACAAAATTTATGTAATACATATAAAAATACTATGAAAAATGTATTAAGGGAAAGCAAGTTTTGCTATTGGAAGAATACATCTCAGAAAATGTAGCAAAATGAGTAAATAAAAATAGTCATATAATTTATTACAATATTTTTCATTCAAATACTAAAATCTTAACTTCAGAGCATCAAAATGTTAATACTTTCAGGATTAGGTCCCTGAGGGTATTAAAAGCACATGAAGTTATTAAGGTGGCACTATCATATGTCTGGTATCCTTATGACATGAAGAAATTTTCAGAGGGAAGACCACAGAAAGGCATAGGAAGAAAATAACCATGAGTTGCTGTGAGATAATACTCTTGTACACTGTACAGATTTGTCACTCCTATTTGTTTACTAAAACAATGATTGGCCAGGAGCCAAGTAGGAAGTATAGGCAGGACAACCAGACTAGGAAAATTCTGGAAAGAGAAAAAGTCAGAGATGCAGTCACTAGCCAAATGTATAAAAAGCAAGATGAGAATGCCTTACTGAGAAAAAGTACCAAGTCATGTGACTAAACATAGGCAAGAATTATGGGTTAAGTTGTAAGAGATAGTTAATAATAAGCCTGAGCTAATAGTCCAAATAGTTTACAATTAATTGGTAACTATCCTTACTCCTGTTGGCTGTTTGCTGGCAGCAAGCGAAGATTCAGTTCCTTTAAGACTTGGTATTAGCAGCAAAAACAACATGGCAGCACTTTTTAGGGGCCATGCCACCAAATACTTAAATGGTATTCATGGTCAGGCTGTTGCATGCTTCTTGATGGTGGCATGGACCTAGAAACTCCACAGAGTTGTGGCAATAAATCTGGTTCCCACCAGTACCTCCACCATGAAGCAAGACTATAAAAAAGCTAGGGAATGAAGTGGATCCAGCCACCAAATCTAAAACTTTAATCATAACCATATCGCTTAGCAGATTAAAGACTCACATGGTCATATAAATGTAGAGATTTCAGTAAACACAGATTTAGGCAGAAAAAAACTTCTAAATGGTTTACAGTATGTTTAAAAACATACATAGGTTTGGGAGAGAAAATAAAAAGGATAGAGAATGTCCTTTAAAAAGAGAAAGAAAAAAAATAAAGTAGTTGGGTGTGGGGGCACACACTTTTAATCTCAGCACTTGGGAGGCAGAGGCAGACGTATCCCTCTGAGTTTGAGGTCAGCCTGGTCTATAGAGTAAGATCCAGGACAGCCAAAGAAACACAGAAAAATTCTGCCTCAAAAAAATATTAAAAAATAAAAGAAATACAGTTAAAAAAAAGTCAAGTGAAGGTGGAAAATACACAGAGAGTCTGGGTGTTGTTTGTTATTGTGTTGTCTTTGAATTGTTTGACTACTGAGGAAGGATCAGGAAGTGCTGAAAGGCATTTGATTATAAATGCTGCTGGATTAATCCAACTTATATATTTTGAAAATGCCTTGGCTTTGAAATTTAAGTGAAAAGATTTGTTACTTTGGGGAAGAGATTTTGCTTTTGTTCCCACAGGAAATGAAAGACTATGAATTAATTCTGAGTTAAGAAAAATAAGTTTTTTTAAAAAAAATGTTTGATCAAAGAAGACCCCCTGAAAACTCTCCAATGAGAACAGATGTCCCAGATGATTCAGTGTTTCAGAGCATATCTACTGCAGTTTCTTCAAAGTTCTGCATCTAGAGCAGCCTCAAGAATGCTTGCTTAGATGATCAAGCCTCACAGAATACCCCAATCAGAACTTCACCATAACCCTAAATTTTCTCTGGGCTCCCATAAGATTGTAAGTACCTCCAATCAACAGGAATTGGCCTGGAAAGTTATGCCTACATTCCCAAAAACTGGCTTATGGATATTTGTCTTTCTTTAGGATGTTGGTTACAAGTTGTTATGGATAACGTTCAGGAAAAAAAGCTAAACTAAACAGATCAGATTCAGTGTTTTTTATTTTAAAAAGAGAAAAGGGGAAATGCTGTGGGATAATGCTCTTGTACACTGTAAAGATTTGTTACTTATATTGGTTTAATAAAATGCTGATGGGTCAGTAGCTAGGCAGGAAGTATAGGTAGGGCGACCAGGCTAGAAAAATTCTGGGAAGAGGAAAGGCAGAGATAAAGTCACCAGTCAGATGCAAAGGAAGCAAGATGAAAATGCCTTACTGAGAAAAGGTACCAAGCCACATGGCTAAACATAGGCAAGAATTATGGGTTAGGTTATAAGAGCTAGTTAGTAATGAGCCTGAACTGATAGTCCAACCAGTTTATAATTAATATAAGCCTCTGTTTGTTTCTTTGGGACTAAATGGTTGGAAGATCAGGCACATAGCAAGTTCTGTCTACAATGAGTAGAATAAGAGAGGCCTCAGATGAAATCAACCCTTCTAAAACCTTGAACTTGCACTTTCAACATCAAAGACTATGAAAACATTTTATCCTTTTAAGTTACTTGGTGTGTGGTACTTTGTTATGTCAGCATTAGCAAGCCAATGTGTCCCCTTAATAAATGAAGATCATGAAATAGAAATGTTAAAGTTCCAGGTTTGAGAAAGAGAATAAATGGAAATGTGTGCTGAGGAAAGAGATACAAATGAGAGGAAAATACGTCAGAAACAAAAATCAAATAAAACACACACAAAAATAATATTTGATTCATAAGCTCTGTTGAAAGCATTCTAGGATACAAAGTATGGAAATAACAAAAGTTCATCATGCAGAGAAAATAAGGAAGATGTTTGAAAGAATTACAGGAAAAATTAATAAATCAGTTAACCTAAATCTAATATATATATATATATATATATATATATATATATATAACTGGAGATGCTAAAACAGAGTACAAAGCAATTTGATAGTACAAATAGTTGAGCAGGCATATTAAAGACCCTGCCTCATGTTTGCAATAGTCATGAACAACAAAAGTTGTTCGTGGAGAAGTTATTCAATTTGGGGGGGGGGGGGAGATGGGGTCTTTGAGCAACTAACCAAAAAGATTGTTATTTTTTGAAGAGAAATTGCATGAAATGTTCTCAAGAAATATGCAGTAATAGAAATCAAAAAAGAGTAAATCAAGGAGTAGCTTTTGACCCTCTATTTCTCAGAAGAGTCACATATGAAGAAAACAGTTGGCCTGGAAAACCTGAGTATCTGAGCTCCAGCCATGGGGCCTGCATGGTGGAAGGAGACAGTCATCTCACAGGCTGCCTTCTGACCATACAGAAGTGCTGTGGCATGGCACATGCATGCCATATCATGTGAACACACACACTCACACAAACATGCTAAAATAAATAAGTACAATAAAGTACTTTTTAAAAAGGATTAAATCAAATATGAGAATTTATCTGATTAAAAATGAAAATATATTTTCCTATTATGCAGGATGACACAATTAATTAGAAATAAAGAAATAGAAGATAAAATGTTCAGGAGCTTATTACCTCACCTATATAGTTTACAGAGTATTTATTCAGTAAAATCACTAAAGTTCTGTGCTCATAAGCACAACTTACCATTACAAGTAGAAACACTAAAAAAACACTGCTAATAAAATTAAGCTATATCACAGATGGACAAAGAAAAAGATGCTTGCTCGTGGTAGAACCAAAACTTACTGTTAAGTAAATATAACATATTCTCTTATATAAACATTTAATTATAAAAGTAATCTCTAAGACAAATACGTAAACTTTTCTACATGACATTTCAAGCAATTGACGTGCCTAACTAATAGGCAGCAGGAGATTCACTCAGGACTTTATCAATATTATAGAACAGAGAATAGCACATGATGCATGACCACAGAGATAAGATGAAACAGTCTGTATAAAAGTTTATAAATGTAAATAAGTTTAATTTATTTGCTGAAAAGCAAAAGGTTGCTTTTAACAATAGATTTCAAAGAAAAACCCAACACTGGATTTTGTAACAAAGTGATACAGAAAGTTTAGAAACAAAGCCACATGCAAAAGTATTCTGAGTTGAGAGAGAGAGTTCCAGCTGTGACCAGGTAGAGATCATCAAAATTGTCCAAAAAACAATTCATCAAGGATCTGGAAACAGAACCAGGGCAGACAATGCATTGGAAAGTATCCATGCTTGCAAAACCTTGATGTTTCAGGCATGAACACAGACTCAAGACATCGCTGACTCAGGCTGCTTGAGCAGCCCGCTCTCCAGTTCAATAGCAAGCATGGTAACTTTACCAGAGGAAGAGGGGTTTGGAAAGCACCTATCGGACCTAGAGGGGATACTTCTATTTGGATGGTGGACTGAAAATGGGAAGAGCCAAATCTCTTGTTGTTTCCAAAAGTGACAAGCTAAGAATTACAGAGAAGTCACTAGAGAGACACAGGATGCTTTCTTCCAGCCTATGGATATCACATGGAATGATGGTGGACCAGCCAGATCGTGACAACAGGAGACAGAGAAGAGGGCAGGATATGCTTCATTCAGCTCTGCATTGCAGAAAACACGTATATGCAGGAAAACCAAGAAGGGCCAGTGTGGAGAGTTAGAAAATTGAAAAAGGAAAAAAAGTCAACTTTTGAGTGTCCTTCCAAGCTTAACAGGAGCCTGAAGCCTTTCAAATAAACATATGTGAACAATGTCTTTCATTGGTCAATTAATAACCAATAAGCTGATCACATGACTTTGAACACAAAGGTGTGGCATCTTTAAAGTAAATCTAAAAACAAAGAATAAATAAGCTCAGAAGAGACACATTTGATGGTTTTATATATAGCAGATGAAATATATTCCACAGAAATGAGTTAAAATAAATTAATTATGGGTAATAAATAAAATAAATGAATAAATCACAAAACAAAAATTTAAAATAAGTCAAAATACTTAGTTGTTATACAAGGGCATCTAAGTGTTCATGGTTTAATTATCTAAAATTATGAAAGAAAATAAAAGTGCTAGCCATAAAGTTGAAACAGACAGTATCCAATTAAACACTACCTCTGAGTAGATGCATATCCAGATGTGGGATTAAGTATACAATATATTTCAAAGTAAGGCTGTTGAAATAACTAAATGATATTAACAATGACTCCATAGATGGGGAGTCTCAATAGAGAAATAGAATTGACATTTTAAACATGGAAACTCCAAAACTTCAAAGTACAGAAACCATGAAAAATACACTAGATGGGATTAGCAGCCGAATTAAGGTGATAAACCTGGTCCAAGGGAAGTAAAAAAGAAAGAATAATAAACATAGTGTCAGAGACCCAAGGTGGAACTTTTTGTATGGCAGCATGTTCAATGGGAATACACGAAAAAGAAGAGAGATAAAGGAGCTTGAAAAATATTTGCATATATAATGAGCTTCAACATCTGAACTATGGTGGAGCACCTTAGGCAGCTGAGAAACTTAAAGTAATCCAAATAAGATAAATACAAAGATACTTGCAGAGGAAACAAATCCCAGTGCCATTATCAATGGCTTCTCAGACAATCCCCGTGCCAGCCACATTCAGAGAATCCGGTTTGATCACGTGCTCGTTCAGTCCCAGTCCAGCTGGCTTTGGTGAGCTCTCATTAGATCAGTCTCCTTGTATCAGTGGGTGAACGCACTCCTCACGGTCCTGCCTTCCTTGTTCATGTTCTCCCTCCTTCTGCTCCTCATTTGGACCTTGGGAGCTCAGTCCAGTGCTCCAATGTGTGGCTTTTTGGGACCCTAGTCTGTTTGGATGCTCACCTTCCTAGACCTGGAGGGAGGGGGGAAGAACTTGAACTTCCCACAGGGCAGGAAACCCTGACTGCTCTTAGGGCTGGAGAGGGAGGAGGAGAGGGAGTGGGGGGAGTGGAAGGGTATTGGGAGGAGGGGCGGAAGTGGAAACTCTTATAAATTAATAAAAAAAAATAAAAAAAAGTGTTTCAAAAAAATACAAAGATACTCACATCTAGGCTCATCAAAATTAAAGTGATAAAACACAAAAGACAAGCAAAAAATTGAAAGTGAGAAGAGAAAATTCAGCTTCTCATGAATAGTAGATTTTTTTTTTGTCCAAAAGGATAGAGGAGGAATAGCTGAAGAATGATATAATCACAGAGGAGAACTGAAAACATTGCTTGTGGAAAGTTCTATTTCTAACATGGACAGTGTCTGAAAATGAATGTGTAATTATGATATTCTGATGTAATAAGAGAACTTAATAATAAGTTCTGCAAGCAGGACTGTCCTGTAAGATATTTCAACAGGAAGTCCATTAGTCCAAAGGGAAATAATTTCATATATTAATTCCCACCCATACGAAGCCCTGAAAAATCCTGGAGACGGGAGCTATGTGATCAAAGGCCCAAACAGTCCCAGAATACGTATGCTGACTGCACTGGACCTGCAAGGAAGTCTTAAGAGACATCAGAAGGAGCTAGTGTAACTCAAAACACCTCCAGTGACCGTGAACCAGGAGGAAGTTAGAAAAATTGCCTGCCTCTCTACTTGCCATGTTCTAGTCTCATACACAGTAGTTTAAACAGCATCTCTCTGACTTCATGAAGAACCATCTGTGTTACATGTCACTGGCTTTTGTAGTGACAGACTCCTGTTTATTTGTCACTTGGTTTCCATTTTTTTTTTGAGTGTTTTTCTCTTTTAGGCTGAAAATTCCCCTCGCCCTAAAGTCTTTGGTTTATAATTTTGGAGGGAAGCAAACTAAGAGGACAGGAACCAAAACTGGTCCCAGAAGTCAGACCATCTGGATGAGATTTGGGAGTTGCCTTAGCAACCTGCCTAAAAGAGTTCAGAGCCCATCAGTGGTACCTACTGTCCAAATACTAACAAGCATCTCTTGTTATAGCATTACAGGATGCTTTTCTATCTGTCTAGAGAGAACGTTCTCATTCTAGTTCTTAGCTTCAGCCAAGTGTGATTGCAAAATCATGAGAATATTTATTTCTATATTTGCCCAATGTCTATTTACTGTGCCTTATCATGTGTCAGTCTGCTAGATACTAGACTCACCCAGAATAGCAGAGGAAAAGACTTTTCCTCAAGGAACTAAGAGTACAAGAAAGAAGCATTTAAGAAGCCAGGAGCGTTTCCATGGGACAACTGAGGCGATGCTCCTGACACGCAGTAGCATGGTCGTCTCTAAGGCTCTCACCTGTGGTGACCCGTGTTACAGTAGAAGAACTGGGCTACCACGAGCTGCTGATCCCAGCAGGTGTTTGGGGGCAATGACAGTGAGGACTGTGGAGAGTGTTGTCTGCTTTGAAAGGAACTGAAACCCCTACAAAAATAAAAAATGATATGCTCAGTGGTGCAAACAGTACAGAGTAAAATTAGAAAATAAGAAAATAATCAGAAATGCAGACTCTTATAGCACAGAGCGGTGCATATGGCATGTACCTTCTTCACTTAGCCAATGGATATGGTGCCATCACCATCACCCAGCGCTGCAGCAGAATCCAATGGCAACTTAGCCTCTCCCGACTGGCCCCAGCAGTCTGAAACCAAAGGTAAAGGATGGCTGTCCTTGTTTGTAGATGGCTTGATCTTGACATAGAAGAGACTGTAGTTCCCACTAAAAATTACTGGAACTGACCAACAAATTCTATAAATGTGTAGGACACAAAAATTAACATGTCTAAATGAATGTATCCTTTTTACACTAAAATAAACTTTCTTTAATAAGGAAATAAAAAACAATCCAAGTTATAATACCAGCAAAAATAAAATATGTAGGAATAAACTTAGCCGAGGAGGTGGCAGAGATATAACTGGAGACTGTAGAACATTAATAAAAGAACACAGAAAAGAAGCAATTAAATACAAAGACATTCGTGATTCTGGTTTGGAGCTATTAATATTGCAAAATGTCAATACTATTCAAAGTGATCTATAGGTCTGGTGTAATCCTATCAAAATTTTGAAAGCCACTTTTCATAGATATATAAAAAGTTCTAAAATTTACCACAGATATATACACATGATTGCTGTAAGACAATGGTCTTTTATCCTGTCACTTGTATTATTTTTAATAAAATGATGATTGGCCAGTATACAGGCAGGAAGTAGATGCAGGGCAATGGGGACCAGGCAGGTCGTAGAGGTGGGGCAACGAGAATTCTGGACAAAGGGAAGTTTCAGTCCGTAGTCGTGACCCAGACGCAGAGGAAGCAAGATGTGACTGCCTTGTCGAATAAGGTACTGAGCCACGTGGGTAACATAGACGAGAATTATGGGCTAATATAAGTTATAAAAGTTAATGAGAAGCCTGAGGTACTAGGCCAATCAGTTTATAATTGATGTAGACCTCTGTGTGATTTCTTTGTGACTTAATGACTGTGGGAACCAGGCAGGACAGAAACCCCAGTGAACACATGATACTAATGCAATTATGACAAAAAAGAACAAATCTGGAGTACTACACTATCAGATTTGAAACTATGTATTGCAAAGCAGTAGTGATTGAAACAGCGTTATACTAGCATAAAATAGAACCCATCAACCACCAAACACATGTAGATCAGTAAAGACGTCATTCAATAACAAAATGTTCTCAAAAAATTTAAAAAATGCTAATGATATTAGACACATGAAAACATATCCCACCTCACTAGCAATTGGAGAAATGCAAATTAAAATGACATTAGGATTTCATTTCACTTTGGCCAAAATGGCAGCCATTAAGAAAACAAATGGTATACTGATGAGGGTATAGACAGAAGGGCACCTTTATAGACAGCTGAGTGGGATGTGAATTAGTGCACTCGGTGTGGAAATTATTATTAGGGTTCCTCAAAAACCTGAAAGTAGAATTACCAAGAACCTGATTATGTATACCTTTTCTGTGTTTTTACCCAAAACTCCACAGGAACATTTTATAATGCATTTTGTTCTCAGCACTGTTCACAGTCGCTATGGAGCCAGTTTAGAACCAATAGAGAGGTGAAAAGGAAAGTATATGAATATATCAAGAAATAGTTTAAGACATGAAGAATGAAGCTATGTTTTTGCTGAAAAAAATTAATACAACTGGAGATAAACATATTAAGCAAATTAATCCAGTCTCGGAACAACAAATATTTTATATATCTCTCATGTGTTGTTTCTAGATTTTAAGAAGACACATAAAATCGTAACATATGTGTGGCATTGGTCTAGGAAAATAGAGTAGTAACAGAAAGGTAGAAGGGGACAAAAGGGGAGCATGCTCAATGTAAGTAGAATTTTATATTAAAAATATGTCCTTATGTGACCCAAAACCCTGTGATGTAAATATATACAAAGAAAAACTTAATAATCATGGCAGAGAAGATGGCACAGAGAAGTGACATAGTTCTTTCCACAAGCCTGTAAATCTAAGTTTGAACCTTGCTATCCAGGAAGAAAAAACAGAGATCAAGCCTCATTCCCTATAACCCAGCAGGGATGGGAGAGACAGGAGGATCCCTGGAATTCAAAAGCTAGCAAGACTAACCAAACTGATGTACTCCATGTTCTTTGAGAAACCCTGTCACAAAATATAAGATGGAGAACAGTTGGGGAATAAACTGGAAGTTAACCTGCGCACACACACACACACAGAAATACACAAGCATACAAGCATGTGTGTATACAAAAACAAAACCATGAATGTTGAGTCTCTTAATCATGAGGGAAATAATGGTCAAAAATACAAGGAGAAGTTGTCAGTCTCTCCAATAAGTGATTCTGGGAAAACCAGATATCCATATGGGCAATAAAGTTGGACACTTGTCTCACAGAATATATAAAATAAACTTAAAAATTATAAAATCTGTAAACGTGAAGCTTGAAACTGAGAACCTCCCAAAATAAAACATACACAGTGGTAGGCAGAGTTACTACGTAATGCTGGTCTACGCAGTTATTGTTTAAATTTGATTGCAAAAGTGCAGGCAGTAAGAGAAAGATATACAATAGAATTGCATTGTGATGAATTCTGGTGATAGCCCAGATTAAAGGGCATAGAGAAAGCAAAAATTGCCTTCTGCCTGCTTGTTCACATTCTTGCTAATAAGTCCATCTCTCCTGTAGCATTCCTCAGCTAATGTTGAAACGGACTGAAGACCATAAGCTTTCTGGAGTCTTCTGGCCTTCAGTCCCAGGATGGGAAGGCTGATATAACCAACCTCCTGGACTGAGAAACTTTCAGATGCTCGGCCTCTCCAGCGTGAGAAATTGCTGTTGAGCCACCCTGACAGCATCCTGGAAGTCAGCCTAAAAAAAATTCTTCTCTTAAGGTACGTATTCATTTTATCAATTCTGTTTCTTTAGAGAGCAAAACTAATGTATACAGCAAAATGGAAAGCTTCTACATATCCAAAGAAATGAGTAAGGAGACCTTATTGAGAAGAAGTATTTGCAAGCCATATACCTAATAAAAGGTTAATACCCTCATAGATAACTCACAAGAAACTCAGCTAACTATCACTGTGTCTTTCCTCGTCCATGGTCATGCGCTCTCTCTCTCTCTCTCTCTCTCTCTCTCTCTCTCTCTCTCTCTCTCTGTTTTCTGCATTGCTTATTCCTTGTCACTCCCATCTGTGTCTCAGTGCTCTCACATACTTGGCATACCCTGCATAGGAAGCACCCCAGAGATTACCCTATATCTGAGAATTGAATATCAATAAAAATATTATAACTTACTTTTGAGCATAAGAATAAAGGAGAAAGGAGCTTTGATCTATAAAGTCAGAAATTGTGCAAAGATGATCTTTGTACAGATTTGAGTCAGATTTAAGTGAACATGAAGCTATTCACTAAGTAGTTTTGGATATCTAAAAATGGAGTAGCTATTCTTTTATAACAGAGTTACAGTCTCATAATACGCCTCTTGCTTCTTCAATTGCTCGTGTATTTGAACTAAGAAGTTAGTACATATTTTCTGGGTGGTGAATGAATGGACTAAAGCTTATACTTGAATTGCATAAATGATAGTTCCTGGTCTTTTCATGGCAAGTATAAAAGATAATGATACCATTTGGAGTTGTTTTAGGACCATATAATTGGATTGTCACTGGAATATTTGAAAAAGGACCTCAAATCTGGTGCACCAAGAGGTTCCACTATAAAATTGGCTCTATAATCAAGACAATGTACTACATCCCTAAGATTACTGAGGTTGGCATTTTTCTTATTTTTAAATATTTCTTCTATTCCCCAGTTTATTGTGTCAAAGTCTACTTCTGTCTCTTCCCCTGCCTCCAACTCTTTGGAGTCCTTTCTGTGCCCTCTGTCTTCCAGCCACCCTAAGTGTGTTCATTTCTTCCTTTATATTTTTAAAATCAGGGGTGTGTACTGTAGCATGTAGAAGGGTCAACACACGCGAAGGACTAACTAGACTTCTTTACAGTTTTGTGGTTTTGCAAAGTGTCTATAATTGTACCATATTTAAAAACTATAGAAGTGAGAAAGTGTCTATTAGAGGCTTAGACTTTATCCAGGCTCAAAAGTCAAAGATTTGAGTGAATTACTGTTTATCTTTTATACTATATCAATTTTTCTTTTTGGTTTTTCAAGATAGAGCTCCTCTGTGTAGCCCTGGCTCTTATGGAACTTGCTCTGTAGACCAGGCTGGCTGGGAGCTCAGAGGTCCTCCTGTCTCTGTCTCCTAGTGTTATGATTAAAGACATGCACCCCATAACCCAACTGCACTGTATTCATTTTAAGGAATAGTGTGCCTAGGCCCTGTAAGAACCACTTTTAGACTGCTGAGCCCCAGTGAAGAAGCCAAGAGAAATGTGGTGAGTCGGTGAGGAAAAAGCTCAGGAGCAGCTCTGACAGCTTTATCCATTAAAAGTAAACACTCTTGAAAATGTAAAATCAGCTCCGGGGCACAGAGTTCTGCTAGATCAAGATGACAGAGGAATTCTTACACATGTGGAGCTTTAAAGGAATGAACCGCAGGCAGCTTCAATCATCCAGGGAGCCTTTCCAAGGGGCAGGCTAGAGCCCTAGGACTGAATCCTTGGACCTCTCCCGAGAAAATCTCCTGTCCATAACAGATGCACAAATGGGAACTTAGAAATCACTCCCAGAGATCATATTGAAACAGTTTGGTTTCTAAGTTGATTTCTTGTCCCAAAAGAAGTTGGAAATCAAGCCTTTCTATTGGAAATGTCACAAATGTCAGTGTGCTGGCTTTGATAGATGTTACATTTTTGCTTCACAGATTTTTAACCCAATTAGGTTGTAGATAAAAATGAAAAATGTTTTCTGGGCTGACCATTTGGTATCAGAACCAACTAGTGTACATTTTTGGGAAGACTATTTTTCCCACTCTTAGCATTCCTGAGTTGCCTGTAGTTCTTTGTAGAGTGTTGAAACCCCACAGTTCTGCCCATCTACTTTGGGATGTCTATTATTGCTGTCTTTCTTCAGCTCATGATTAGGCAGTCATGTTGGTGAGACTTTATGGATGTAGTTCTGATACTACTAGAAAATACAATCTCACAAAAAACTCCCTGATCTTCTGGCCCTTATAGGCTTTCTGACCATTCTGCTTTCTAAATGTTCCCTGAGCCAGTTTAGGAAATGTATTGTAGATGCATCTGTTGGGATTTGGAAAATATCCTTTTCATTATGTATGTATGTATTATTATGTATATATATATATGTATATATATATGTGTGTGTGTGTATGTATGTATGTATGTATATATACACACATATATCCCAAGGTGTACCAAGAAGGTGTGAATAAGTCCTTGGGACCAAGGTGAAGAATGAAAGATCATCATAATGGATCAGAGCAAAAGCTCTAGGCTCAGAAATTCCAGACCTACCAATTATTATCTATTTAACTCTAAAATGTGACTTGATCTCTCTACCTCTAACTCCTTGGCCATTAGACCAAGATGATGATGATGATGATGATGATGATAATACTACTACTACTAATAATAATAATAATTCTATTATGTTACATGTAATAAATTAATGTAGAGAGCATTTAGAGATTTATTTTAATAAATAAGTCTGATTCAATTCAACAAATATTTATGAAGTACTGTCTTAGGATTATTATTGCTGTGAAGAGACACTATGGCCATGGCAACTCCTATAAGGAAAAAACATTTAATTGGGTGGCTTACATTTTCAGAGGTTTATTCTGTTATAATCATGGTGCAACCCCAGTGACACATTCCTTCAATAAGGCCACATTCACTCCAACATAGCCACACCTTCTAATAGTACCACTCTCTTTGGGGTCCATTTTCTTTCAAATCACCGTAAGTACAAACTATAGAGGGGGCACTGGGTGTTACTAAATGAAAAATTAATAATGAACAAGACACTATGGCATCTGTCCCAAAGTTTGTATTATATAACAAATCATTGTCTTGTATTTAAATGTCTAATCACTTTGGCAAACTCTGTAAAACATTCTGTAGAAGACTCTGACCACAAAGAAAATGAGCTATTTTTCACAGAAATTTTGAAAGCAAATGTGAAAATTGCAGCTATTATTTGGGACTATCAGTGAGCTCCATAACATTTTATTTAGGCCAAAATGCTTTTACCTGAGTGATGTAGACAGTTTCCTAGGCCTCTACTTCCCAAAATATTATTTTCAATGCTGTTTAGACCTTGTTGCATCCACTTTATAAAAAATCAGAATATAATGGATAGGTCAACCCAAAACTTCTACAGGTATTGAAAACAAAGATAAGATTTCCTTGTTATACCCAATTTCTATGGGAAAAATCCCCAGATTCAGATATACATCTTTGGTTACCATGGTTACAGAAAGCAAGTTGTGAAATTAAGTTGTAGAGGACGGCACGACTGGGGCCTTTGAATTCTGCACTTTTCTTCTTGATTTTATAAATACTCCGTGATAAAAATGAAAATGGCTGAAATCTACTTATCTTCAGGGATAGGTTTACAGATTAGTCCATAATGACCACACAAAAAGATTGCAGCAGCAGAGGTGGAGACAAAGAACTCTTAATGAATATCCCACCTGACATTTCCAAGGAAACTGGGAGAAATAGAGGCTTGCTTCTGCTTCTTTCAAATACAAAATATCTAAATTTTCTAAATTAGTTATAAATGTATGTATTTGATAGTCAGATTAAAGGGAGTTTAACATTCATCCCTCAGTTCTCCTTCCCTGCCTACAGAATAAGAACGAGCTAGATGTATGAGACTTTAAAATAGTTCTTTCATGGTGAACTATCATCCTTCAAGAAACCAGTTGGTTGAGTTGTTCCAACTGACGCTATCAGCTACATCTTGACTAACATGATCCTATGGGGTCTCAACCACAAACAGAAATAGCATTTATGTCCTAAAGGCTGAAGACTGGAAAATGGTAAATAGGAATAGGACCCTGAGATTAAACAGAATGACAGACAGGTCAGCATAATGAGTAAGAGTATAAGATGGCTGGGCATCAAGAGGAGTGCTCAGAAGACTAAAGTAAAGTAGGGAAGTAGCCTGACCTTGCAGCCTATATCTTTGTAGAACTGACAGAAGTTAGATATCTGTTTAAGTCAACTTCTAACCACTGTGACTTCATGCATGAAGGACTCCATCTACACAGAGAAAAGGCTTGCAGTTATAGAGTTTGTCCCACTATTTGGAGCCTGAATCAAGGTAGCACAAAATGGCAGAAGCACATGGTAGTATGAAGCCTGATTCTTTAAATGAAGTGGGGTCCCACAATACCCTGTAAAGGTATGCTCCCAATGTCTTAAAGACATCCTACAAATGTCCTTTCTTAAATATTTCACAACCGCTGAATAGCATCACTTGAGGTCTAAGATTTACTACATGTGCTGTAGGGAAATGCTTGACATTCAGATGATAGCATATTCCCAGATAAGTCCTCATACCAAAAAGCAACAAATGTGGTACGTATGCTCTGGAGTCTGAGGAAGACAAACAGACTCACTCATCAGTCCCCTTGTTTAGAAGTTTTGAAAAGACAACATATTCCAGAGCAGAATAAAAAGAGAGGGTGAAGGTGACACCATCGGAACTGCCTCTGTATGGATGGCAAGATGCTTCTCTTACAATCCAAATGGTGCCAAGGCGGCAGCAGAAAATGGCTATCACTGCAAATATCTCCCCAGAAAGGTGCCAGGGGATCAAGGGACCACATAGTAAGAGGTCACATGGTGATGTGGGATTCCCCTCTGTATGCAGTGATTACCATCAATGAATAAAGAAAACTGGCTTGGCCTGATAGGGTAGAACAGAACTAGGCAGGGAAAACTAAACTGAATGCTGGAAGGAAGAAGGAGGAGTCAGAGAGGAGACATAGAGCTGCTGCCAGAGACAAACATGTTGAAATTTTGCCGGTAGGCCATGAGCCTCGTGTAAATGGAGATGGGTTAATTCTAGATGTAAGAGCTAGCTAGCAATACGCTTAAGTGATTGGCCAAGCAGTGATTGAAATAATGAAATTTCTGTAGTTATTTCAGAAGTCTGGGTGGCCCAGTAGCAAACAAGCAGAGAGTGGCCTGGTACACACTAGCAACCTCTTCTTACAATAACAGGGTAAACTGAAAGTGGCCAAAAAGCAAGAGGGCAAGAAAAAACATTAAGCAGAGCTGTGGTGACAGTATTTTAGAACTTAGGCACTGAAAGGACTTCCAAATTGCTCAATAATTAAACAGCAGAGTTTAAGACTTGAGACTGTCACCCCCAGAACACAAAGGGACAAGTTTTGAAATGTTCTTTTCCTTTATTGCTCTAAGTGCCTCCTCTGAATATCCAAAATACAAAGATATAGTAGGAGTATTAAACATAATAGAATATACCTTTTCCCATGGCAGAGAATAGAGCCTCTGAAAGCTCTCTATTTTATGAGATAAATAAGTGTATATTTAGATTAAACTTGTTAAGTAACTTTTTTTAAAGTGATAATTGTAAAACAAGAATTGATGTTTATTACAAACTCTTGTCTAATATACTCTCTGCTCCTTGATCATAACTCAGGAAGGGGTGGAGAGTATATTAGACATGAGTTTGGAAAAATTTTACTCCATCGATGTTCAAAACAGTTAGGCTTTTCCATAGTGAGTCAATCACTCTTTGGTGGCCTTTACATCAGTTCTAGCCTCCAGGTTCCCGCCCTGTTTGAATTCCTGCCCTGACTTCCTTGACGATGAAGACTAATGTGGAAGTGTAAGCCAAATCCTGCCTTCCCAACTTGCTTTTAGTCACGGTTTTCCATCACAACAGTAACCCTAACTAGAACAAGTCTAGTACTACCAAAATCCAACTTGGTAAACCAATGAGGTTACTAATAGAAATATGAATTAGAGATTATTTAGAGGGGTAGAAATTACTCAGATACAAGTGCACCACTGAGGGTCACTACAGCACAAATGACAGTTCACTTAAGCAGGGAACCTGAAGCACACTGCACAGCCTACAGACAGCTCAACAGGATAGAGAATGTCCTTTTCAAGTAACTCATATGGTCTGAATCTCTTCTGGGCAGCTGATCTGATCGAAATCTAAGCATGGCTTAATGTGAGGATACCTGATTAAATGAGATTGGTTCATCTGTCTTTATTGCTTACTCCTGTTTTGTTGGTTGATTGGTTAGATGGTTGGTTGCTTGCTAGCTTTGTGGGGACTAGTGAATATGGTCAGTTTCAGAGACTTCCTAAAGCTATTTTAAGTTGTTTGCATTGTGGCTTAAGGAGCTTGCAAGCAGGATGGAACGTTTCAGTCTCTGAGGATACTGATGAATAACAGCATTCGCCAAGAACTCCTCTGCCTTCTGAACCTGGCAAGGTCTGTTGACAGATGGCAAACAGGGGTAGCACTGCTCTGGGAGAACATTTGTTTATACAATGCAATGATAAACTGGACAGTTTGTTGATGATTGATTTTTAACTCTAGTAACATGTCAGTGTTTTTGAACAGCATTTCAAGTTACATGTACTATAAAATAGCATTTGGGAAGATATTTTCAGAACTACTCCCCACAAGACCATGCAAGAGAGTGAGAACTACAGATCTCTAGATGTCCATGACCAGATATTAGAAAGGTCTCTAACACTAATGCTAAAAATGTAGAAGTTGCATGATTGACAGGCCACCTTATGCTCTGGTCATATGCATATTACCTTTGCTCTTATGAGTAGAAGATATGAAGCAGAACCACAACAAAGGGCAATAAAATTAGTAGGTTTAGGTTAGAATAAAGCAGTAGTATTTCTTTTTTATGCTGGATCTGAGTCTCTAATAGTAAGCAACCAACCCCTAAAATAAAGAATCCTATAGAGGTCATAGAACATGTTCAAAGTAGATTCTATCCTGGTGTGCTTGTCATTCATCTAACCCCAGCCTGAAGGAATCAACATCTTCTGATACAAATCACGTGTCCTTACTTCACTCAGCCCCTGTACACAGTAGAAAGAGCACACTTGGTCAATTATTAACACACAACATTGATCTACAAGATAGAAAGGGTTTTAAAGGAACTAAGTACCAGTTAGACATCATGGAACAAGTGTAATTCAATTTTCACTGGAAGTAGTATTCAGAAGAAAATGATATCTTAACCAAAACAAACAAGTTGGAAGAACTTCTTTTGCTGGAGGAAGACAAGGCTAGAAGCCAGCCTGTGGATATGGTGAGACTTCAGTGCCGTGATCAGGCTGAGTTATGAGCTGTACAGCTAATGTCAGATCTGTTACATAAAACGGCTGGGCTCTACACTGTTTGAATCAAGACTAAGGACAAATCCGGCATTATGGCACATGCCCATAATCTTAATACCTGTGAGGTGGAGGTAAGAGGATTAAAAGTTCAAAGTCATCTTCAGCTACATAGCAAGTTTCAGTGCAGCCTGTATTTCATCAAACCCTGTCTCCAAACAACAACCACAAAAACAAAAATGCAGTCTGAAGATGGTTTAAATATCTCTAAAAAAGTGACCATCTTTTCTAACTTCAGAAATGCAAGGAATCTTACAGACCTCTAAGCTTTGGTAATCCTCCATGGCAACTGTAATTTAAATTAATGAATACTGACTTTCATCATTTCAAACAAACCAGAATTGATAGAAAGATAATAGGTAGATAATTTATCAAAATAATGATAAATGGTGTAGATAGATAGTTAGTTGGATGGATAGATAGATAGATAGATAGATAGATAGATACTTACTTGATGGATAGATACATGGATAATAGACAGTGAAAAAAGAGATGAGTAATGGATTATGGACCGACAATAGATAAGAGATGATATACTGATAGATGAGGGACAGATGAGTGATAAATGATAGGATTTAGATGACAGATATATGTATAATAGATAGATAATTTAAAATGGTAGATGATAGAGGCATAGGATATAAATAATAATTATATAAACTATAGTACATTTAGAAGGCATAGCAGCTATTCAGGATTATGTCTAATTTCTCCCTATAGGAGATGTACATCCTGCTACATAAGGGCACACAATAGAAACCAGTCTCAGTATAAGACTACGCAAAGGCAGGATAATTGGCTTTGTCCCCAGATGACTTTAAATCCCAAAATAATTAAATCATGGCTTGGAGTCATGCTCCCTGTCCACAGTGGTATTTGATACGTGAGAGGGGATCGGATGTGTTTGGAAAACGTCTCAAATGTCTTTGGAATTCTTATTTGTTCTGTATGGAAATTGAATCAAAGCATTGACATATTCCAATATGGTATAACATTGAGGCTGATGTTAATTTAAACCACCTGGATAGATAAGTCGCAAAATAAGACTCATACAAATAGTCCAATGTACAAGAAGATGTAGTTAAACCTCCTTGGGATTTAATATGAACATAAAACTTAGCTCACCATCAGCTTCTTGCTATGTTAAGTAGATTATGCACTTGTTTATCACAGAGTGCATCAAGCAGGAAGTGAGTGATCGGATAACTATGAAAATACAAACACTATGTGTGATGTCTTTATAAGATCCTTCCTTCTTGATTCAAAACTTTTCCTACCTCCTACCATTGCCCCCAAATCCTGGATATATTCATGCTGATGTGTTCTTGTGTATATCACATAAATGCTATCCTAAATGTAGACACTTGGGAAAACATGATGCTTTGAATAAGGGAGCTTAGACAAGGGGCTGTGGATGTAGTCTACATGAGAAAGAATTACACAGCAAGCTAACACTGCATATCCCCCCCAATGCATGTTTCAGAATTGTCCCTGAGTGGTTTCTGAGGAATGTGCTCTCAGTCATGGGAATATTTTGCCTAATAATAATGTTCTTGCTGGTCTATGGTCTGGTCCATACAGCTCTTATCTGATCAGCTAGTTTATGTTAACACTGTCAATTATATTTGCTTTTACCAAGGTCTGAGTAACTCAAGTGGGTCACACCAATGTGACTGAACTACATGAGAAATGTGTATCAAGAATCATGTGAGCTTTCTTAGTTGCACATACTTTGCAGTGTTACACTTCAATCTTGGCAGAAATCAATGCATCCATATGACAGCCCTGCAAGAGGCTGCCCAATAGTTTCTTCCAGACTTCATTCCAAAGGGTGATTACTTTCACTTAATATAATCTCTATCTTATAACTGCAATAAATTATAACCACTAATAAAGTGACCTTTCAGGAAGTTTTAATTACTTCTAGTTAACCATTAACCCTGAGGATTGTTTGCAATCCTCAAGGCATAAAAAAAAATGGGGAAACTACACAGAGGAGTAACATGAACTCTGAGACTAAAAGAAGTGATGGACCTAAAGAAGCATATATTTCATAAGCCATGAAATAATGTTAGGTAGATATACAGAATGGAGAATTTCACTGCAACCAAGGTTTTTGAATGGCAATAAATGCATAATTATTCCTGGCATGGTAATTCACAACTTTAATATCAGCATCGGGAGGCCAAGGACTGCTACGAACTGAAAGTCAGCTTTGAGCTTTGGCTACACAACTATCTAGTATCCAGTATGAGAAATAGAGAGGGGAAGAAGGAGAAAAGGAGGAGGAAAAGGAGGAGAAAAAGGAAGAGAAAAAAGAGGAGTGTTGTGGGTGGTCCTTCTGTCTATGTGTTGCTTTTATTGGTTAATGAATAGAGAAACTGTCTTGGCCTGTTGATAGGGAAGAGTGTAGATAGGCAGGGAAAACTGGACTGAATGCTTGGAGAAGGAAGGTGGAGAGGGAGATGCCATGGAGCTGCCACCAGAGTCAGTCATGCCAAAACTTTGCAGGTAAGCCACTGTCACGTGGTGTAGTTGGAGGTGCGGCGGGCTGTGTCCCGCTGCCCAGCTAGCTTATACCCTGAAACAACAACACACAAATTGTATTCATTTAAACACTGCCTGGTCCATTAGCTCTAACTTCTTACTGCCTAACTCTCACATCTTAATTAACCCATTCCTATTAATGGGTATCACTACTTGACTGTGACTTACCAGCATGAGTCTAACCAGCATCCATCTCAGGCAGGAGAATCATGGTGTCTGCCACACTTCCATTCTTCCCAGCATTCTGTTCTGTCTACTCTGCCCATCTAAAGGCTGCCTTATCAATAGGCCAAGGCAGTTTACTTTATTCAATCAGTGAAAGCAGCACATAAAAAGAAGACCCTCCTACACCATTTCCCCTTTTTCTGTTTAAACATAAAAGAAAGCATTTCACTTTAACATAGTAAAATTACATATAACAAAACAGTTATTATACATTATTTATATCTACTTTATCTTTTATCATAACAAAGAATAACTATAACTATCTATCTATTCTTCAACTCCATCAAAGACTCCAGAAGGATATAATATTACCTAAGGAATTACATTGTCAGCAACTTCCAAAACTCTAGAATTGATAGAGACATCTTGCTGTCTGTACAGTCACCCAAAGTTCTTCTGTACTGTTGGGGCATCCATCTTTGGCCTTCAGGCCCATAGTATCAAGCAGACTTTTTCATGAAGCAGGAAATTTTAAAAGAGTTAAGTCACTTTCTTTTGTATCCTGCAGAATGTATAGACTCTTTCATGAAGCAGGAACCCCGAAGGATCATCTCACCTTTAAGCAAGTTCAGCAATCCTCACTCTGTGGGTTTCTTGTGTCCAGTTTATACAATAGTCTGGGCAAGAGCAGTTTTTTGCCCAAATGGCTAACCAACTGCATAACAAGCCTCTTCGATGCCCAACTTCCTCTTGAAGTTCATTGGTGCTGTCAGGAACAGATGTGTCTCATTGTCATGAAAAGCCCTAAGTTACTAAAATATTAAATGCCATATTCTGTAGTCTTTGAAAGATATGAAGAATGCCTATCTAAAGTTTATCTATGCACATCTAGAAAATCTAACTAACATGACTACAAGCTTGACTATTATAGATGATTATCCTTTAACAACCTATATCTTCTAATTATATATTACATTTTTAAATGAATTACACAATCACAATACCTTAATCAAGACCAGAAATACATATACATAAAACAAAATTTACCTTAAATTTATAACAACAAAAGCAAAACCCATACCAGTGCAAATTATTCATCTCTATATCATATCCCCCTTTAAATGTAAATGAATGATTATAAACAATATTTGGGAATATGGGCACAGCTATTTCTCTCCAAACTGCTTCATGCTGAATGAGAGCATTGTTAATCACTCTTTTATGATGTATCCTATGTGATAGGTTCATCTCAGTCACCAGTTGAGTAAAGCAATTTTTTGAAGGTGTTCACAGCAACCTTTCAGGAGGGTGTGATCTATCATACCATACTGGTCTAGAAGGAATCCACAGGGTCTCATCCTCTGTGAAAGCAAAAGAAGAACCTCTTTTCCAAAGCATCATATCCTTAGACCCAAATTCTGAAGTGATAATACCTTTATAATATCCATCCTGGTTTAGCTTGGCAGCCCATGTAATGAGCTTAGCTTCTCTGTACTTAGCTTCTTCACAGTCAAAAAATTTAAATAAAACACAATCATAGATATAATCCAGACTCACTGTGAAATTTCCATTTTTGTGTGCTTTATTTCTCTTTACTTCTTTTACTCTATGACTTTCTGTACTCTGTCTCTTTAAAGACTTTACCCTTTTTATGACTTTTTAATACTCTTTTTCTTCTCTATCCCAAGCCTATGTATGTCTATCTAACACTATGACCCATTTAGAGGTCTGTGTTTGAATCTGTCCTATTGCACTGTCTTTAATTCTCTACTGTCTTGAAGAGATTTTAAAATGCTAAGCTCTTCAGAATCCAAGCTGCAACAATCCCAGGTCAAAAATAGGTACTGCCTTCTTGCCCAGCCCAGTCTAACATGGCAGAGCCACTTGTGCCTCTGAGCCATGCATACTGCACTGCTAGCATGGTGGTGCTGCTCTGGATGTTGGCTCTCTCCAATTTCAAAATGGTGAATGTTCCATTTCTGCTAGCTCTGGGGCCGATAGGTAAGAGCCATACTTAGCTGTTTAACTCTGAGACAGAGATTGTGGCACATAAATTCTTTCTGAGTTACAGCCAAATATACCATGCAGAACATTGCACAGCCTGGAAACATCTCTGTGTATGGTGGTTGGAAATCACCATGCTCTCCCGCCTGCCTAACTTGATCCCGTTGTCTGCTCAGGTTGAGAGCATCAAGCAATTGGCATGGTCTCAGAGTACTTTCTTCCTGATCCTGAGCTGGCACACAAACATCCAGTCCCGTAAAAGCCATTGAAATGCTTTATAGCCAGAGTTTGTACTGGCAGCACAGCCCAGGAAGACCCATTTTAAAATGGTGCGGCTTTTTTTTTTTTTTTTTTTTTTTTGCTGCTATTGCTGAATCAGGAAATCTCTCTATGGCACTCCCTAGCAAAGAGCAAAAATCTATGTTAACCTCATTTGTATGTGTGTGTTTGTGTGTGTGTGTGTGTGTGTGTGTGTGTGTGTGTGTGTGAAGAACTCCCTTTTAAGCCTTCTCAGGTTTTATGTAGATTTAGTCAACCACATTGGGCAGCCAATCTGTAGTTGGAGGAGTAGCAGGCTGTGTCCCACTGCCTGGCTAGCTTATACCCCGAAATAATAACACACAAATTGTATTCATTTAAACACTCCCTGGTCCATTAGCTCTAGGCTCTTACTGGCTAACTCTCACATCTTAATTAACCCATTTCTATTAATGTGTATCGACACTTGACAGTGGCTTACTGGCATGAGTCTAACCAGCATCTGTCTCGGGCAGGAGAATCATGGCATCTGCCACACTTCCTTTCTTCCCAGCTTTCTGTTCTGTCTACTCTGCCCATCTAAGGGCTGCATTATCAAAAGGCCAAGGCAGTTTTCTTTATTCAACCAATGAAAACAATACATAGAAAGAAGACCCTCCTACACCAATATGGCCACACACAGATGAATAGAAATAGGTTAAATTAATATGCAAGAGTTAGACAATAAGAAGCTAGAGATAATGGGCCAAACAGCGATTCAATTAATACAGTTTCTATGTGATCATTTCAGGTCTAAGGGAGCCAGATGAGTGGGAAGAACAAGCAGCCCTTTGGTGCCAATATGGTGAACTAAATCTACTTACAAACCTGAGAGAGCTTAAGTCTAGACATAAAAATACAGAGCTTAAGACAGCTTCTTGCTGTTTTCTGGTGGCATGCCACAAAATGCCAGCTTTCTGGGCCATACTGCCAACATGAACTCTGACTCTTTCAGGCAGGAGGTTCAGCTACAAAGCATTTGGATAGGGTTTGTGAGAAGACAGCTGCAGCTTGCTTAATGACAGTATGGACTGGCTGTGTACTTAGAAGTGGGCCAATGCTCATGGCTGAGAGGAATGAGTAGCTCTGCCGTGCTGGACTGGACAGGTCAAGCAGGCACTGTCATATTGCTCCTAGAAATGATGCAGCTTAAGTTTAAGAAGCACTTAGAATTTTAAAAAGTGCTAATGGACATTAAAGAATTACAAATACACAGTAGGACATGTTCAGACATAAAAGACCTCTAAATGGGTCACATTGTTGGATAAAGGTATATAGGTTTGGAAGAGAGAAGAAAAAGAATATAGACAGTTATAAAAAGAAGTAAAGGGTTTTAAAAAGGGGTAAAGTCTTTAAAGAGACAGAGTACAGATAGTTATAGATTAAAAGGAGTACAGAAAAATAAGCCACGTAAAAATCGAAAAATCAGAGAGTCTGGATTGTGTATATTATTGTGTTATCTTTGAATTTTTTGACTGTGAAGAAACTAAGTACAGAGAACCATTTCATTGTATGAGCTGCTAAGATAACCCAGAATGTATAATACAAAGGTATCATAACTTCTAAATTTGGGACTAAGGATATATTGCTTTAGGAAAGAGGTTCTTCTCTTGCTTCCACAGAGAATGAGAACCTGTTAATTGCTTCCAGACCAATGTGGTTTGATAGAGCATAACCCTCTGAAAGGTTGCCATGAACACCCTCAAAAATTACTTTGTCCAACAGCTGACTAAGAGGAACCTAGCACACAGAATACACCATGAAACACCTGATTAACAGTGACCCCAAATAGCAGGAAGCAGTATGGACAAAACTATGCCCATATTCCCAAATATTGTTTGTAAATGCTTCTTTACATTTAAAGGGGGATATTCTATAAAGATGAATACTTTCCATTTGTATGGATCTTGGTTTATTGATACAAATTTAATATCAATCTTGTTATATGTATATTTCTTCTCTTGATTAAGGTGCTGTGATTATGTAGTTTATTAAGAAATAAATATAGATTAATAGATAATCATCTATAATAGTCAAGCTTGTAGTCATGTTAGATTTTCTATATGGATAGAGATATACTTCAGTTAGATAGGAATTCTTCAAATATTTCAGAGATCTTCATTATGTGGCATTTAAAATGTTTCAAATACTTAGGACTTTTCATGACAATGAGGCACATTTGCTCCTGGCAGCATCAATCTACTTCAAGAGGATGATAGGCATTAAAGATGCTCATTATGGAATTGGTTGACCATTTGACAAGAAACTGCTCTTGCCTAGATTGCTTGATAAACTAAACATGCAGGACCCCCAGAGAAATGATTGCTAAACTCGCCGAAAGGTGAAACAATCCTTCAGGATTCTTGCTTCATGAAAGAGTCTGCTAGACATTCTGTAGGACACAGTAAAATGTGACAGACAATCTGCCAGTATAGGCAGAAGTGTCTTCGAAATTTCCTGTTTCATGGGTACTATGAGCCTGTAGAAGAAGGTGATTAGAAAACTGCCAATATAGGCAGAACTTTCTTTGAAATTTCCTGCTTTATGGAAAAGTCTGCTGAATACTATGGCCAGTAGGCTAAAGATGGATGTCCCAACAGTACAAAAGAACTTTGGGTGACTGTCCAGGCAGTGAGATGTCTCTATCAATTCTAGAGTTTTGGAAGTTGCTTACAATGCACTTCCTGTTTACTTAGGTAGTATTTTATCTTTGCGGAGTCTTTGATGGAGTTGAAAAATAGATAGATAGTTATAGTTTTCATGAGTTAGGATAAAAGATAAAGTAAATAGAAATATTGTAAGTATAATTCTTACTTGACAACTGTTTTGTTGTATGTAATTTTACTATGTTAAAGCGTTTTTATTTGTTTGAACAGAAAAGGGGAAATAGTGTGAGAGGACCTTCTGTCTATGTGTTGTTTTTATTTGTTAATGAATAAAGAAACTGCCTTGGACTGTTGATAGGCAGAACTTATGTAGGCAGGGAAAACTGGTTTGAATGCTGGGAGAAGGAAGGCAGAGAGGGAGGTGCCTTGAAGCTGCTGCCAGAGTTGGACATGCCAAAATCTTTCTGGTAAGCCACTTACTGTCACGTAGCCATACACAGATTAATAGAAATGGGTTAAATTAATATATAAGAGTTAGCCAATAAGAAGCTAGAGCTAATGGGCCAAGCAGTGATTTAATTAATACAGTTTGTGTGTGATTATTGTGGATCTAAGCTACGTGAGCGGCCAGCAACCAAACAAGTAACCTCCTTGCAACAGAGGAGAAAGCAGAGGAGGAGAAGCAGAGGGAAAGGAGGAGGGAGAGGAAGAACAGAAGAAGAGAAGAAATGAAGTGAGGTGAAAAAGGGATTGACTCTATTACATTTAAAAGTCTTTGGAAAGCCTTCTTGAGTGTCACTTTATGATTGCTTTCTAGCCCTAGCACCAAATACCACACAAATACCTTTTATTTCTAAACGATACCCATAAGTCTGGAAACTTATTATTTATGACTATTCCATTATATTCTTTAAAAAAGCGATGGGATAAATTTTATGATTTTAATACCTATAAATTATAAATTTAGTCTTTTGAGAAACCTGATTCTCTTGTTTTTCTATATGAAACCCACAAACACAACTCTTTGTAGACCTTCACTCTTTCGAGAAAGTTTACAAAGTGTGCCACATGATAGAACATGTACTACAAAAAGTTATTCCACTCTAGTTGTCAGTAAAACATTTGAATTGGGGGGGGCAAGGCATTCTGCTAAAAACCTAAAACTCTACTGTCAGGGGCAGTTGACTTCCTAATAAAGCTTCTAGCTCGTGTTCACAGACAAGCTCAATAGCATATGTTTTCAATTGTCTCAGTAGTCTCATTATGTGAAGGTCTGCACCATGGAAAGCCTTTCTCTGGGTATTTCTTATCACTTCTGCCGTTATTAGTCTCATTTCTGATTGCTTTCTAGTTTACAAAAAGTCTTTCTTGATCTTTAATTCCCATATCCTGTATTTTGAGTTATCAAAATGAAGACCTTCCACAGATATTCAGAAGAAAGTTTTTTTGAAATACATTAAGAAGTCAAACTAGCTTCCCACAGAAATTTTTTTCTGCATTATCCATTAAAAAAAAAAACCTAAAAGTTAAATGAGATAGGCAGTCAATTGAAGAGTATTCTACTAAGGAGTAGTGTACTCTATTGATTATTCTCTTTGGCACTCTATTTAAGATATACCTTTTAGGGATCTAGAAGTATGTTGAATTCAGAAAAGAAATCTGACTCTTAGGTATAGAAGTCAGCTGACTAGACAACATACTGGGCCTTCTAGAGTTATCAGTTATAAGAATTCTTGCAATAAATTATAACATCCTGGTTGAAATCAAGATTTTTATGCTTTATATTTGAGTTGTTTCTGTTTCTGTGTTTTCAGGTATAAGAAAGTGCTGGCTGGACAGTGGTGGTACATACCTTTAATCCTAGCACTTGAGAGACAGAGGCAGGCAGATCTCTGTAAGTTCAGCATGGTCTACAAGAGCTAGTTCCAGGACAGGCTCCAAAACTACAGAGAAATTTTGTCTCAAGAAAAAAAAAGAAAAGAAAAACAAAGAAAGTGCTAAGTGCAATTTGCACACCCACAGGGCTGGTGGAAAGACTATTGATATGGGAAATATCAACAGATGTCCCTAGTATGATACATTACACAAGTAAAAATACACCAAAGAAAAGACTTAAAAGATCACAGCAAGAGTGTGCACCAATTCAGCAAGCTTTGCATTTTGTGTCTACACTGACACAATTAATGATGTTGACATATAATCTATATGAAAATAGCAATAGTCATCTGAGGGCTTGCTTTCCATATTGAAGCCAAGTGGAATGTGTGAGGTATGACTGTTCATCACTAAACTTGGAAGACACATTTTACTTCTATAAACTTGCATTCATAAAGAAGTAGATTTTACTGAAAATTTTGATTAATTGTGTGGTTTTCTGTGTTTCGGAGCACCTGGCACCAGATTCTAATTTCAATATTTTAAGTCATCATTGAGATTACATTAAACTTTAATTTTCTCTGCTTTTTTTATAATCAATTAATCTGTACCAACAAGACTTCTCTATTTTTAAAACATTTTTTTCACTTTGTGAAATGACTAAGGAACAGCTTCCTTGCCCATTACTTATCTAAATTCTCTTTCACTAGAAAAAGATGACATCTGAAAGTTATAAATCAGAGACAACAGAAAAATTTTAAAACTTCTTTCAGAAAAAGACAAAGAAAACAAACAAACAAACAAACCTTTTTAAAATGTATTGTCAGATTCTGCCTTTTACATAAATTCTCTCAAGTGCTTTGTGTTTCTTGGAAATCACAGATGGGAGTGTTGACAGAGGTTTTTGTCCCGCCTGTTCCCACAGTCATTCAGTTTCAGAGAAACACAAAGAGGTCTACATTAATTATAAACTGGTTGGTCTATTCATTCAGGTTTTCTTATTAACTAACTCTTACATCTAACATTAACCCATAATTCTTGTCAGTGTTACCCACATGGCTTGGTACCTTTATCAGCGAGGTATTCTCATCTTGCTTCTTCTGTGTCTGGGTGATGACTGCAGACTGACTTTTTACTTTTCCCAGAATTTTCCTTTTCTGGTTGCCCACCTATACTTCCTGCCTGGCTATTGGCCAATCAACATCTTATTAAACAAGTACAAGAGACAAGTCTTTGCAAGGTACAAGACCATTGTCCCACAGCATGGGAGTTCCTAGATAATGCTTGATTCTGAGTTGTACCTACAGTGAGCACATTTATTGCAAGTGATGCTCTTCTCAGTCACATGAGAATCCTACTACGACACCATTTACCTCCATGCCCAACCTTACCAAATGGCATTCGAGGAATTCAGTGTGAACAAGCTAACCATGTCAAAAATGTCAATATACAAAAAGTACCAGAGTGTGTCTCCATCATCACAGCTCTCTCTTGAGCAGGGCAAATGTGTTGTTCCTCCAATCATATGCAGCCTACTGCTCTGATTCTGCAAAATCAACACATAATCCTTACCAAGTCACAGGAAGAAAATGAAATCCCCTCTTGTCTATACATACATACTTAGAGTGAAAACACATTCATTACAGTGTGTATGTATATACAGGTGTGTACAAAGATTCAAACTTAATAAAAAGAGCAAGGGTCTGAGCAGAAGATTTAAGGGTACCTATTGCATTTCTGCAGAGAATGGGGCATGGAATACTGCAATAAAGAAGTCACAGGTCGGGAGAAGATTCAGCAGTTAAAAGTGCTTATTCTTCTAAGGACTAGAGTTTTGTTTCCAGCAACATGTCATGCAACTGACAACCACTCTCACCCCAGCTCTGTGTCCAAGGGAGTAATACTGTCTTCTGACCTCCACAGACAGTCATACTCAAATGCACATACCTATATACAGACATACACACAGAAACATAATTTAAAATATTTTTAAAGGTTACTGTGGTCAGGAAAAGATAAATGGTAGGCGATTAGTGAAATGTCTATGAGTTCCATCCTGAATATAGTATTCCTGACCAAGATGTTTTGATATTTTCCTTAAATTAAAACTGAGAGTTAGAGTCTGATTCCACTCTCCTATATGACTACTCACA
The DNA here is from genome assembly GCF_982192425.1 of Myodes glareolus. Classification (NCBI taxonomy): domain Eukaryota; kingdom Metazoa; phylum Chordata; class Mammalia; order Rodentia; family Cricetidae; genus Myodes; species Myodes glareolus. The sequence goes on from NC_142030.1 coordinate 112,250,547, forward strand.
TATTTCAAAATCTGCTCCTTTTCTCCTTTATTCCTACATATGGGCAACCTGATAAGAAAGTCTAAGTATGCCTTCTTTTGTACCAGCAGAGGGTTTAAATATGCAAGTTCAATCTGTTGAGAGACTTTACCTTCCTGCCCTATTTCCAGCCACAACCAAGCCCGTTTGTCTTCTTTTCTGTTCATTTAAGCCAGTTTCTGACCTGCAGAAAAGCCTCCCTTGCTCCTCTGAGAGCTTCATTGTATCAAAGGAATCCCTTCATTGGTGTCTCTGAAAAGCCATCTACTGCAGAGTCAACTTCAACATCCAAAACAAATGTACTTGCTGAGCAAAGGGGTTTGACCTGTCTCCATGTGGTAGCCACATAAACATTATCAAATTATGATCATTATCAACAGCTAAAATAAAATGAGTCATTGTATTTACACAATTTAATCCAACATTTCCTTTGTTAACTCTTAATATTATCCATAATGGAACCTTGTATCATGACTAGGGATGATCACAACTTTGATCTGTTCACAGTACTATCACAAGCTTATGCCTTCAGCCTCCAGCCAGATACATAGAGAAACTGGGAGTGAAGAGACCTGGGAGTGACTGGGTTGAAAGAGGAGAAGTGGGGTAAATAACATAATTTTCTTTGAATTAAAAATGTGTTTTAAAAAAGCTAAAGTAAGTGTTTAGTAAATGTCAACACTGTAAAACTAGCATGGGCAGAGGCAGAACTTGGTTCTATTCTTCCTATATTCTATATGCATCTTCCAAGAAGTCAAGCTATTTCACATTGAAGAAAAAGTTCAGCTTTTTAGAAACTTTTTGCTCTCTTTTCATATCTCTTCTGAAATAGCTGTGCATATTTGCAATAGACATATGGAAGATGCATGTAAAGCAGAACTAAAAGCAATAATACTTCAAGTTTGGGAATTGACTGAGTCTCAGTATGATAAAGATACTTGTATTTAAGGTTTTGGGGTTTTTTTTTGTTTTTTTGTTTTTTTACGAAAGGCTCAACTCTCCCAATAAATATGGGATGCCTGAAAATGCTCAGCCAGTAACTGCATGTCTTGGGATGAAAACTACATTTCTACATTGGAAGAAAGATTAGAAAAGCTAACAGAAAGGTTGTGGCCTGTTTCCAAGATGAGCCAATTGATTGATCATTTGAACAGGAAAAAATATGCTATGAACTTAAAAGTTATGACCTCTTAAATTTGTCTAGCTCTTTTCCAAAACAATTGTAAGGAATGTGGCATTGCTCATTCTTTAGAGCAGAGTACAAAACCTACTCAACCTTTATTTCTCCTCTTCAGAACATAATTTCACATAAAGAGTCAGAAGTAGGAGGGTGATGGCGAAAAACCACACAGTTAATAACACTTATAGTACAGCCAGACCCATCAGTTCACCAACAGCTGCACACTGAGTGGCTATTGTGTTGCAAGCCTTGCCAGAGATAAAGGATATTTACACACAGAGGCCCCAGCTTCAGTGTCCTTGAAATATGCTTGGACAAGAAAGACATAAAAAATAAATGCTTATAAATAAATGAAAGAATTTTTAAATGGGCTGCCAGGACCCTGATCCAATGTGCATGCCTGCTTAGCCCACACAGTGAATATTAACATTATTAACATAGAACCACATTACAGAGCAGGCACACCTTCCCATTTCCAGGGTTATCACTCAACACAGTATGTTGGCCCAATTCACAGATTTCCATCAAAATTCGAATACCTACATGTGTATATATATATATATATATATATATATATATATATATATATATATATTTAACATTTTTATCTATGATGTAATATTGAAAATGTATGTGGTTATTTTTTAAAATAAATGTTATAAACAGCAAATTGTAGAGTGGTTTAGATAATGAAGGGGCAAATGTGATTGTCTATTTTGAGTCTTTGTGGAGAAGGAAAAATAGAATCTAAGTTTGAAAAAACAGAAAGGAGGAGACTAAGCAATGCTACAGCACGCAAATGCTCACTCATATTCCAGAGGCCAGAGCTGGATCCCCAGTACCCATGTCAGGTGGCTCACAACCACCCTAAAGTCCAGTTTCACAGAATCCCATGCCCTCTTCTGTCTTCTGTAAGTACTTATACACATGCACATACTCGCCTATAGACACAAACATATGCACACTGTCCTAGTTTCTTTATACTGCTGTGGCACGCCGCGTCTGCCAGCAGAAGAGACGACCACAACAGGATTCTTCTCAGAACGTACTTTTATTGGGAGCGTACAAACTTGAGATTGATGGCGAAGGACCCCGGACCCTGGCGCGCACGGCTTATAAGCCGTGCAGAACAAAGCCTGAGACGTGTCCGAGTCTGAATGGCTCTGACCGCTCCTGATCTTACGTGTCAGCTCACGATTGGTGGCTGGATCGTGCCATTCGAGAAAGCGCGCCAAGCGCCTTGGGGTGGGGCCGAAGCTGCTTGAGAGGCAGGAAATGAGAGCAGGGTTGTGGCGCCTTGGCGCCCTACATCTCCCCCTTATATATATATTAATAGACGCCCGGGACGTATCAGATCAGGTCAGAACCTCATGATGCTCCAACCGATCAAGGACAGTGGTTCCGGAGGGAAAGGATGCCAACGCCTTCCCAAGTGCAAGGGCAACATGGCCAATCAGGGTGCAAAGGCCATTGGCTTTCTGCAAGAGCCCCACCCTACCAGGTGCAATGACAATAATGTCGCTGGGTGCAAGGGCTGAGGCCTCACAAATCCCTCTTAAGGCTGGCAAGCCATACCTGGGGGGAGATGCCCTGATCAATCGCTGCCAGCGCCTGAACGATCACAGCTTTATCTCGAGCCTGTCGCGCTCGGAGACGGTACAGTAGCCACAGACATAGGAAAACGCCTAGGCATATTAAAGCGCCAAACAATCCCACCCCAACCCATTCCTTAAAGAAGGTGAGGACTGAAGTCAACCAAGAGGTCAGTTCTTTGAGGGTGACAGGATCAACACGGGTTCCATTAAGTTCAGCAATTTGGACCAGCTGCTGCTGAATGAGTTGCTCTGCCTCTCGTGACCAGTTTCCAGCTAAATAGTCTCCCAGCTTTTTACTCTTATTTCCTGCATCAGTAAATCTCAAAGGGGTTATGCACATATGTTTCATTTGTGAAATGCATCCTACTTGTATCAAACTATATAATTCCTCTACTTGTACTTGTACTAAGTCTATTCTTTGATTAGCTGCCACAATGCCTGACAGCAAGTGTTTGCTAACCACATTCTGGGTCTCGAGGACCCTTGATGTTTGTTCCACAACTTTGTTAATGGTTTGTGCCGTTTGTACTTGATTGGCCATAGCCACTGCCGCAGTTATAGTGCCGCCTGCCGAAAAGACTATGGCAGCCACTATTGCAGAAGTAATACCAAAGTCCCTACGTTCCCTTAGCAAGGTCATCAGCGGAAAAGTATCCGGATCTACTTCCACTGGAATGGGAACTATAGTAGGCACTTTCAAGACCACTGCAGTTGGCCAGGTATTATTCCAGCATTCTGAAAGCCAGCATAGATCTTCAGCACAATTTACAATGTGGTTAGTGGAACTCACAAGTAAAAACGCAAAAGGTGCCTGCACACATACCTCAGCCCTGGAATAAATGGCGTTAGACTTCTCTCCATTAACAGTGATATTATATAATCGCCCAGTTTTTACTGTTCCTGAGATGTTAAGCATCTTATGTACTATGTCATCGGTCCAAGCCAAGGCGGAAATATCAGACACGGCACCGGCCTCATTAGAGACAAGTCACTGAAACCAAGGCCAACCATCTCCAACACTTGAAGCATTTCCTCTTCTCCATACAAATCGCTTTAGTGGGGGTAACATAGTAAAACCCTCACTAACTGATTTTTTTCTCCCACGATTTGCTTTGGCATATGGTAAAAACCGGGGGAAATGAGGTATCTGGTTCACAATGGGGCGAAGCTGTAAATCGAGTGCCAATCTGGGTCCCATCATAAGGTTGGGGTACGAGTGTAGTGCTTGTAATGGCTAGGGTGGTAATATTTACTGCGTTTGAGCCATTTTCATCACTGCCGCTGCCTGTGTGCTGTCCTTGAATATCCCGTGTCAGGACGGAAAATATCGTTCCGACAGAGACCCTAGCATTCTGAAGAGGATTTAACCAGGCAGTAATATTTCTCTTCCTAAATAGAATGCAGTTGGCATTGTTCAGGGAAAAACAATAGGAGCCTAACAAGTTAATCTTAGAAGCATTAAAGCGTTGTGGGTTACCGCCAATAGGAATCATGCAGGGCACATCCATATTGCAGGATGTAGAAAAAATTACCGGAAGTGCGGGATGGGCCAGGTTCTGGTCACTGCCCACAGCGTCATCTTCTTGGCGACGATTGTGCGGATCGCCATCAGGCTCAGCACTATTATGAAGGTCTTCATGGCGTAGCACTCAAGTCAGTCTTTCCGGCACCCAAACAGGATTGTCTTGGTCCTGCGGAAAGACACAAACAGCTCCCCTGGATCTGGCTATAACCGGATCCGGGCCTTTCCATGTGTTATCCAACACATCCTTCCATTTTACAGGAGGAAATTTTATCTGAATCGGATCCACATGCCTACAGGCAGCGGATTGTCCTTTATCATTGACAATCAAAAAATTTAAAGTAAAGAGCGCAATAGATATTTTGTTCCTGGGAGAGTAGCCTTCTGCTATTCCCCCTTTTTGTTTTTGTATGAGTTCTTTCAGGGATCGGTGAGCTCGCTCCACCACACCTTGACCCTGGGGATTATATGGCAGGCCTGTGACATGGGTCACCTGCAGTTGCTTACAAAAGGCTTGAAAACCTTTCGAAGTGTAGCCAGGGCCATTATCCGTTTTAAGAATCCTGGGTTTTCCCCAGGCTGCCCAAGCTTCCAGACAGTATGTAAGAATATTAGCCGTTTTTTCTCCCGAAAGAGGGGAGGCATGGATAATGCCTGAGCAGGTGTCGACAGACACGTGAACATACTGTAATCTCCCAAAACTAGAAATATGTGTAACATCCATTTGCCACATCTCACCAGGTCGCAACCCTCTAGGATTGACCCCAGTATGAGGTGTATGTTGGAAGGTTACACAAGAGGGACAGGAAGTCACAATCTCCCTGGCAACATGGTGTGGTATTTTAAACTTTGAGCGCAGAGTTGTAGCTGGAACATGATATAATTGATGGAACTGTTTAGCAAGTTCCGGGTCAGTCAGGACTGGCAATGCTAGGGTGCTAGCAGCAGTATCTGCCAAGGCATTATGTTCTGCTATGGGGCCTGGAAGGAGAGTATGAGCTCTTGTATGTTCAATATAAAAGGGTTTAGTTCGCTGCCTAATGAGGCTGCAGAGTTCAATCAAGACGCTTGCCACGGGACTTTTTGGGCTGATATCTGCAGCTATTTCAAGGTGTCGAACTACATTGACAACATAATGCGAGTCGGAGATCAGATTAAATGGCTCCGAAAACATTTTAAAAACGTGGCAGACTATGCGACATTCCACAATTTGAGGTGCCTCTGGTTCAAATTGAACAACAACTGGGTTCTCTCCAAGCACTACATAAGCTCCTCAGCCACTTTTGGAGCCATCTGTATAAATGTCTTTGACTCCTGCCAAGGGCCTGGCGGAGGTAATTTTGGGAAAAATAACTGGGTAACGGGTTACAAACTGTAATAAGGGACTTTTAGGATAATGGTTATCTATTTTTCCAGAAAAGCTACAAAGAAGAACAGCCCAATCATCTACTGTAGCCCCTAGAACTTGAATTTGGGAAGGAGTGTATGGTACAAGCAGAACATGTGGGAAAATGCCAAAATGCAATACGGCTGACTTAAGACCTTGTAATGCTAGATTTGCCACAGCAGTAGGGTAGTGTTCAACTGGTTTTTGTGGGGAAGCATGTGCATGAATCCAGAGTAACGGGCCCTTCTGCCATAAAACAGCAGTGGGTTGCAAGATGGTGGGAAGAACACAAAGGTACAATGGTTCAGTAGGCACTATGCATGTCAGATGCGCCGTTTCAATGGCCTTTTCTACCTTATTGATCACTTCCCATGCTTCTGGGGTTAAAATGCGCGGAGACGTAACCCTGGGGTCTCCTTCTAGAATGGCAAATAGTGGTTTAAGCTCAGCCGTAGTTATAGGCAAATATGGCCTAAGCCAATTAATATCTCCTAGCAACTTCTGAAAATCATTTAGAGTCTCCAATTGACCTGTCCTGATCTGAATCTTTTGCGGCCGAATCTGAGTTGATGAAAGAAGGGCTCCTAAAAACTTCCCCACTTCGTCCCTCTGTAGCTTTGCAGGGGCTATAACTAGGCCTTTGTTCTCTAGATCCTTAACGATCTGTACATAAGCTTCTTCCAGCAACAGCGACATTGGTGCAGCTATTCATATGTCATCCATATAATGACAAACCCGGATGTTGGGATACTTCAGGCGCGCTGGATTAAGAGCCTGTCCAACAAAGAGCTGACACATAGTGGGACTGTTGGCCATCCCCTGTGGCAAGACACACCACTGAAATTGTGCATCTGGTTGTTCATGATTGATAGAGGGCAAAACAGCAACAATCTTCCTTTGCCAAGGGTATTGAGAAAAAACAGTCCCTAATGTCAAGTATGATTACTGGCCAATCAGCAGGGATACTAGAAGGGATTGGTAAGCCCCGTTGTACTGGGCCCATAAGCTGCATTTGTTGATTTAACTGCCCTAAGGTCATGCAACAACCTCCACTTGCCTGATCTCTTTTTTATTACAAATATGGGCGTATTCCAAGGTGATTGAGAGGGTTCAAGATGACCTGCAGCTAGCTGTTCTTGGACTAATTCCTGGGCAGCAAGCAGTTTTTCCTGGGAGAGGGGCCACTGGGGGATCCAGACCAGGGTGGAGGTAGTCCAAGGTATAGGAATTCCATCCCCAGTGGCCCCTATGAAAAACCCAGCCATCTACGATCTATGTTTCCTTGTGCCTCTATAGGTTCCGTCATGCCTTGGAGACCTTTTCCAAGCCCTTTTCCTGGTACAAATCCTGAACTCATCATAATATTTTTGCTAGCCGAAGAATATTCAGTAGACAGTTTCATGTCCATTTGGCTTAACACATCTCTTCCCCAGAGGGTAATGGGAAGATTCACCACAAAGGGTTGGAATCTCCCTTTTTGTCCCTCACTAAAGGACCAGGTTAATTCCTTTGCACTTATTTCTGGAGCCTGGGCAGAGCCCAAGCCTAGTAATGTTTGGGAGGATGACTGCAGTGGCCAGCGTTTAGGCCAAGAGCCTTTGGCTGTAATGCTGCGGTCGGCTCCAGTATCCAACAGTCCAGAAAATGTCCTCCCTTCTATCTTTAAATCTATTATCGGACGGTTGTCTAGTGTTAGCGAAAGACATGCCAGATCAACTCCGGTGGAGCCAAGGCCCCTGTCACCTCTATACTTATACTTAGCGTGGAAGCTAGCATGCAGACTGGGTAAAATTATTAATTGGGCTATCCGATCCCCTGGAGAGATAGCTGTTATACCTCGAGGGGAAGCACACAATATTTTTACAATTCCTTCATAATCAGGATCTATGACTCCTGGAGTAATGACCAATCCCTTCAAGGCAGACGAGGATCTGCCAAGAAGCAGACCCACTGTGCCCTTGGGTAATGGGCCTTTAAAATCTGACTCTACAGGCTGTACTCCCATTCGAGGTGTTAATACCACTCTGGAGGTGGCACAGATGTCCAGCCCTGCAGAGCCTGAGGTTGCTCTCCTGGCTGTGACGGGGGGCGAAATGATGGGTTCTGCAGTGCCCCATATATTCGTGGGACCTGGGGACGGGGGCCCCTGTTCCCGTTTTTTGGCCCTTGAGGTGTTGTAATGGGCTGCCCATGTATGTCTTTTACCGACCGGCACTCATTTGCCCAATGTTTCCCTTTCTTGCACCTAGGGCAAACATCCGGCTTGCAGTTTCCTGTTTTGCTTCCCCCTCCATTGTTTGGACATTGTTTCTTGTAATGTCCTTCCTGCCCACACCGAAAACATCCGCCACGCCCTTTACCAACTGTTTTTGCAGCTGCCAACACAGCAGCTGCTAACCCTGAATTGGACAAGGGCCCTCCAACTTCCCTGCATGCTTTCATCCATGCCTGCAAGCCCTTTGCCTTCCACGGAGCTATGGCACGCCTGCAGTCCTTAGTACATTGCTCGTACACTAATTGTTCTACGAGGGGCATGGCGTGGTCCATGTCCCCAAACGTGCGGCCTGCAGCCTCCATCATATGCGCCACGAAGTCAGAAAACAGTTCTGTGGCGCCTTGGATTATTTTTGTAAGATTACCGGCTACTTCTCCTTTGTTGGGGATGGCTTTCCATGCCCGTGTGGCTATTGTGTTAATTTGTGTATAGACTTCTACTGGGAGGGCTGTCTGATTATTAATCCACTGCCCCTGTCCCAGTAACATGTCTGCTGTCCAGAACTGATTCCCATTCATCACATTTGTTCTGGCCTGGGAATAGGCAAAGTCAGTATAAATTGATTTAAACTCTAAATACTGCCCTAAGGTTAAGCATGCTTTAGCCACACCAAACCAATCTGAAGGAGTCATGGCATTCTGGGCAAGATGCTCCATGAGGGTCAGGGTAAAACTAGCACTCACCCCATACGTCCTGACCGACTCAGTCAGATCCTTCAGTTGCTTATACCCTACTGGCTCATGATACCTATTCTGCGTAGCGGGGTCTTCAAATACTGGAAATGCACTGGCCAGCCGACTCCATGTGCTGGGTTTTATAAAAAATGCGCCTGAGGCAACTGGCGCAGATGGGATCCCTGTCAGCAGCCCCTGTCGCAGGCAATATGGCGGTGGATCGGAGTTGTCCGGACTATACCGTCCCCGCTCATACTCCGCGGCAACTTCCTCTACTTCTTCCTCCTCCTCTAGATCCAACTCCTCCTCAGAGGTATCTGAGAGGGTCAGGTGTGCAAACTCATCCAGGACTGGGTACAGCCCGGAGGGTTTTTGTACCATTTTCCCATGGTCTATCTTTTCTTTATTTCCTTTAGAGCTCTTTTTACTATCCCTAGGTTTCCTTTCTTTTAGTTCTCCCTCCTTTTTGCTATTTGATTCTGACATGCTATCCTGGTGGGCAGAGAGAGCTCTGCGACTCTCGCTGACAATTTCGATGCACGTGCCATCTTTAAGGCAAGAGCGTATCAACCGCCAAAGGGGCTTTGTTCCTGGCCGTAATTTCCCCTCAGCTTTAACCTTCTCGAGATCTCGTCCTAGCTTTACCCAACAGGGGAGATTGACGTCCCCTGTCACCCCGAACCACGGAGCCGCCTGGTCAATGTCCTCCAAGAATCCCCTTATAGAGCGATCAGAGATCTTTAGACCTCGCTGTTTCAACAACTGCTGAAGCGGGCGGAGAAAACTCTCTGTGACCCGCGGGTTTGAAGTGTCATTCCCCATGATGTTAAGACGATCACAGCTACTACCCACGATAGGACTATTCCTCCCACCAGCACTGTTACCTTTGGAGAACTTACCGGTACACCTGCTCCATATGCCTAAGTTCTGAATCCTTCCCGATGAGCCGGGGGTCCTTGCACGGTGCCCAGATGTCAACTTCCCGGGTGTCAGCACCACTTGTGGCACGCCGCGTCCGCCAGCAGAAGAGACGACCACAACAGGACTCTTCTCAGAACGTACTTTTATTGGGAGCGTACAAACTTGAGGTTGATGGCGAAGGACCCCGGACCCTGGCGCGCACGGCTTATAAGCCGTGCAGAACAAAGCCTGAGACGTGTCCGAGTCTGAATGGCTCTGACCGCTCCTGATCTTACGTGTCAGCTCACAATTGGTGGCTGGATCGTGCCATTCGAGAAAGCGCGCCAAGCGCCTTGGGGCGGGGCCAAAGCTGCTTGAGAGGCAGGAAATGAGAGCAGGGTTGGAGCCCTACATACTGCTACGATAAAAACACCATGACCAACAGTGAAATAGGAAGTAAAGGCCTTATTTGACTTATATATCTCAGGTCATAGTCCATTGAAGAAAGCAAAGACAGGAACTCAAGGTAAGAACCTACAGGCAGAAAATGAAGCAGAATCCATGAAAGAGTGTTGCTTATTAGCTTGTTCCTCCTGGCTTTCTCCTTTTGGTTTATTCTTCCTGGGTTGCACACTTTGCTTTCTTATATATCCAAGGACCACCTGCCCAATGGTGGCACTACCTGTAGTGGCCTAGGTTCTCCTACATCACTATTTAATCAAGAAAATGGCCCATACTTGCCAATGCCTATGAGCTAATACAACAGTGAAGTTTTCTTGATTCCTCTCTTACGAGTGACTCTAGATTAGCAAGTTGACAACAATCACAAGTTAGCACATATATAGATAAAAGTGAATTGTTTTTGCAAAAAAAAAACAAAAACAAAAACAAAAAACCCTAGGAGGTCTGGAAACAAGATAAAAGAAGAAAGAGGTTACCTGGTACCTCGTGAACACCATGGTAAGAATGGGCAAGAACAAATCATAATTAAGATTGGTTCCAATCAACACCAGGGTACGAAAAAAAAAACCATGAATTCAGTGAGGGCTAGACTTTTCTGTCTGAGGGAAAAGATGAGGACATACATGATTTCTGATGGTAACTTTCTCTTTTACTTCATCTTTTAAAATGTTCTCTGAGAATCTCTCTGTCTCTACACAGATACATATCTCCAGGCAGCCACAGCTATACTTCCCATTTACATATCTCTCTTGCCATAAGGCACCTTACACAGTTTCTAAGGACAGCTCCACTATAACAACAGCTCTTTCACATAGTCATCTCTTACACACACACACACACACACACACACACACACACACACAGAGAGAGAGAGAGAGAGAGAGAGAGAGAAAGATGTGATCGCTCTCTCTTTCTCACACACACGACACACACTTCTAAATCCCTTCACTCTCCCTTCACTCATTCTCTCACTCATTCACTTTCTCACACTTCTTTCATGTTTCTTCATCTCTCAGGCCTTCTCTCTCTGCCCATTCAGCTCTATCTCACTCACCACACACACACACACACACACACACACACACACACACACACACACACTCACACACCTCTGCCAAGCTCTTTTCACAGCAGCCCTCTACATAGTTATTCTAGTATTATTTCTCTTCATTAGAATTGTACAGTTAAGCAGATATCATCTTCTCCACAATCCACAGCTACATGTGTGCCCAAGAGATGGAATATTTACATGAGATAAACACACAAGCAGTGGGGGAAAAAAACCCATGGCAAACCCATGGCGGTTCTTAGGGAAGAAATGAAGTGGCACATGAGAGAAACTAGATAGGAGCAACTGGTTTCTACAGCCAGTCACCCCAACAGAGAGTTCATCATCTGGTAGGTTGACCTGTTGAGAACTGTTTTTCCATGTAGTCACCCCAACAGAGAGTTAGTCATCTGGTAGGTTGACCTGTTGAGAACTGGTTGTCACCTGCTGTATACTTCCATACCTACTGCTACCAGAAGCTCTCAGCAGCACTCAAAGATAAAACACAGGCAATACAGTCAAGCCAAGCGAGCCAGCTGGCTGGTCTTCTGTTCACTGAAAGCAGAGATGTGCAGTGGCTTAGAGCTCTAGTGATTCCTGCCCCTGGATTATCTTCCCAGCCAAAGGATCACCAAGATTCTGGTCAATAACAAGATGTCTAACAGGAATCTCAACAGTGCTCTAGTATTTATGGTGCAGAAAACAGAGGGCTTGAACCAGACCAAAGGCTCCTTGTAATAAGCATTTGCATATAAAGCTGTTTGGACAAATATATATCATGTGACACATTGCAACTGACAATGCCACTTTGATGAATAAAGGTGCAATGGAGAAGTCGGAAGGATGGTGGAAAGAAGTGGGCATGCTGCTGGCAGAGAGAGAGAGAGAGAGAGAGAGAGAGAGAGAGAGAGAGAGAGAGATGGTAGGATGCAGCTTAGGTTGACAGGGGAGCATGTAGTTGCCAAGTAGGGTCAGCAGGGTGGTGAGCAGTACCCTGGAGCTGTGCAGGCTTTGCCCCCAAGTATGATGCATAGACCCATGATCACTCTTACTCTGGGCAATAACAGGATGTCCAAAATGGAGAATGGTTCATTTTCTGGACTGGAAATCAAAAAAAAAAAGAAAGAAAGAAAGAAAGAAAGAAAGAAAGAAAGAAAGAAAGAGAGAAAGAAAGAAAGAAGAAAGAAAGAAAAAAGAAAAGAAAAGGAAAGAAAAGAAAAGGAAAGAAAAGAAAAGAAAAGAAAAGAAAAGAAGAAAACTAGGGTCAGCAGAGTGGTGAGCATAAGCATAGCCTGGAAGCTATGCAGATTCTGCCCCTGAGTATACTGACCAGCCCCAAAATTGCTCTGACTTTGAACAATGGCAGGATTCCCGAGATAACGAATAGTTAAGAATAGTTAATTTTCTGAATTGGGTCTTTGAGTAAAACATCCATAGTTTGTGCTACAGCTTGGGCAGTGTTGGTGTCCATGGTCCATGCTGCTTCCATAGGCTGAGTGAATGCCCATAGATCATGCTACTGCTGCAGACTATATAGATGTCTGTGGTCTGTGCTCCCACTGGGACCACGTTCATGTTCATAGTCCATGTCCCCACCTGAGGTCATGTTGATGCCTGTGGTCTGTACTGACCCCTGACCCTTGTTACTGACTGTAGCCCAGTATGCTAAAGAAAGCATCCTGATGTCCATGGTTCATGTTGCTTTTGGAGGCCATGTTGGTATCTGTGATCCATGCGGCCACCCAAGGCCATGCAGATGTCCATGGACTTTCCTGCCACCTGGTGTCATATAGATGACCGTGGTCTGTGGTCCTGCTAGTAAATGAGACCCCCGCACAGCAGGGCCTCTCTCCTGGATCCTGGATTAACCACATACCATATCCAAACACCTGTTTTCACAGAGAGATTCTTTATTAAACGAGGGGGGGAGTTGAAGTGACACTTTCTGACTCAGGCAGAAAACAGCAGCAAATGGTCTTGCAGGGGTAATTTTCAAGAGGAGGAAAAGGGGAGGTCTGTGGTAGAATGGGCTAGGATGTGGTGGTAAAGAGGAGAGAGGACAAGGGAGAAGGGGAAAGGTCAAGGGAAAAGGGGAAGGAGTGTTATCCTGGAGGGACAAAGTACTGGCTCTAAAAAGAGAGGTGACAGACATAGCACATAAGCAAATGGTGGTTTATAAAGGTAAAGGGGGGAGACCCCATGTTAGGATGAGGAGTTTAATTTTAACTGGGCATGTTAATTAGGTAAACCAAAGGGGGCTTTTGATTTACTGGAGTTCAATATTTCAATAACTGAACTTTGGTCGTCAGCCACAAGAAGAGGAAGTGGTCAAATAAGGGAATAGACCTTGGTAGCTAGCTTTAGGAATATGATCTAATGGTTTTTTTTAAGCAAGGAAGAGAGAATGGGGAGGAGGGCAAGCCCTGCCAGAGCCACATACTCAAGTGGGCTGTCCCTTAAGCTGGGAACCATGTGATGTAGATAAACTGTGCTGTGCCCACAGGCCTTGTTACTGTCTATGGTGAATCCTGCCTCTATGGATTGATATCTGTGATCTATGCTATCCCTGGAGACTATGTTGATGTCCATGATCATTAGGGCTGCCACCAGCATCTATGATGACATCTACCTTGTGTGGTGCAGATAGAGGCTATGTGGATGTCAGTGTCTGTGCTGCCACCTGAAGCCATATTGATGTCCATGACCCATGCTGGGACCATGTTGTTGTTATGAGGTCCATGGTCCATGATGCCACAACAGACTGTGTGGATGTCTGTGGCTCATGCAACTACTGTCTGCTATGGGCAAGGAAGCTTCTGTTGCTGTGGTATCTATGACTCCAGGCTCACAACTGAGAATGAGAGAAATGGAAGCCTTCTGTGACAACCTCTCCCTGATCCCAAAGAAAAAAAATAAACAGTATAGAGAGTAAACAATTGAAGAGAATCCTTAAAAAATATGGTAAAGATGCTGAAGTGTAGCCTTGCACAGCTGTTGGCTTCTGGAAGGGGGGATGATAAAGGTCTAAGTTATCTTTAAAGAACTGGCCACTCAAGTACATGGGAAACAAAAATTGTACTTGGTGTGTTTTGTGAGGTCACAAGGGTAGGAAGGTGGACCTGGGGGGAATAGAAAGTGAGTATAATTGGGAGACATTATATGAAATTCCCAAATAATCAATAAAAATTTTATGTTGGAGAGAAAAAGCCAAACCAGGAATATTGATAAGAGATTGGACCAGCCAGGACTGTATAGTAAGACCCTGTATGAAAAAGGAAAAGAGGATAATAAAGGAACAAAATGAGGGAAAGTAGAGTTGTCCAAATTATAAAAGAATTGGAAAGTCATGCAAATCCTTCAGAAAACACATCCTTCAGGAACCTAATGACAGAGTGAAACACAAGCTGAACCAGTATCATCTAAACAGAAATGGATTTGCTCTCCCAATTGCTAAGTGTTAAGTTCAGATTCATCTATAATTCTGTATTCTCAACACAATTTCTAACTTTTTTCTTCTCATTCCTCTCACTTTCACAAAAGTGCTCTGTATCTGGGGACCTGGTGCTTGGATCATATGCTAACTATTGGGATCAAGGAAGGTTGTCAAAAAAGTCATCATCTGTCATTGGCCTCCAAAGTAAAGAAAAGGCGTGGAGATGGCATGGGAATCACTGAAAGTTTTAGTCCAGAAAGCATTAGGACAAAAAAATCCTTTATATAATGAATTAAAAATGAAATTAAAATAAAAAGGGAGATATAATCAAAGCAGTTCATATGGTAGCCTAAGAATGAGGACCAAAGTTCAGAACAACATAGGGAATGATGGAGAAGACACAGCTGCATCCACAAATTAGAAAAATCAGACCCAGAACGTAGAATATTTGGTTGAGGGAGAGGTTCCATTCTGTGATGATTCATTCATTCAAGACTCACAGACTTGTTCTGTTTTACATACTGCCCAAGGTACTGGTAAATAAGGTAGACCAGATGTCTGTGTCACAGAACTCATATATTTTGGCAAAGTAAGAAATATAGGTATAGTGATAAATACGTGATAAAATTTCAAATCCTAATATGTGCTCTAAAGAAAGTATAAGTTGAAGAAAGAGGGGCAAATTGAAGATATTGTTTTAAACAAGATGATTCAGGCTGGAAAGATGATTCAGGGTTTAAGATTACTCAGGTTCAGTTCCCAGAATCACTGCAGGGAATCTAATGACATCTTCCAACCTCTATTGGAACACATGTAGCACACTTGGAGACAAAACACCTGTGCACATAAAATAAAATAACTTTATTTTAAAAGAATTTTATAGGGCTTATAAAAATTTGATAATAGTAAGTAGAAAGAGTTTTTAGGTAAATTTCTCTGAGAATATCTGTAAAAGAAAACACATACTGAGAGTTGGTTTTTGAGAAACCACATTAGGACTAAGGAGGGCAAGGTTGGCTGTGGAGGATTAAAAGAACATGGCCCGCAGAGGGAGTGGCACTATTAGGAGGTGTGACCTTGTTGGAGGAAGTATGTCACTGTGGGATCAAGCTTTGATGTATCTCTTTTGCACAGCCTTCATTCAGTGTGACAACTGACTTCTTGCTGTCTTCTGGTCAAGATACAGACTCTCAGCTATAGCACCATGTCTGCCTGCGTACCACCATGCGCCTCATCATGATTATAACAGACTGAACCTCTGAAACTATCAGTGAGCCCTCTCAATTAAATGTTTTCATTGATAAGAGTTAGTCTTATTGACATGGAGTCTCTTCATGGCAATAAAAACTTAGCTGAGACACTGGCCAAGAAGGACCAGCAGATAAAGAGAAACCAAGGAAAGAACAAAGCTGGCAACGAAAATTGTAACTAACCAGGAAGAAATGATTATACTCTAATGAGACACTTTAGCTGTCAAGTTATCAAATCAAGGGACGAAAACAAAAACCTGGAATTTCCTCAGGACTCTTGTGATGGTAGAAGAAAAAGTATAGAGCTGGCAGAGGGACATTTTTCTCCCTCCTACTCTTTATATTGGCAGTGGTGGCAAGGGATACTTCTGACCTGGAAACACTTGGATGTGCATATTGTTGTCCTTCTGTTTAAACTTTAGTATCATTTCAGTAACTTAAAAATTAACTGGTAGGGGCACTGAATCTCATTGTCATTCTCCTTAATATAACCACATTAAATAAATCTCCTTTTCAGTTTTATACTATGTATATGTTTTGTTTGGCTTCTCAAGTGGCTGAACCTGGCTTCTCAGAGTACAGACCGTGACTCAAAGTTCAATAAGCAGAAAGATGAAAAGACTTGCTTGACTGGAGAAGTTCACCAAGGCAGGACAAAAGAACTTGTCCAATGATGATCCAACTTGATCAAGAGCCAAAGACAAGAGCCAGATTTGATTGAGTCACCTATGCCACAAGAAAGAGCTGGGACTGTCTTCTGACTGCCATTGAGATTCACTGGGAGGTTTTCAGTGAGGGAGAGACATGATCTCATCTTGGCATATCCTGTCGTTTCAATGTGTCTCCTCAAAGTTCTTGTTTTGGAAGCTTCATCCCCAAAGTCACATCTCACAGTATTTGGATGTGGGCCTTTTTTGGAGATAATTATAATTAAGTGATGTGATGGTGGAACTCCATGATGGTATTAGTGGCTTTATTAGAATAGAAACTGGGGCCACACAACATACTTGTTCTTGTGTCATATAATACTCCTTGTCATTTTGTGTCACATCAAGAAGCCCTAAGCAGATCAAGCTTCATGTTCTTCTGTTAGTTGGCAACACTGAGGGCCAAGTGAATCGTCCTCTCTCTAAATTACCCAATCTGTGGCATTCAGTTACAACAAAGAAATAGATAGACAGTTGTACATAGCATACTGTAGAGTCAGTGTAGAATACGGAGAGCCAACAAGAGAGACAGCAAAAAGAGCCATTTTGAGTTTATTTTGTGGTCTAGCTGAGGAACAAAGTCTGGAATGTCGTAGAGGACATTGGATCAGGTGGTGAAAAAAAATGTGAAAGCCTTTGTGCCTCAATAAAAATGGCATTGTCTTAAAGAGAAAAATAGAGATGAGCTCTAAGGTAGTTTCACATTTAAACTTGATTGCATCTTTTACTGAGGAGATGCACAAACTATTGGATTGTGTTCACCACTCCAGAGTGAAGGCCTACAAGTCCTGTCTTCCAGAGCCATGGAGACAGGGAAACACACAAGATTTAACCAAAGAATTTTTTTAACTAAAAGTTTGAACCTAAGTGGAAAACTGTTGACAATAGCTATTTCTGATATGGGAAAAGCCTTAAAGGTTTCCCCAAAGAAGAGCAAAGGATGGAAAAGAAGCATGAAAAATAAATCAAAATAAAATTTTATAAGAAAAATTATTTCACAGAGGAATTCTTGAAACCTTCATAAGAAAAAGAAATGAGTTCCTTTGGCCTCTAGGATTGACAAATTTTGTTCAACAAAAAATGGGAAACATTGATTCCCCCCTCCTCTTTCATAGTCTTCTTTCTATTGAGCTTGGGCAATTTCTCATAGCAAAACAAATTGTGCAGACATGTATTTCTCTATATTGCTCTTCGGAGTATATACATGAGCCAAAGATTCTGGAGGGGATTTTAGCAGAATGTATGAAAGTAAAAAGCACTTAATACTCTATCCTTCTAGTCACAAGTATTTATCCTAAAAACACTAGTACACTAAAAGATACACGCAAAATGTTATTAATTACAGAATTATGCATTTTATATAAAAATCTAGAATAGCCTAAATGAAGAGCAAGGGGGATTTATCACAACACCAGAGGTAAATTTTCTGCACCCCAGTGTGCTAACTGAAAATATACACAAGCTGGAGGGCACACTGTAGAATCCCATAGGTGACTCCTGGGGTTGGAGGGTTCTCCTTACAGTAGTACGGCCCTAATACTGTGAAACTGCAAGCTTTGTAAAGGGATCACATGTGTTATTTCAGACCATAAATTCCAGTTTTGAAAGGACAATAACGAAATTAAAAAGGACCAAACAATATTAATAAAAGACAAAGCAAGAGATCTGTTGCCTGAAGGCTTGCGGTCCCGTGACCTTAGCCAGCTGGTACCTTAGTACTGAAGACACACCCATGCCATCAGCTGTAAGTACATCTTCATATTGAAACCAGCTGATCTGCAAGGTTCCTTCTTCTCTCATTCTTTTACTAGGTCAGATAGAGATTTTTATTTTTTTTCCTAGAAATGTCTAAAAAGTCTATGCTACCTCAGTTTTTAACACATTGAAGGATGGGGTCCAAGGAGCAGCCACTGGATGCTTTCATTTCCTGTTCACAAAAGAGAGAGTGAGGGAGAGAAGAAAGCAAGCACAGAACAATACAGCCAGCAGGTTCAGCACGGTGACAGTGACACCCACGTCTCAATTCATTCACCTCAGGACGGCTTTCACAATTAATGGGAAAACCAAAGAAATACACAACAGAAAATTTAATTGTGGGTGTTAACCTTGAGTGCAATAAATGCTCCAAGCACAGAATTTAAGCTGGTAGCTTCACAGACTGAAGAGACACAGAAGGAAAGTGTTTATATTTTAATGATTTTCATTTTTAATTAGTGATTTCCAAGATTTACAGCAAACTTAGTTTGGCCCCTCAAATATTATAATTTAATTAGTTTCCAGATTGTTTCCTCGACCAGTTAGAGGACATGTTCACAGCGTGTTTTCCTTTGAGTAATTAACAGCTGGGTGATGCTATGACTAACTCACTTGAGCGCCTTCTGAACCAGGTAAAGCAGCTCACATGTTTGCTTTAAAATATCTGCCTGAAAGCTAACGAGCACCCTCGGTTCTAAGGACATTAAGATCACACTCACTCAGGAATTCCTTAGGGAGAGTATTTAATGAAATAAGAAGTATAGCACAGTGAGTCCTGTGTTTTAATATCATTTGTGGACTTGTCTGATGACTGTCTTGGTTTTCCTGTTGCCTCTGACATTCAGTGGTTTGGGCTACAGTGGATAGAATTTTCTCTGTCCATGATGACTGGGACCTTACCTGAAGACCACCACAGTTGGCATATCAAACTTTCTGACTCAATTAATGAGAAGGTGGTACCCATCCATCCCATTGCAGGTACTAGGCCCCTCTAAGTGTTTTAAGGGACACTTCCATTGAAATAGCAGAACCATTCCCACCTGTTGGTTAGACTGAAGCTACCTAATCAGACCACAAGAGTCTGCAGACTCAATGTTGCTGTCAAGCACCCCAGGAAAATGACATCTGGGATCCATGCAGCTACAGAGAAAGACAAATATGCTCCCCAGAGGCTGACCTCGGAACTGTCCCTACTCCCCCACATCCTAACGGATGCACATCCATGCCTTTCCTCTTGACCCTGGGATCAAACAGCATAACTAAAACAAGCTTTTCCCTGAGATCCTTAAGAAGAACCTCTCCCAACCCTGAGTTGTGGGTCTCAACTCTCTCTCACCCCCCCATCTCATTGTCTACCAATGGCCTTGGGGCCTGAACTTCAGAGTTCATGCCATGCTGCTGTCTATCTATATGTCCGTACTGATAACAGCTCTTTTTAAAACATTCATACTGAAAAGACAGCCTCCCTCAGTGTCTTGGTGCCCTGCTTGAGCCTGGGATATCCTCATCCTCCAATCTTTAATTAGAAGGGAAAGAGATGTATTCAAAGATCTAACACAGGAAGGACTATTTAAACTTTGAGAACAACTGAGCATGGTGACAAACATTGTAACTCAAAACTCAAAACACTGAGGCAGGGATGGGGAGAGTCAGAGGTTAGCCTAGACTACAAAGTGGGTTCTAGTCTCACCCATCTGACTGAGAGATGAAAGACTTACCTGGTTGAATAATCAATCATAAAAAATCACGTGGCACCTGCAGAATTGCTGTAGTCAAAGACACCAAAGTGGCTTCCCAAAGTGACTTCCCACTGAAAGTGGCTCAGTTTGGCATTGGTTGAAGAAGCTATGAACTCTCAGAGCAAACACAGCATGGGCTGGCATGCCCATCAAGTTCTTCCTGTTGTGGGCTTCCTTTATCTTGAGGGAGATTAATCTGTGACTGAGATTTATTAGTCGAAGGAAGGCAGAGTTGATGAGATTCTCCTGATACACTGCACAGCACACACATCAAGTTAAAGAGAAAAAGATGAAAAATTGAAATGATAAAGTTGCCTTGCTAGCTTGTTGCCAGAGTAATTGAAGTGACTTGTGTGCTGCTGAGGTGTGATGGATAGAAATAAAATATGTACGAATTTATCTGGATCATACTTGTGAAGAAAGGGCCACAAAATACATTCACTCTCTATTTATGGGTCGAGGAAATCTCTCAATTCTTTTCTGACAATGATATTGAAGCAAAACGAAAATAAAACCCATTCAGAATCAGCTCCAAAAGTGAAGCCATCTCTAAGTTATCCATGGAGATAGACTCAGGGTTTGCATACATAATTGAAATACGAGTGGAAGGTAAAGGAGCACTTTGTCTGGTAGTCAGAACCACAACTCCATATAATTTCTTTGCAACAGAACTCTACAAAATAACAAAATGGTCCTCATGTTTTAAAAAGAAATTGCCTAACTTCCCCTGTGATGGAGGTTATAATATCAGTGAATTACCTGATATTAAATATACATGTGCAAGGATTTAAAAAGGCTTAGAAGGTAAAGGCTGTAGACTAGGAGGGCACAGCAATGGAATCTGTAGCTATCCTACCCATCCTGAGTGCCTCGACCTAAACTACCCAAGAGATATCCAGTGGGATGAGGCAGCGCTGGCTAGGCACTGCTGAGTACTAACTAGTGGCTTCAGATGGTGTGGGTGTGACCATAAACTGGGTGTGACCACAAATCTTTGTTTACTTTTAAAAACCTGTGAAATTAGCTCTCAGAGGAGTCCAGAATACGGTGAAGTGAGAGTGGTCAAGTCTAGGCATGGGTTGGTCTTGAAGGCATGTACCTGGACTAGAGACATTTCCACCCCAACCTCTCTTGATCCCCTCCACCACAAGGATGTTAGAGTTCTGAGGTTGACCGCTGACCTCCCTAGAATATGGTGGCTGCACGAGTGGTTCTCAATCTGTGGGTTTCAACCCCTTAAGAGAGCTTCTATCTCCAAAGAAACAAATGCATTGTATATAATAACAGCAGCAGAACTGCAGCTGTGAAATAGCAATGTAATGATGTTATGGTTGGAGTCACTGCAATATGAGGGACTGTTTAAAGGGTTGACATTAGGAAGATTTGAACCACGGTTCTACACTATGCAGTTAGTTCTTTTTCTCTGGGTTGCTCAAGGAACTCCTGCAGAAGGTCAAAAAGGGCCTCCATGCACTGAGATATTCACAAACGGGGGCCACAGTCTTCTCTGTTTCACTGACTAATATTCTCAGGCTAGAGAAATGGTGTTTAAATGAGCAAATTCCTCAAAGAGGGAAAAACTAAGACAAAGAAAGAAGTTTGAAAAGAGAACAGTGAAAATTAAAATGCAAACCCTGCAATTCCAGAACCATAAAATGGAGGTGGGAAGATCAAGGAGTTCAAGACCAGCCTTGGCTACATAAAGAATTCAAAGCTTCAAGGCCAGTGAGCTACATGACATCCTGTATACTCCAAAATAGCATCATCATCATAGCAACAACAACAAGAAGAATGCAATAAAGTATTTTTAATTAAGAGAAGGGATAGAGAGAGGCTCAGCAGCTAAGAGGACCTGAAATTCTTGCTGAGGGCCTAAGTTTAGTTCTCAACAACCACATGGTGGCTCACAATCTCCTGTACCTTCAGCTCCTATAGCTTCAATACTCTCTTCTGGCATCTGTGGTCACCAGACACACCCATGGCATATACTCATACAGATTCACAGACACAGATATACACAAATAAAAATGATAGATAAAATAATATCTTAAAATAAATTTAAAGAAAAAAGCAACATACACCAGGCAGTGATACACAGCTGTCATCCCGGTACTTGGGAGATAATAACAAGAGGATTGGGAGTTAGAAGACAGTCAGTACTCATGAGATCCTTTCTCAAAATAACAAAAAGACAAAATAAAACAAACAAACAAACAAAGTGCATTGCTACAGTTGAACGAATGGGACCATAAGGTTGTGTTTGGGACATGCCAAACTTGGAGGGACATTGGGGAAAACTGCTTTGGTTGTAGTTGTTTTTGGAGGTGGTGGTTGTTGGTGGTTGTGGAGGCGGTGGTGGGTGTGTGTATTCATGTTTTATTTGAATGAAATTCATTTTCTTGCACTTCAGACTTCCTTCTATGTGGCTGTGACATGCCTACTTCAATGCCTCTGGGAACACACCAGTCTCAGCCTGAGGAAATTATTCTACGGTTCTAGTCCCTGTTCACTTTATCTCCTCTTACTGCAGCCTGGGCTCGGAAGTACACCCACATAGCAGTCATTTCCTGAAGGACTTAGCTGATAGATGGTACATGCTATGATCTTTCTCCTTTTTCCCACAGACCTAAGGCAGCCAGTGAGTATCCAAAACTCTTTGGAACCAGTCTTCAAAAGCACACAAAAGTCTCTAACTGTCCAAGACAGAGGGGACTGTTCACAGACAGAGACGTGACTGAGAATGATGTCTTTGGAAATTTATTGGCCAGGTGACAGTGGACATATCAGGGAATAATCGGAGGCATGTTCTACTCTTATGTTAAGTGGAAATGCAGAATACAGACACTTCCAGGTAATCTACAATTAAACATGTGTAAGATACTTAGCACAGATGCACTACTGACACTCTACAACTCAGAAAATCCCCAGGAACATTATTTAAAGTGGACGAAACCAGTCATAAAAAAACATCTTCCACACTATCCGTTGAATCAAAGAACAAGCCCAGAATAAGGAAATCTCTTTGGATGTTCAGAGGCAGCAGGAAGGATGGAGACAATGGGGTAACAGCTAGAACATGAAGTTTATGAAGATGTGAAGCTGATGTGCTGATTTTTACACATTGTGGATGAAAGAACACTACAGAATTAGTGGACTTTTTGGAACTTTCTGCTATGGGCGTGGGGTGCTGTGGGAGATAGAGCACTTGCTGCAGACGAGGATGACTACAGCAGCCAGTCCTCAGCTTCCAGCTTTCTGACATGTGGTCCAGGTACCTGATACGTGTGTACCAATGTGTATGTCACACCGGCTAAGCCAAGGTGTTCTCCTGCCTCTGCTTCCCTTCTACCAATAAGAACTCCAGAATCACAATCTGCCCACTCCTTCCAGCTTTCTATGGGACCTGAATTTTGTCCTCAGGTGTCACACTTGTGCTGCAAACACTTAATCCCACTGAGCCACCTATTAGACCCTCAGACTGTATATTTTTAATGATGTGAATGATATCTCAATGAAGCTGTTTAAAATATATTTAAGACAGTAGTTATTCTATATTTAATGTTTTTAATGTCAACTATTCTTAATTATTATTTTAGTGAATAGATTTATTAAATTTTAAGGATTTCAAGGGTTCTGCTTCTACTATTGTTGCATTTTTTCAATTTTACACTACAAACTTTTGTGTGGATGTGAAATATGCAAAGAAAATATTTCATTGTAGAAGGGACTTCTACAATGCTGCCATGACTAAGATGCTTCACTTGAAAATACAAAATTACTTTTGGTGAGGACTATGTTTTAGACATAAAGTTTTACAGTCAGGAAATCCTGCAACTACATTAAGGATCTTAAAAATAGCATCAGAAGTTTTCATTTATTCAAAACCAATCTTGACTTATTTATAGTAAACTCAGAAATTTTTCCAAATGAAAAATCCATAATTCAGTTGCAAAGGAGCTTTCTGTTTATGTGACTGTGAGTGTTTCATATTTATGTATCATAAAATGAAAGTCTTGATCTCATAACTCAAATCAAATAATAAACTTTAAAAGTGCCATCTGAATCTCAGAATGTATCACTTGTCCCAAATAGCTTTATAAACCCCATTGTCCTTATTAGTTTTCCCATGATTGTGTGTGTGTGTGTGTGTGTGTGTGTGTGTGTGTGTGTGTGTGTTTATGACGTTCATGTGAAAAGGTGCATATGCAGAAAAGGAGTGGACACCGAGTGTCTTCTTGGTTTCCTCAGTTGCAGATCAGCATCCCTTCCTGCTAAGCTGACTGCCCACAAAGGCCTGGGATCCTCCTGCCTTTGCCTCCAGCACTGAGATGACAGCAGTATACACCTGCCTTTCAATGTGTGTTCTGAGGATCATAATTAGGTCCTCATGATCGTGCAGCAAATGCTTGAGCTACTAATCCATCTTCCCTGCCTCTGGTGACTTTTATAAAATAATTATATCTTTCGCCTTCTTGCCCTTCTCTCTACCTTCTATCACCTCATTTCCAACTTCCCATAAAAACTGGAGGAAAGAAGTATGATAATAAGTTTGCCAACAAAATATTATGGCCAAGATAAAGGAAAAATAGAGCTCCAGAATCCGTATCAAATGGGACCTTCTTTCACAGACACAAAAAAATTGGATGCACTTAGGGAAATGCAGAGATTGAAACGGTGTTGGACAAATCCAAACTGGCATGCTGGTCACCTCAGCCTGACTGCCTTTGTCATAATGGAGGCCCTGAACACAAAGGAAAGCATGGATGTCAGCTGAAAAGACAAAGCAACCGGAGGCCAGATTGCCCTTTGTGAGCCTCTACTCCACTGTTTTCTCTGTTTAGAAGAGGTAGTCTACTCACCAGCAGGTTTTCTGGTAAATTCTCAGAAGCAGGAGCTGCAGGACAGCCTTGCAGGCACTAGTAGGATCCAGAGAGATCCGGCAAGATCCTGGAGGGCAGGAACCATGCAGGAAAACTAAGCTAGTTCCAGGGAGGAAGTCTATGTTAGAGTAATTGTCTAGGGTTGTCGTGGCTTTCTCTATAGTATACCATAGTTTTGTTCATTTGTGCTATTTTCTAAAACACAAAAGACATGTCAAAATGTAGGAGGCATCTCTCCAGAAACATAAAGTATCCTGAAACAGGTTTACATCTTGTACACTTATTCAGAATACCTTCACAGACACAGACACCAAACAAGCCAAGGAGAGGAAGAAGAAGAGAAAGGAGGAAAGGAGAAAGAGGATAGGAAGAGAAAGGGGAGGATAGAGAGAGCAGGGTGAGAGGGGTAAGGAGGTAGAGAAGGAGAGAATGTGTGAGACTCCTTCAGTCCATGCGCCCTGCCAAACTTTTATCACTTATTTGTCTGTTGTTGAAACACATGCTAACTTACTTAATCCACTCTGCCACAGCAAATCAACACCAGTGCAAAAGCTCCATTATTTACAGGACATTTTCAGTTCTTTTCCTATAGAGAGACTGGTCTATGTAGAGCTAATCCTGAAACTCAGCGTAGAGTCTGTCCTTGTAATTCCAGCACTCAGGATCAAAAGCAGAAAGACTGTGAGTTCTGGGCCAGCCTGGGCTACATGATGTTAACCTGTCTCAAAACTGAGAAAATAATAACAAATATATAAAATAAAATCATTACAAGTGATACTTTCCTGACATTAAGACTTTTAGTTTTTTCATTTATTAGCATGCATGTGTGTGTCTGAGAAGGGGGGCAGATGATATGTGTGCACAGGTAGAGGACAGAGGATGACTCTGTGGAGGTGATTTTCTCTTCCCACTTGGATATGAGCTCCAATGATCAAGCTCCATATTTGATATTTTCATATATTCATATAGATGCAAATATAATGCACACACGTCAGGAACTCTCATCAGGACCCAGTTAACTAAGCTACTTCTAAAATTCTTGCACACTTTGATTCTTCTGTGACTCTTTCTCCTTGGTTTTGTTGTTATTGTGCTTTTAAATTTTATTTTACTTTTAATTATTAATACATGTATATATTTATGTGTAAGTGCACGTAAGTGTGGATGCATTAGAGTCCAGCAGAGGGAGTCAAATTTCCTGTGGTTGGAGTTATAGGTTGTTTTAGCTACCCAATATGGGTGCTAGAAACCAAACTCAGGTTTTCTGGAAGACTGGACCTCTGAGCCATCTCTCCAACCCTCTTCTTACTGATTTTCATACCTCATGACTCACCCCTCACACAGTGTCCAACACAGTGCATGACTTCCACACCTGTCTGTGAAATGACCGAACCATGCCCTAAGTTAATGCATATGACTGGAACAGCACCAAGCAATTTCTTTCACCAAATTTCAACCCCGATTATTTTCAGCGTGTCACAGATGGGTGCCAAAAATATGGAGAATGTACTTCGTAACAATTCTGCCTTAGGTGGCTGCTAATGCTTGCTGGGAAAGAGGAAGCAACATACTCCATTACAGCAAAGTATTTCCTGTTACCCAGGGGATTCAAATATGGTAAGAATATCCAAGTTTATCTCCTGACTCTTCCCAAACTTGTACTTCTTTGCTCTTTAATACTTTGTGGCCAGGTAGAGAACCCTCATCCTGAGTGAACTGCGATGAGGGTAGGTGAGTATTCTGGATGTTTGAATACAGGTCCTTCCTGCTCTTTTGGAATCAGTGTGGGCAGCAGGGATCCAGCAGGGATGCCGGTGTGCTCCAGGTTCCTGACAAGTGTGGGCAGCAGGGATCCAGCAGGGATGCAGGTGTGCTCCAGGTTCCTGACAGTGTGGGCAGCAGGGATCCAGCAGGGATGCAGGTGTGCTGCAGGCTCCCGACAGGCTGAGCCCAAACTCCACCCTTTTCTTTTCTTTCTCATGCTTCATTCTTTGCTGTCTGATAGGGGTGTGTATAGACTCTGTGGAACACTGCAAAGAGCTGTAGATGATGCACTTAATAAATGCCCTCTGAGAGAAAAATGCAAACTGTCTTGCCATTGCTGTCAAGCACCAATGAGGATTATAAGACGACTACTTCACCAGCAACATCAGTGTGCCAAGTGAAAATGCCTCAGCACCATATGATAAAGAAAATATTACCTGATATTTTAGTCATATATTCATAAGCTATAACTTCTCCCATCCCTGTCTTAGTCATTCTATATTCTTAAAGACGGTTCCTCTTTTGTCAGAATGCCCCAAATCCTGAGTCCTGAAAAGATCCACAGGAAGCATTTGGGAAGATTACTTTGGGAGGAGAAATTATACCTACCTCAGAATCCAGCAATACCACTCTCGGGCATATACCCAAAAGATGCTCAATCATACTACAAAAGCATTTGTTCTGGGCAGTGGTGGTGCACGCCTTTAATCCCAGCTCTCAGGAGGCAGAGGCAGGCGGATCTCTGTGAGTTCGAGACCAGCCTGGTCTACAAGAGCTAATTGCAGGACAGGATCCAAAGCCACAGAGAAACCCTGCCTCGAAAAACCAAAAAAGAAAAAAAATGTTTAAGCCGGGAAGTAGTGGCACACGCCTTTAATCCCAACACTCGGGAGGCCGAGAAAGGCAGATATCTGTGAGTTCGAGACCAGCTTAGTCTACAAAAGCTAGTTCCAGGACAGGCTTCAAAGCTACAGAGAAAACCTGTCTCGAAAACAAAAAACAAAACAAAACAAAAATCATTTGTTCAACTATGTACATAACAGCATGGTTTGTAATAGCCAGAACCTGGAAACAACCTAGATGCCCCTCAACAGCTGAAAAATGGATAAAGAAAATGTGGCACATTAGAGTACTACTCATCAGTAAAAAACAATGACATCTTGAATTTTGCATGCAAATGGATGGAATTAGAAAACACTATCCTGAGTGAGGTAACCCAGACCCAAAAAGATGAATATGGTATGTACTCACTCGTAAGTGGATACTAGCTATAAACAAAAGACAATGAGCCTATAGTTCATGATCCTAGAGAAGCTAAGTAATAAGGTGAACTCAAAGAAAAACATATATAGATCGACCTAGAAACTAGAAACAGACAAGATCACCTGACAAAATTGGGAGCATGGGGGTGGGGGTAGAAGGAAGGGTAGAAGAGGAAGAGGAAGGAAGAAGAGGAGGGTTGAGAAGAACTTGAAGGAATGGGATAATCGAGATGGAGGAAGGGCAGATATGAGAGCAAGGAAAGAGATACCTTGATTGAGGGAGTCATTATGGCATTAGCAAGAAACCTGACTCTATAGAAATTCCCAGGAATCTGCAAGGATGACCCCAGCTAAGACCCTAAGCAATAGAGGAGAGGGTGCCCAAACTGCCCTTGCCCTGTAGTCAGACTAATGATTATCTTAAATATCACCATAGAACCTTCATCCAACAACAAATGGAAACAGAGACAGAGACCCACATCGGAGCACTGGACTGAGCTCCCAAGGTCCAGTTGAAGAGTAGAAGGAATGAGAATATGAGCAAAGAGGTCAAGACCATGAAGGGTTCATCCACTGAAGCAGTTTACCAGTGGTAATGGGAGCTCACCAACTCAAGCTGGACTGGGAAGGAAAAAGCATTAGAACAAAGTAGGCCCTCTGAATGTGGTTGACAGTTGTATGGCTGGGGCAGACTGAGGGTCCACTGGCAGTGGCACTGGGACTTATCTCTACTGCATGTGCTGGCTTTTTGGATCATATTCTCTTTGGATGTATACCCTGTT
Source organism: Myodes glareolus (assembly GCF_982192425.1). Taxonomy (NCBI): domain Eukaryota; kingdom Metazoa; phylum Chordata; class Mammalia; order Rodentia; family Cricetidae; genus Myodes; species Myodes glareolus. The sequence goes on from NC_142030.1 coordinate 112,279,180, forward strand.
CAGCCTATATGTAGTAGGGAGGGCCTTGGACCTTCCACAAAGCAAAGTGCCTTACCTTTTCTTAGGATTAGATGTGGGTAGAGTGGTAGGGTATGTGGAGGGAATGGGAGGAAGAGAAGGAGTGGGAATTTGGATTGGTATTTTTTTTAAAAAAATCTAATAAATTTTTTTTAAAAATTGATTTTTATGTGGAGTTCTGCAGTCATTGAACACAGTTGTATTTTTTCACCGAATTTCAGGTTGTAAAAAAGATTGTTTTACTTCAGCACCCACTGCCACCAAATACACAATTCAACAGCAAACAAAACAAACAAGACATTATTTTTTTGCAGCAATGCAAACTGAGTGATGAAGCCCAACTGAAAGAATCCTCTTCCAGTAACAGAGGAGCCACATGGCAGATCCTGTTGAAGATAAGACCATACTATTCTCAGGGCTCCCGGGTTCCAGTGCTGTCATTCACAACAGTAACAGAAAAGTTCTGTCACTTGACCCTACAATCTTCAGGGTGACCACACAGGATGCCCGGGCTTGCCAAGCATGCCTTTCCTACTACAGGCTGACTACAGTCCACCAGTTGGCATGTTAGGAGGTGCCCCTTCACCAACAGTCTGGAAACCCAGAGACAGTGCACATCTGTGACAGCCGCAGGCTCTGCATCCCATGTCTCTTCCAGCTTGCTTTGTTCCATGTCCTGGTGAACTTGAACTCCAAGGGCTCAGGAAAAGAAGGCTCAGTGACAACAGCTAGCAGGTGCATTTGTCTGCTCCCCACCCAACTCTAGCAGATTGTCTAATTTCCCTGCCTAGCAGATGCACCAGACCACACATGGGCACATTATCCAGGCCCGTCATGCCTAGGGACAGGAGCTCCTGTGATGTTTGCAGTTTCAACTCTTCCTCTACAAACCCCAGCCCAGCCTGGTTTTTTTTTTGTTTGTTTGTTTGCTACTCTTGATGTTCTGTTTTGTCCCTTAACTGTCATTGCTGTTCTCTCTGTGATCAAAGTTTTCTCAAGTGTTTAGTATCACTGGAGTAAAGCCTGTGAGGGATATTTGGTTGTTCTCTAGTTTGGGCACATTTCAACTCCTAGATCAAATTTTTAAGTCAAAGAAAAATATTGTCTTAATGATCTCTTAAGATCTAGTACATTCTGATGGGAGACATAAAAGTCATCCACGGTGTAGCTACTGTTTAAATGCAACGGTGCACAGGTTTGCCACTGCATGGCGTGCTGGCTTGGAAGCAACACTCATTTGTTTCCATTTATGTCTAACTGTGACAGCTTCCCTGGATGCTAGAGTGGCATGCAGCTTCTCCAGTCATCTTGGAGCACTGAACTATCAGAGGACCTAATTATAATGGTGTTGAACTGTACAGACCAGGCCCTATCAGCAATCACATGGATATGGAGCTCTATCCCTCCATGCTGAGCTTCGGCTACTGCCAGATTCTAGGAGAGTGGGAGGTATTTTCTTCATTCACATACACACATACATACATTCACATACATACAATCCAAATGGATGGCTCCAGAGTCACAAAGATGGCCTTGGTGAAACTCAGCAGATCCAGAACAAAGCAAAAAGACAGGAAAATGGGAAAGGGATTTGTAAGTAAGGGGCAATTAGTGGGGGTAGAATGGAGCTGGAGGGGATGGGAGGTGAGAGTTCCTAGGGTGGATTATATACACACATTAAATTATCAAAGAAAATTCAATTAATGAAAAAAGAAAAAGAAACCTAAAGTAAAAATACTGTGCTGCTTCCATAATCATAGAAAGGTTCATCAGGAGAGCTCCACACAGGTCTGCATACACACTGACCGAATAGCACTGAGTTTAGAAGCTAACAATGGTCCAGCCTGGTTAATAATGGGATGGGTGATCCCCGTGGGATGACTGGAATCCTGTTAACTTAAATCTTCAATGATTCTTTAAAGAGGTTGTCTATTTATAGAGGTTGTTTTATATTTGGGTGACTAATTGCTGAATATTGTATAAGAATATTTCATACACAAGTTGATTATTTTTTTTTCAAAACTGCATTTCGGCAAGCATGACAAGCCAATGTTTTATAGCTCCATTGATGCACAACCCTCTGATGTGAAAGCAGCCTCCATTGTTCTTTATTTTTCTAGTTGCTTTTCCATCTCACTAGTCCTTTTTAGGACGAGTTTAATAAATCCTTCATAATCACCTTGTCAAGTGGCATGGACTAAAGAGCCCTTCTTGCAGCCAGTCCCAGCCCCACTTGCTGTCTCTTTCAGCAAAGCTTTCTCTGCCCGTGCTGCACACCTCTTCCTTCTCAGAGCATCTCACTTGCTTACCTCCAACACCATTGGCTGTTTGATAGTTTCAAATTTATGACATGGTTGCTTCTTTTTAAAAAAAAAATTATCTTGCCTCTCTTAAAGAAAATTGGTGTGTGTGTGTGTGTGTGTGTGTGTGTGTGTGTGTGTGTGTGCGCGCACACACACGCGCACATACGTACTCATGTACTGAGTCTATCATGAGGTTTGTACACCTGTGGAGGACAGAGGCTGTCATAGAGTAGCATCTTTCCCTTCTCCTCTATGCGGATTCTGGAGTTCAAACTCGGGTCGCCGGGCTTGCATGACAAGCACATTCACCTGCTGAGCCATCTAGATGCTTCCACCTCTTTTCCCCAGACCACTGGAATCTCCATCGGGGAATCCTATTCATTTCATACAGAAACCTCCTAGACCAAGTGTGATCTCCTCCTAGACCATCATTGATCTTTTGCCCTAAATTATTCCCTGAAGTTCTGTAGGGATGATGTGGACAATTGTAGTCTAAACCCATACATATCTTATTTTTCTTTTCTTTTCATTTCTTTTTAGGAAAAATCTTGTTTGAGCCTTCTCTGTAAGATTTTGCTAGTTTCTCAGGTAATAAACATAGTTTTTGTGGCCTGTCTGCCATTGATTCCCTAAGCAGGTCCCTATGGTCACTGGTCTCTTTCTGTTTTCCAAAACATTTGCTCTTCTGCACACACAGTGCTTCTGTCAAGAGCTGTCCCCTTTAAGACATCACATTCTAACTTCCTCATAGGCACTCATATAAAATCCAGTGGTAAAATGTTTGCGTGTCGTGGCCCATGGCACAATGTGTCACTGAATTTGTCCAGGTCTTCCCTAGTCCCAATAAAGTGTTGCTGGAGGCTTGCACCCTACTCGATCTTTTTAGGCTGGAGTCTTAGGAGATGAAGACTGGATAAATACACACACGAACTAGCTATTTCTCCTAAATTACACTTACAAAAGCAAATATGCTTGGAAGACATTCTCTGAAGCTTAGACACTGATCATTAAAAAATCATCTTCTGCAACCAGCTCTTACCATTCTTCCCTTCCACTGTGCTCTTTGCTGAAGACTCTGAATGCCCCAGGGCTTATCCCAATCCCACACCTGTACCTAGTCAAGATTGGCTTCACTCACTTTAAACTCCATGTCTGTACTGATGGGGCTGGAGAGATGGCTCAGCAGTTAAGAGCACTGCCTGCTCTTCCAAAGGTCCTGAGTTCAATTCCCAGCAACCACATGGTGGCTCACAACCATCTGTAATGAGATCTGGTGCCCTCTTCTGGTGTGCAGGCATACACGCAGACAGATACTGTATACATAATAAATAAATAAATATTTTTTTTAAAAAAGGGGGATTGATTGGTGATGAGATAATAATATATTGGTATTTGTGAGTTATTGTTTTTAGAAAATTGTATTGGTGGTGATTTTTGTACATTGATATATTGAATATTGTATGTGAGTATGCTTCTACCTCTATTTGTATTGATATATATATATATATATATATACACATATATTTACATTCCTACATCTGATTAAGATATTTATGTAATGATATACATTGTTTACATTTGGAGGTCATTGTCCTCACTCATTGCACAGTTGTTCATTCTCTTAGTCGTCAAGTTAGATAGATAGAAATCAATAGTCATATATGTTTATTATATTTATATTTAGGCTAATCAGGTTATTTAGGTGCATAGAGATCATACTTAGTATAGATAGTATAATCTTCAACCTCTTCAAAGAGCTGTAAAAAATAGCCTTTAATCTAACTCATAGTTCTATAGTAGTGAGACAAAATCGCTCCTGGCATCACCACTCTACTCCCGAGAGAACGTTGAGCACCAAAGACACTCCACCTGGAGCTTGTCTTCTTCTGGCAGAACTGGTCTTTGGGCAAAGAAAAAGCCCATACCTCTACCACTGACAAAATTACAAAATATCCGTAAATGGATAAAAGCAGGATTGTCTTATCTTGCCAAGACAGGGTGAGAGAGTCCTAAAAGGTTTCTTGCCTTTGAAAAATGGCATGTCTGTTACATCAGGCCTTAGTCAAAGTTGGTTGACTCAACATTGCATAAGAGACTTTGGGTGATTGCCCAGGTATTCAGTTGTCTCTTCCATTTGTTGCACATTTCGGAAGTTTCCCGCTTGTACTTCCGGGTTACTTGAGTAAAATTATTTCCCTTCTCAGATCTTTGATGGAGTTGATTAGATAGTTGTAGTTACCATCTACATTATTTAGACTCCCTGAAATAGAATGTTTAGTAAAACTTTTGTTATATGTTTCTTGCTTAATATTGTTTGTTGTTTGTAACTTTATATTTATTATTTGCTTCTATTGCATATAGTTGTATTTGGTTTGGTTCTGTCTTATTTTAGAAAAAAGGGGGAGATGATGGGGAACTTCAGCCAATCACATTCTGCTTAGGGTGTGTCCCCCTGGGGCCACACAAAACATATAAAAGATCCAGGTGCACTTGCCCCCTCCTCTTTGCCCTCTACATTCCTGGATTGCTGGAACGCTGGTTTTTGTAAGTTTCCTTTCTTCTTTTATTAAAGCTGTATATTTTGTATTAAGCTAGTCTGGCAAATCTTTTATTACCAATCGCACCATGCCATTTCACTATACTGCCTGTCCATGCCTTTTGGATGCTTCCTCAATACCTTCTACTCTAACATTTTAGGGTCTTTTGTTTTTCTTCTATTTCACAATTACAAAGATTTTTGCTATTACCCTGAATTTCAAATACCGGTTGATTTTGTGCTCCTTATTAACAATGATATATTATTAACATATTGTAATACATGATATAGGTCATGAAATGTACCTTTTCCATATTTAAAATAAAAGAAGAAAACTGGTTATGTTGGAGGGTCATATGTTCATGTGTTACTTTCATTGGTTAATAAAGAGACTGCCTTGGCCCTTTTGATAGGTCAGCCCTTAGGTGGGTGGAGTAGACAGAACAGAATGCTGGGAAGAAGGCAATGAGGCAGTCGCCATGACTCTCTTCTCCGAGACAGACGCAGGTTAGGATCTTTCCAGGTAAGCCACCACTTCGCGGTGTTACACAGATTATTAGAAATGGGTTAATCAAGATGTGAGAGTTAGCCAATAAGAGGCTGAAACTAATGGGCCACGTAGTGTTTAAATGAATACTGTTTCCGTGTAATTATTTTGGGTAAAGTTAGCTGGGAGCCGGGCCGCAGCCCACCATTCCCATCACTTCATGGTTATTTTCATGCCCCCCAAGGGGGAAGGAATCTAAAATCCAAATCATTATGGTAAGGGCTTCATCAACCTTCCATGTCTAGAACGTTTTCCTATCTCATACGGAGTGTCAGCATGGATGCTCTTTATGCTCACACAGAGCTTAGAATACAGATATTCCATAGCACTTTAAAGGAATGGGAGAGAGAAGTGTGTCTGTGGAATCTAAAAGTTCTTAAGCCTTGCAAACTGCCCTCTTTGATATCACCAGTATTTTATTTTCTTTAATTTTTTATTATTTTATTATTTATTTATTCATTCATTCATTTATTGTGTGCGTATGTGTGTGTGTGTTTGACCCTTCTAGTACAAATGTGGAGGCCGGAAGATATCTTGCAGCAGTTAGCTCTCTTTTTCTATAGCGTGGATCCTGGATCTAACTCAGGTCAGTAGGTTTGGCGATAAGTACCCAATATTGGTTATTTTTTGTCACCTTGACACAAACCTAGACATATCTGAGAAAGAGAACCTTAGGTGAGGAATTATCTCCATCAGAGTGAGTGCTCAATAAGTAAGCCTTTGGAATATTATCTTAATTAATGATGAATGTGGGAGAATCCAACTCATTGTGAGCTTTTGTTCACATGGCATGTTTATCTTCTGTTCCTTCTGTGTCTGCCTGGCAACTTTCTCTGACTCTGTCCTTCTTTCCATTATTTTCAGTTTGGCTTTTCCACCTAATTTTATCCTGTTAAGCTTTTGGCCATCAGTTTCTTTATCAATCACATTGACAAATCTTCAGTGTACAAAAGTATTACTCCACAGCAGCTAAGCAGATCATGGAAAACAAGTCAATAATCAGTGTGTTCCATGGTCTCTGTTTCAATTATTGGCTCAAGGATCTTGCTTTGGATTCCTGACTGGACTTCTCTAAATGATAAGTTGTGACAAATAATCTCTTACCTTCCCAAACTGGTTTTGGTCATAATGTTGGTCATGGCTATTCTTGGTAGTCAACCTGACTACATCTGGAATTAACTAAAACCCAATCAGATAGATGTATGTGTGAAGGATATTTTTATTTTTAATTAAATCATTTGAATTGGGAAGACTCCATTTTAATTCAGATATTTTGAGGTAGAAGATCCACCTTTAATCTGGACCACACTTTCTGCTGGCAGTCTGAATAAAGACATGGAGGGAAGTAGAAGAAAGCTTTTACCCTTGGCTTGCTCTTGAGCTTGCTAGCAAGTCTATTCATTCACTGGCATTAGAGCCTATTTCTTTGGGATTCTGGCATACACCGAGGATCAGCTGAGACACCCTCCCATGTAAACTGAACAACAACTGAATTCTTGAATGTTCTATTGGTACACAACTGATGTTGAACTAGCTGAACCACAACCTGTGAGCCACTTCAAATATATTCTAATGTATATTATATTAGAATGTGTGTGTGTGTGTGTGTGTGATTTATTATATATGTGAGATAATTTTCATTCTATAAGTTCTGGTCATCTAGAAAACTCTGACTAATACAGTGTTTATCACAGAAAATTAAGACTAAAACTAAGACAGTGTTATCTTGTCAGTGCTCTTTGATTTCTTCCTAAGTTAATGTCATACACTATATAAACTAAATATGTGAAGTGTTGAGAAACATAGACTTTTGTCTGCTTTTGTCAAGCTTACCAGCACCTAGAATTTTCCCACAAATTCTGTAATCAGAGTTTAAAATATCAAGGACAATAGGTTTTGTTGCTTGCCTCATTCTTATTCTGTTTACTGGTCTCTTGTGGCTCTGAGAACTTTGACTTGAGGAGAAGGGTATGGAAAAGGATAGGAAAAAATGGATCCACAGTTTAATGCATATCATGAAACAATTTGTCACTAAGCCACAATCCAGACTACCATACAGAACTTCAAATATCAGTTTATCCAGGATTCAAAACTGGAGAATGAAGATTTCTAAATTACAGATGTTTGGAACTTCTAAGAATTTGACCCTCCTGATAACTTTGAGATGTGCATAAATAGCATTTTAAGAGCTAACACCAAGAATTAGGTTCATTGCAGAACTGTTTTGACGACAGGAAAACAACTGGTTTCTTTGAAAGATGAAACAGTAGTATGTCCACATATACACACAGAGTTTTGCACACTGAGAAACTCCGAAGTTCTTTTATATTTTTAATTATTCCTGTCTTGCACGCTGAGAGAGTCTGGGTTTGGCTTTATCATCTGAGTTAACACTAGCTAGTGAAAACAGCAGGGTGGTTGGGAGAAGAGACCTCTCAAAGAACCTATAGCAGAAGAGCAAGACCTTGCTGAGCTCTCCCTTTCCTCACTCTGGGAGAGTTTCCGACCATCATGCTTCACTGTTTGACCATCCGCTTCTCCCTCTCAGGTTCTCCAAACAGCTACTGCTGACTTCAGTATTTTCTTTATCTCCTTCAACTATTATCTGTTTGTTTTCCTCCATAATTAAGAAAATCAGTTGGATTTGTTACAACTTGACCTCTTTTATCCTACATTAATGTGGCCATATATATAAATTCTTTTTTATTTTTGGTTTGACTTTTAAAATCCATGCTTTACATACCCTTTTTTTTTTTTCCACAATGAGGTTCCATGAAAGCCTTTAGGCTCTTTCTCTGTCCCATAGGTGCTCCCCGTCTTGGTTAAATTGTGTGTCATCCCTCTGAATCCTATTTTTGAAATAGGATTTCTTCCTATACTTTTAATTCAACATATTTCAAAACAGATTCATTCCTCAAACACAGAGGTCAATTGCTTAACACAGACTCTTGATGTAATCAGGAGAAGTAAATATGGGCAGCCTGAGGCTGCTTTTGTTGGAACGAGATACAATGTTATGCAGTAAGCTTTCTAAATCAGCAGTAGATGATAAAATAACTCAAAACGTAGTGTGTTAAATAATAAACAGTTGAGTACCATCGTTGTTATTAATATAATGAAGTATTACAAACTGTTTATAATAATATGTGTTTTACACAACTGTCAAGGTAGTATGCTTGCTTTCCAAAGTCTTATTACAGAAACGTGTGACAACACCAGCAGCCATGAGGTCACTTCCCAGCTTTGTTATAGTCTGCCATACACCTGGTCTACCATTGGCCAACCATCACTGTGTGGCTCATGACTAAAGATATACAACCACTGACACTTATTGTCTCTGTTTAGTCAATGATTTGCATCCAAGCTTAGTCAAGTGAGTAGTGGCATAATGTCTAAGCGAACTGTATCTGTAACCATCATACATACTGTTCATACTTCACTAACACAGGTTCTGTATGAAATAGACATGCCACAGATGTTGAGAATACAACTTTACACTGAGATACACAGTTTATGAAGAGACTTGTTTTCTGTTCTGATGGTTTTCACAGGTCACCGTGGAGCCAGATAGGTAAAGAAACAACAGTTTCCAGGGAATCATGGGCCACTATGGTGGGAGCTACAATCCCTATGTTTATCAGGAATCACCAAAAACTCCAAACAGAGAAGGAATGTCAAGTCAAAAAGGAAGCTAATATTATCAAGCTAAAAGAGGAAGAAATATCAGGGAGTTCTAAGCATGAAAAAAAAAAAAAAAAAAAAAAAAAAAAAAAAAAAAAAAAAAAACCTCCCAGAAAACTAAATGGCCATGCTCTCAGTTGAGAGAGAAAAGAACATCTATGAATCTCTGAAGTCATGGGTGCTGACTCCTTAACACGGTAATGTCTGTTATGGAGACAACTTATGAACAACCACAACTTCTATTTGTAGACAATTCATTTTGCCCACTTGTTTATGGTATCTCATTTCATTCCAACAGCTTTACAAAGAAGACATGACATCTTATGGATGAAGAAAGTGATTCTTAAATACTTTTCTCAAGACATTCGGTCTTTATAAGCTAATGGATAGTGGTGTGAGGACTGAGTCCAGTGGAATACATACCCTGTTTTTCTCCCAGGTCACTAATTTCTCTCATCGACTTGATGCTATAAGTGCTGAGAAGCCAGCATACAGTTTATATAGAAGAGGAACTTGAACATGTTTGCTTTGTGGAGGAGAAGTTGTTTTCAGATTACAAGGCTCAAGGCTACTTTAATGATTCAAAAACTAGATAGTGAAGACATTAGAGGAATATCAAGCTATCAAGCTAGATAAGAGGATCACTTCAAGAAGTAAGTAGGAGTTAGAGTAGATGATAACTCTAAAGTGCCTGGAAAGAGCATTTAAAGGGTTCTGCTAGGATTCGGATGCTCATCTTGACAAGCGGTTATGCTGTCCTTTGATACAGTAGATACAAGGAGACAAATGCTGTGCTAACACTTTGTTGGTGGTGATGGGTGAGGGGTGGTTTGATTCTTACTTTGCCAGATTGGTTATGAAACAGGTTAAGGAGTCTGGAAAGCAATGGATAAGGTTCAGGCACATAACTTGTTCAGAGATAAAGATTGTTAAAAGAAGAAATGAGGCATAGTATATGTTCAGAACTGTGGACATGTTAGGAGGCTGATCAGAGAACATGTGAAAGAAGAAAGAAGTGCAGAGCGAAGTAGCAGCAGAAAAAGAACACTGCTAAAGGATCCTAAAAAGCCACAATCACTGTGGGAAGAAAAAGAACCATGTGCATTTGGAGAAACGGGAGCGAGTGAATGGCGATGTCATCTCCGGTATACACCCTGTAGAACAGTCGCTCTCCCAAGTGTGAGCTTAATTCAGTAGGTTGCCTCTCTATAACACAGCAACAGACAGGGAGGTCAGGTTATAAAAAGACTGCCACTTCCATCCTGCACACTCTCTCAATCTCCCTTGAATCACTAGCTCTAGGGAAGCCAGCTGTCATGCCGTGAGATGGTCTTGCAAAACGGAAACCAGCTGCCACATTGGGCAGCCTGTGGAGAGGCCATGTGGTGAGCTGCAAGGGTTGCCAGCAACAGTGGAAAGAGCTTGGAAACATACTCCCCAGCTGAGTGTTGCAATGACTGCAGCCCTGCCAAGAGTTCACTACACCTCAGAAGCTTAACCTGGGACCACCTGCTAAGCCATTTCTTAATCCTCGATTCACAAAAACTGGGAGACAATGAAGTTTTGTTGTTTTAAATGTCAAGGTTTGGGGACAATTTGTGTACCGCGACAGGCAACTGATTTAGAAATGCAGCCCCCAAAGAGTAAGACAGGACTGAATTTTGTTCACTTTGCTGTCAATATTTATACATATACCTGTCAAGTCTGAGGGCTCATTAATTGTGCTGGTAATATATTATCTACGCATAGATAGGTTTGCACTGAGCTCCAGAGGAGGGAGGTGGCAAGATCATCGACTCTCAAGTCAGCAACTAAGGTCCTTTTGCTGTTTCCTCCTATCACCTGTGTGACCTTACCATGAGCATGTTTCTTTTCCTCCCTGGCTGTGAACTTCTTATTTGTATACCGGACAGTAAGAGAACCATCTCTATGGCTTTGGGGACAAGTGCATGATATCCTTTTAATCAGATCCGAGAGCACCGTGAGCCCACTATAAGCATTGATTAACTAGTATTACCATTGTGTATGAAGAGGATCTATAAGAGGTGAAAGATGGAGAAAGCTACACAACACCCTAGATTCTCACATTGGCTCCCTTCAATTAATCATCTTAATTTCAATTCTAGCACTTGCCCCTAGCATCCCTAATTCGGGGTATTTATAATTTTGATCAATATCTCCCTTTACTCATTATCACATAAATTCCATCCTAGATGCCGTCTACACATCTTTAGGACAATCGAGCTCCTAATTCTAACCCTAAATCCCACTAACCCAACTCTAATGCTGAACCAAACCCTTTGTACAGATGTTGTGAAACCACATATGAATACGTGAGTGCTCATGTGCATAATGCAATGCCTCTTTACATTTCCTGGTCTTGCTTGCTGGAAGCTTGCTTGGTTACCTCCCTATCTCCGCTATTTTCAGGTATCTGAATATAATCAAGCATACAGGTATACACACAGTTAACAGCCAACTGTGTAGAAGGCAGGTATACACACAGTGTTTGAATATAATCAAGCATACAGGTATACACACAGTTAAAATCCAACTGTATAGAAGACAGGTATACACACAGTTAACAGCCTACTATGTAGAAGACAGGTATACACACAGTTAACAGCCTACTGTGTAGAAGACAGGTATACACACAGTTAACAGCCTACTGTGTAGAAGACAGGTATATACACAGTTAAGCACCTATTGTGTAGAAAACAGGTTTATACAAATAACAGATAACTATGTGGAAGGCAGATGTACACCCAGTGAACTGCCAACTGTGTAGAAAAAAAAAGGTGTACACACAGTGAACAGATAGCAGTGTAGAAGACAGGTATACACACAGTGAACAGCCAACTTTGTAGAAGACAGATACCTCTTGTTGGGTTCCATCTGTTTGCACTGCATATATGTTACACATGTTTTTCCTTGACTGTTTTTACTCTGTGATTTGGGTCTCAGTCACATTATGCATAAGGCCCTTGCTTTCCTGTTTTCCTCTATCCTGCCCTCGTTGTGGATCGGGTATTGTCTTCAACCCTAGTGGTTGACAATCTAGCCATTTTCAGTGATGTTTCTTGACTTACTTTTCAATTTTTAAAAAGTTTATTGTTTGAGGTTTTGGAAATTCTTTTTGTTTTATTGATTGGTTTTATTTATACATTGCAACCAATGTTTACACTCCCTCCTCTCTTCCAGTACTTCCTCCTCTCCTTCCCATCTCCTAGGGAGAGTTCTCAATGATCCTCTTGCACCATCTTGAACTCTACCTGTAGATGGCACCCTTGCATCGGTAAGGGTAAAGGGCACTGACTAACTCCCCAGGTTCTGGTTTCCTGGTGACCAGAGGGAGTCTCTTCTTCAGAGACACTGCATTCTCTCAGTAGAGAGTCCATTCCGCTGTCCTGTCTTCCATACCTAAAGAGCATCCACTGACAGTGTGTTTACTGGAAATATTTCTTAAACCCCATCTGTTGTCACTGGACTCTTATCAAATTAGGTCATCTCCAAGTGCCTCTGTCTGGTGTGAGAAAATCACAGTGGGCATTGATAAGAGATGAAGGAAAATGATAAAGGTGCACAACTGGATATTTTCAGATGCTCAGCAAAGTCTGTGGCTTTTGCTCCGCAGGAGTGAGTGTGGGAGTTTAGCACTTTGCATCAGCAACCCTGCTAGCAATCCATCACACACAAATGTCTTCTGCTCCTGGTGTGAAAATTCCTAGAATGTAGCTGAACTTCATCTCCCAGGTGGGTATATATAGTTCAGTATCCCATAAAAGTCTTTCCTTTTCCCAAAATATCACTATCCCCTGAAAGAAGGTTTGACTTTGTCAATACCCACTCTTGTATTTCTGGAAAGAAAGGTGAGAATGTTTAATCCTAGACATGCTGGCTGAAGTGATAAATCTCTTCTAAAAGCTCTATTCCATTTCCTCCCAACAGATGTCCCAGGGAAGCTGACGTCTCAATTGACCCATACCTCTAATCACACTTCCTGTTGGGAAGAATTTGGTTTGGTGAGAACGATTTCCCTCAGGAATGTTTCATGAGAGACAGGTAACCTGCTGTTGGGCAGCTCTCCCACTCTGTGATAGCATGGTACCAATGGTGTCTTCCAATTTCACAAGTTTAGACTTCTTTCAATTTCCTTTTTGTTCTATGCCCTCCTGCATCTGAATGCTATGAAAGGCACAACTGCCAATGCAGACATCAGGCCTTCAATAATCTCCAACTTTTCTCTTATTGCCCTTTGTTTCCCTAGGATTTCCCTCAATTCCCAGGTGAGCCACATTTGGCCATCCCTTGTCCCCAATGACAATGGACTCTGATTATGCTAAAAAGCCATTTGCCAAACTCTTAATTCTAACACCAAATAGTCATGCAGGACTCTGACCCCACCAGCTTGTGAGAATTGGACCAATCTCCACACTAAAGCTTTCCTGATGTCTTAGAGTCCCTGGACAACAGAGGTGACAGCTGCAACTTTTTTCTAGTATGTCTGTCACAGCTGGATCTGTTTTGAGCTTCTGGTCATCCAGAGAGATAATCAGATGTCAGATTTATAGGCAAGAAACTGAACGCAAAAGAAAGAAGAGTTTCCAAAGATCCCTTTAAAATACAAAAATAAGAATGAATGCTTGACCTCACCGTGGACAGAATTTTGCTCTATTCCTCCAAGTAAATCAAGATACCCTTTCCAAATATCCCCTGCTGAATGTTTCTGTTCATGTTGCCCTCATATAAAAGAACAAACTTTTTCTCGTCTCTCCTCTTTATGTCCCACACTCACAAAGCCTGCTAACTCCTGGAAGAACTAGAATTAGGCTTTTCTCTTCTATAAAGTTGTCTTGACTCATGAATCCTGATAGAGAAAATGTCTCTACTTATTGGCTAGACTGGAGGATTAGCTATTTGAACATCTCTAAGATCATTTCCATTTCAAAATTCTGAGAGTATTTTTAATTAACATCAACACAAAAAATTTTCAGCAACGTATGCCTGTCCTTTTCCTTGAGAAGAAAGACATAAGGATGCATGGAAGTCCATGTATATTCACAAGACTTTTCCAAATAAAAGTGAGTTATCTTGAACATAGCATTACTATCTGCTAGGCAGTCGTCTTGAGTTATCCAATATTAACCTCATAAGACGCCTACGAACTTGTATACCCACTTTAGAGCTGAGGCAATGCATGCACATGGTTAAATAAATTCCTCGAAGGCATTGGTGGGTGGTAGAGTTGGAGACCTGGGCTCCACCGCATTTGTTCTCTTCATGTTTTCAGCAACTAAAGAATATGCAAATAGAAGCTATTACTTTTCCAGTGTTGTGCAGCACTCAGCCCCTAATTTAGATAATCTACAACTGCATTTCTAATAGGTTATCAATACACATATTTAGAGCTGTTCCTTGCAATTATTTGCGGTATAAGAATTCAAAATAATGTCAAAATAACAAATAGGTTTTATTTTACAAAGGGCTTGCAAATTGAGTTCCCTTCATCTGCAAAACCTCCCTCCATAAAATTAGCTACCCTACTTTATATTTTATTTTCAGTCCGATTTTGTGTTCTCTTACCACCCTGTATAGTTGAATATCAAACAGTCTCCGGCATCCTGTCTCCCATGAAGGCTTTCCTCACATGTCAAAGGCCCCTGTCCAGAAATTAACTTATAGACTAGGCTACTTAGAAATTAGTGTTTTTCAGTAGCATGTACCTTACTTGGGTTTGAAATAATTTGTTATAATGAGGGATGAACATTACCTGTGTGTCATGTGAACCTAACAGTGAATCTGTTTCCGAGCTTTCCTGCCCCATGTTGTATTCTTTGATGACACATCAAGCTAAAATAGTAAGCCAGACTCACACAACAAAAAAAAACAAAAAAAAAAAACAAAAAAAAAACGCAGAGATTTCCAGTTTCTGACAACATATATCTTTGCATGAAGATGGAGGATTTAATATTATCATTACTCTCCTTATTGAATTATTAATCATTTCACAGGACTTGTGTAATACAAATAATAATAATAAAAGTAGAGCCTGGCGGTGGTGGCACATGCCTTTAATCCCAGCACTCGGGAGGCAGAGGCAGGTGAATTTCTGTGAGTGTGAGGCCATCCCAGTCTACAAGAACAAGTTCCAGGACAGGCACCAAAGCTACAGAGAAATCCAGTCTTGAAAAACCACCAAAAAAGTAGAAAAAAACTATGTAAGTGCATTTTCCTAAGAGATATGCGCTTGAAAATGAACTTTGGAAATGGCACTTTAAACTTGATTGGCTAATTTTAGTGATCACCAATTGGGTGGCTCAGACAAAGCCTTTAGTGTACAGTGGATTTCCATACCTTGTTTCTGCTCTCAACCTTCACAGGATCACTACAAAACTCGTAGTGCTGTTCGAGGGTGCATATAATCAGTTTAATTAAAAGTATTGGTCTCCTTATTACACACAGTAGTACCTAACCAAAGCATACACACTCAACCTTCACTCCTTTCAAAACACCAGATATGCTCAGTTCAACAATGAGGATCTCATAGCAAAGCACATTTCTATAGCAGAACTTTGGGACATCACACAACCACATTTTGTATAGCTTGGAGTTTGTGTGTCCTAAAATATAGCAATACACTCAAAACTAAATATTCTGGTTATCTTCCTGGATTACTTTCCTCTTGTACTGTAACAAATGAATACAAATTAGCTTCTACAATGGCGCAAATAGATCATCTTACAATTCTGTAGATCGGGGCACATCATTCTGGTGTCTTTTCATTTGGGACAGAATCAAGGAGGAGTTTCTTTGTCCCTCCCAGTTTGTATAGGACACTCCCAATTTCTTGTATTCTGGCCTTCCTGTAATTGCAAAGCCAGCATGGGCTGACAGGGACTCTATACCTTCCACCCTCATCTTAATCTTGACTCTGTCTCATTTTAAAGCCTATGTAATTGTTCAGGAGTCATCTGGTGGTATAGGATTTTCTCCCTGTGGTGTGTGTGTGTGTTTTCATGTTTGTGTGTGTTCACGTGTGTGAGTGCAGGTGTATGTGCAGAGATCAGACAGTAACCTCAGATATTGTCCCTTACCTCCTACCTTATTTGGAGCAGTGAGTCTTTTTGGCAGGGCACTTAGCAGACTAGGTAGCCTGAGGGCTTCGGGGGCATCTCTGTCTTTGTTTCCATCTCCCCGAAGGAACGCTGGAATGATGGATGTGCTCTTCCATGTCTGGCTTTCACAGGCTCGGAGAATCCTAACTGGAGCCCTCATGCTGGTATGGTGTGCGTTTCACTCACTAGCTACCTCCCTGGTCCTTTACAATGTGACTGAGTATAGATGCTAGCTCTGGAGATTGGGATGTAGACATTTTTAGGAACTATTTTTATGCCTGCCACGTGTTTTAAATAACTAAAGAAAGTCCTTGGGAACATACTGGGTGCTTCACATGAGATGCCCTTTCAGGCCTCAGAACGGGGAGGTTGCAGTCATTGTTTTCCAGTGATACCATCAGCTCCAGCAAGATGCCTTTCTCTTCCAGACATTTTTATGATCAAAGTCGTCTCCAGCTCCCCAATACCAACTAAGAAGGGGCTGAGGAGAAGAGTTGCAGCTTGCCTACTAAAGCCTATCACTTACAAGGATCAATACTTTGCAATTCTTCTCTTCCCTGATGCCCCACACCAGTTGTTCTTAATTCCATTCGGGAGATAATTGCCTAGGATCAAACAAACACCTGGTATTGTGCTAAGTGCTGAGGCACACAGCTTGAGGAAAAAAAAAAAACCTCAAGCCTATTCGTGTGTGTGTGTGTGTGTGTTATGCACATGTTGATGTGAATGCATGTCCATTTTTGAGGCAATGGCAGCAAGGGAGATGGGTAGAAGCATTACTCTAGTGAAGTGTCAGCACACAACCTGTGGTTCCTGTCCATCTCTGCTTCCCTCTATGGCTCCTGGCCACGCCAAACCGTATTTCAGCAGTTCTCTTAATTGGGCCCCAGCCCCTGTGTCTCCCACCTCTGAAATGTTTTTTTTTTCTCAGACGTGAACACAGCTGTAATTGCATCACCCAGGCAACACGAAAGCACCTCAGTCACGAGGCCAGCAGGTTCTTCGCTTTGCTCTACACCTAAGGCTCTCTGAGTACCATTTCCCCATTAGCTCTATACCTAAGGCTCTCTGAGTACCATTTCCCCATTAGCTTTGCTCCCTTCCAAAATCATCATATTCAGTGTGGCTAAATGCAGGCACAAGGGTCCTCAGCTCGCCCTGGAACTATCCCACCATAAACCCCTGTTCTGAGGGTCACCTTAGCATTTTCCCATATTCAAATGACGTTTATTCAGAAACAAGACCAACAATTATCCCTCCTGTGGAATAGTCTTCTATCCCATACACACTGAAAAGGGGAGTTCTCTGCTCAGAGGGCTTCCACACAGCGTTTCTTTTCTTGTTAATGGAAACTATGTGCTTCTCCTTAGATCTTTTACTTTGCTAAGTATCAAGGCAGCTCTCCCAGATTATAAACTCCTTGAGAGCAGTCACTGCCTTTACTTCTCTTTGAAACATCTACCATAACTAGCACAGCACCTTGCCCACAGCAAGGATACTGGGCTCTCGTCTGTCAGACAGAATTCTGTAGATCCAGAGTGCTGTCAGCAGGGCTGTGCCTCTTTATAGGGCATTCTCCTTGGAGGGGGCAATGCGAAGTTGATTAGTCCTCTGTGTTATTCACAATCACAGGACACCTAGACAAGAACTGACAGGCATCAACAGAGGAGGAACCATTGTCTTTTTCTGAAAAAGACGGAGTCACTAGTTAACTGGCCAACTCAAAGGACAAAATGGACATGTTACACAGATACAAAAGCCAGTTACACAAAACTACAAATGACCCCAGCAAAATTAGTTCAGAAACATCATTGAATTACACGTTGATGTTCCAGAAAACAAAAACCTATGGATTTATAGAATTCCTAATTCTGTGAGGGATATGACCAGTACAACTGTCTAGTAATGAATATTTATGGAAAAGAGGAGCTATGAAACCACAGAAGTGATTTTAGTGTGCCATTGTCATCAGTTCTACTAAATTATTTTCATTGTCAACCCAAAAATATCTTGAATGAACAATACAGAATAATCGAGAGTCCCAAATTGCATTAGGAGTGTATGAGCTGACTCAGGAGACTAATTATAATGAGGTATTGAGCTGCTTATTTTTCATCTCATTCTTAAAACCATAAACCACACCATGCAGGCAGTGGTTGCCAATCAGGGTCCATGTGGGAAGCGAAAATAGCCTCGACCAAGGGTCAGGAGCTGTGGTTGTCATTGACTTGCTAACCTTGGGAGCTCTTAATAAAGATCAAGCCCACGTGAGAAAGCAGATGCCTTCCTTAGGGAATACAGCTGGAGTTGGGGCTGAAGCTGCTGGGCTGCAGAAAACCACAGAAAGACTGCACAGACACGTGTGTGTGTGTGTGTGTGTGTGTGTGCGTGTACTTTCATATGTGTGTATGTGCTTGAGTTTATGTGTATGTATGTGTGTGTGCATTTGTATATTCTTACCAACCCTTCCCACACTGATACCTTCTTGCTTAAAGGGCCAGTTTAGTGTTACTGTTAACCAGATGATTATAATCCAAGTATGTTCCAAATAACAGTGACCAATATGAAAATTATCAAACTGCTTTTCTCACTCCTAAGATTAATCAGCCAGAGGTCAAGGCTATATAATCAATATGTCTATTTTTTAATCTATTCATAGAAAACAATAATAATGCTGCCATATGGTAGTTTTTAAAATAAAACTCTAAAATAAAGTGATTTTACTTTATTAATAACCCAATAAAGCCCATGACACACACTTTTTAAAGAGTACTTGGAACCCTCTTGGTAGGATTTCTGACAGCCTCTAACTACTCAGTCCAGGCATGCAAAAATGATTAAGAGTGTGTTCGTGAATCCAGGCTGCTTTTGATTACTGATAGAGATAACACTTTGTGTTCTAATTATTTCTTTACACATCTACATACTCTTAAGGAGAAAAAAGGAGGGCATTATTTATCTCCCACAAAAAGCGCCACACTTTTCTGGTGGAGTCAAGGAAGGGTGAGCCAAGAGAGGCATCAAAAATGGCATCACTGGGAAGGTGACTTTGTCCTTGGAATATATGCCCTGCTCCCTCTCCCACCTGAGAGAATCTCTGAGTGTAACTCTATCCCTGTGTGTTTGACATTTCCCCCTGATTAAATATGTTCACATTGCTGGATTCACTGGGTTACTAGGAAAATGGGCAATTTGCAACTAACAGAGTACTTAATAAATGGCATGTTATGAGTTCTTTTTCCAAAACACTAATTGGTTTGCTCCAAAAGTGGGGGGCCTCAGTCCTTCCCACCCAGTGACAGCATCCTACCCTGACTCTGGCTGTTGTGCCCAGCTCTACCCTTAGAGACTCTTGAGGAAATATGGAAAGCACTCAGTCTGATAATACTTTATGGGTTTTAAAATCATGTTAATATATTCATATAAAGAAACATGCCAGCATCTGAAGACTTGTCTGTGGAAGAATGCTCCCAACTCCTGAGGATTCTCCATGTCAAAGAATGTACCATTGATGCATTATAATACAGCATCTTGTAGAGTAAAATCTCAAGTATTTAGTGGAGAAATAGAATACCATATACTTTTTAAAATGAGGGTTTAAAAACAACCAGTGTTTCATGGTATGAAACATGGCACATTTCAATTGTTTAAACTGATTTAGCTATGAATTTTAAAGAAAATAACAGAATTAATACCTTACATTTCGTGTATATTCAATAACTGTTGAATTCAGAGATCTGATTTAACTTGATTATTTTTACCCCTAAAGTTGAAATAATAAAAATTTTCCCTCTGTGTAGCATTTATAAATTTTGCTTAAATCTAAATATTATTTTCTAATTTGTTCATTAAAAATAAAACTTTATTTAAATCTAATGATTCACAATAATAAGAGAAAATTATGTTTGATCTTATTTACTTATAATGATTCTAAAAAATCTTTAAAAGATTAAATTTTATTCAGCAATATTTTATCAGACAATACCTAAGAAGACAGATATTTTCTGACAAGGAAGGCTTAATTCACATTAGTCTGGTCTGTTCTCGAAAGAGGATTTATATAGATGCTAAATAGATAAATAAATGAAAGAGAGAGAGAAGTCTGAATGAGATTGTTCCCCATAAATCTCAGGCATTTGAATTACTGGTCCCCATCTGAAAAGATTAGGTGGTGTGTCCTTATGGAGAAGGTCTATCAGTGGGGGCAAGCTTAATGTTTCGAAAGATTTCTACCATCCCTTGTTTGCCCTCTGCCTCTGGTTTGTGGATCACAGTGTGACCTTTCATCTCCTGTTCTAGTGCCATGCCTGCTGCCACTCTCCCTGCCATCATAAGAATGAACTCTTATTCCTGCGGAACTGTAAGCACCCCCACCCCCGCAAAATACCCTTTTTTCTATTGATGTCCTTGGTTGTGATATGTTATCACAAAAATAGAAGAGTAACTAAGACAAGATAGATAAACAGGTGGACAGAGAGATCACAGACGGATGGACAAGACAGATGTTTATGCATACATACATAAACAGAGAACAGACAGACAAAAAGAAGAACTGGCAAACCTAAAATCTGCAAAAGTAGATGCCATAATTTTCAGACAATCATATGACACTATCTATTATTTGGGTAAGAGCATACTTTGTTCCGTTGAGACCTTCAGCTGATTGAAAAGGACCCAGTCACATGCTGGAAGGCAGTCTGCTTCATGCAGCATTCAAATTTAAATGTAAATCTCATCCCCCTAAAACATCCTTATAGAAACACCCTGTCAAGTTAGATGTATTAACCATCACACTTTTTCCTTCAGTTTAAAAGTCCTGATGTTAGAAATGTAATCTCCAAAGTCATATTTTAATGATATTGGAGATGGAGTCTTTTGTAACTAGAATCTGATGAAATCGTGATGGTGAGGACATTATTGGCTTTACAAGAGGGGAGGCAAGCCCACTTGCTCATCTCTCCTGCTGTGTTATCCACCTTCTTTAAATCAGCAAGAAAATCTTTACTAGATGGGCACCATGCTCTTAGACTTCCCAAGACCCAGAACCACAAGGTAAATTAACTTCTTGCTATGGCTTGGTGATGAAACGTGTCCCACAGGCTCTATGTTGAGTGCTATTTTTGGAGGCTTTGGTTCAGCTGGAAGAAGGAGGTGACTGGAGACATGCTCTGAAAGTGATACCGAGATTCAGATGCTTCCTTAGTCTTTGCTTCTTGGCATTTGTGGAATGGATATCTTCCTCCTCCACGATGCCATGATATTCTGTTTCACTACAGGCCCAGAATCAACAGAGTCAAGGGCTGTGGCCTGAAAACCTGAAACTTGGAGCCAAAACTCAATCTTTGTTCCTTTAAGTTATCTCTCAGACACTTTGGTAACAGCGCAGTTACACAAAAGCAACATGTCTATTCTTTTTCATTGCTTAGTTTGTTTTCATATAGTGTTTCGGTAATGTGCAAAAAAAAATGTCTTTTGGTGATAAAATTTTGTAGCAAATTTTGGCACAGATTTATCACCAAAGACAGGCACCTTTACAAAATTGAAAGAAATTTTCTCTGTTTAGTCTGGGAGGCAACATAAGCTACTGGTGGTCTGATGGCAAAGGACTGCAAACGGGCAGCAATGGGTCACGGTTCCTATAAATTATGTTGCTTAGGCATACTAATGGCCTTCTGGACCTCACCTGCTGCATTTGTTAAATTGTGCAACATTATAACAGATTCTGATTATAATATTTAGAAAGATTAAATAAGATGACTCATGTTACAGAAATCCATCACACTAATTCTCAGTAACCATAAGCTGCTCAGTATTGATAACTAATTATATTGTTACAAATATGACTTCTGCTTCTAGGCCTCCTGAAATGTCAGAAATATGGCATCATTTCATTAACTAGAACATTTAATATTGTCCTACATCTGGGGATTGTAGTGCTTATTTAGGTACATATTTTTATTGGTTGTTTACATAGATCATTTTGCCATAAGGCATTTACACAGTCTATGTTTTGATAATACACTAATTCAACCAAACTAGTTTCTGTACTTAGGAGCTCAGTCATGGGGAGGAAACCCTGAATGCTCTCACTAGAGGACTGGAAGGACACAGAGAGGCAGAACTCGGCAAATTCTCAGCTGGGTCTACTCATCTGCATTTCCAAAGCTGCAGCCAATAGCCCCTCCTTTATCAGTAACTTCCCACTCAGGGTGTGATTCCGACCTGAGAAGCTCCTTCTAGACAGGTTTTATTTGACTCCAGGAAAAAAGGATTGAACTATGAAGCAGGCAGTGCCTTCTAGGTTGGTCATGTATAGACCAAAGGTTAGGCTTAGTAGTCCCCCAACCCCGGGTACTGCGCACCCATTAATTGGTTGACGATTGATTGATTAAGTAACTGATTGATTGACTTGAAGCACGATCGTCCCTTGTCCTGGACCTAACCCAGAAGGCTATGCTGGTTGGTTTGTGAGCCTGGGGACCCACCTGTCTTTACCTACCGCTTCCATCTTTTTTTCTTGTGGGCTTTGGGGATCAAACTTGGAACTTTGTGCTAGGGTCACGAGCTACATAGAGCCTTCCTGAAACGTGGGACACTTAGGATGGCTTTATATCGTCCCTACTTAACCTATAGGCTGAAAACTTTAAAAACTGTTACAAGAACAACAAAAAAAATTATGGTAACATTGTCTAAACACGCCCGGAATCAGGCCCCCTCTGCCATTTCCCCCGCAACCCTCCTTTCCGAAAATATCGTTGGGATACTCTGCATCCTCAAGGTCAACCTGGATTATTACCCATCTCCTCTATGGGTACCTCTCTTTTTCTGTCCCGGAACCCAGAGTCTATGTAAAATTAGTTACCTCAACTTCCTGACAAAGTTTAGATGCACCCCTACACACACACACACACACACACACACACACACACACCAGCGTCCCCCCTGCCCTCTGTTCTCTTTCATTCCACTCTGGGTTAGGACTTTCTAACTCCCCCATCCAATAAAGGAGTTAAATATTTAAATGTAGTTTTAAAATGGCATTTAAGGAATTAACCCATTTTGCCCCTCGCTGGTCTAAACCACAGGGTGCCAACGGGACGTTAATTGCTTTCTTCTGGTGGGGTTCCAGACAGCTCAGAAAGAAGGACCGAGCGCACATTCTTGGCACCAATTGGCTAATTCAATTTACTTCAACAGCATTAGCCACTGTCAGAATATTCATGAGCAGGGGAACCAGGACCGGTGGTACAGGCAGGCGGCAGCCACTCGGGCTAGGGAAGACGCGAGGGAGGGGAAGAAGCGGACCGCGCGCGGCGCTCCGGGGCCTGTGACCAGGAGGACCAGGCGGCTCTTCTCACTCTCGCGGAGGAGAGCTGGAACCTCGGACTCAGCGGGTTTGCAGTGCTTGTCACCAGCTCTCAACTCCTAGCGATTGCGCGGAGACTTTGGAAACATCCGAAGGCAGCAGAGCTGTGACACTTTAGACTTGGGGGGGGAAGGGGGGTGGGGTGGGGGCAGCGACGCTAGCTGGGGAGAAGAGACTTGGGATAACACGTTCGCCCAAAGAGGAAGGCAGCGATGTGAATTGGACACTCGCCACGGAGGAGTCTCAATCTCTCTGGGGAGTCTCCGGCTTTGTCAGGTAAATCAGAGGCTGGGGTTGTTGGTTTCTGCGCGTCTGTCCCCACACACCGGAGGTCACTCTGGAAAAGCCACGAGCACGCCGCGCGTTTCGGTTCCGCGCCGCACCTTCTCCTCCTCTACTATCCGCTGTCGGGGGTAAGGGGGAGGGTACGAGGGGATGCTCCACTTTCTGGGACTTTGGGGGAAAGGGGTCAAAAGGGGATCGCCTCAAGTAGGGTACTGGCCTGGAATTCAGAAAAGCACTGCGCAGCGAAACAGCAGGGCAGGTAGACTGTGCTGTACGCTGGGTACCTGGAATGTGCGCACCAAGTGACTGTGAAAAGGGGAGCGCGGGGTACCAGGCGCTTGACTCAGGCCCTTCGCTTCTTTCACAGTCAGTGGTGTCTCCCGCAGACTGCCGAAAGAGAGGCTGCCCGAGTCTCCAAGGAGGTAGCTGTGCCTGGAGCAGAGTATCCAAGCCTGAGGCTTTGGGGAGGTGCAAGCACCTACAGACCGATCGTGGCTCTGGGGTGCGAGGCATCCCCGCTCCAGAGCTTGGCGGTGGGAGGAGAATGTGGTGGTGACTCTAGCCTCTGCCACCTGCCGGACATCACCAACTCCCCGGATTTCTTGTCTTCCAGTCCTAGCTCCCTGGGAAAGCTCTGAACTGCGCGCTGGTGGTTTGAGCTCTGCTTGTCTGGTGGTGGTGTTTGGATAGAACCGGGAGGTGAGGGGGCGAGTGGAGCGGGTCAGATAAGGTGAAACGTTCAGATCTTCAAAGAAAACGCCTCCGCAAAGCCTCAACCTGTCCTAGGCAACAAGGCAGACTGAGTTGGCCTCCGCGCTGTAGCAGCTGGAATGTGGAGGGCAGCTTCAAGGCTGCCAGAGTCCTTTCCGAGCTGAACCTAGCTACGCAGGGAGCAAGTGAAGCACGGGAGAACAGAGTAGTTCGATAGTGGGTAGATTCAGAGTTTACTGTGGAATTGCAATGATTATTATTTATACCGGTTTTTTTGTTTTTTTAACTGGCATGGATATCAGAAGGACTGGGGTTTGACCTCTATAATCGCATGAAAATTGAGTCTGCAGCCGCTGTCCCCCACTTAATGTACCCAGACTTCCTCAGGTCTCTGAGCTGTCTCCATCGAAGGAAATAAATGCCCCCAGAATTTTGGGGTCAGGGATCTGGCCGAGAACTGAATCCAGCTGAGAGCAGAACAACAGAAAGTCCTAACTGTAATGCCCAGTCTCTTGTGCTTCTAGTTGCTCACTGCATTCCTAAGCACTTGCCTTCCTGTCTCTTAAGACAGAGGCAGAGCCTTCGCCCACCCTGCACTTGACCCAGCTTCCCCCTTATTTCTACAGCATGGATTTGTCGCTTGCCTGCAGTTACATGACCCCTTCAGTCTTGAGAGTATGCTCCCTAGCAGGGGCAACCTTCCCTTTAGACACAGGAAGAAGCCTCAAGGACACATGAGGTTGGTTGCTCTTGGCTTAGCCCTTGATCACATCCGTTCCAGGGTGCAGTCTTGGCCCTGCTGATGAAGCAGAAAACAAGGCAGGAGTGAGGGAGAACAGCCTGGCAGTTACCGAGCGCAGGAGATGAGGTCAAGCCTCGGAGCTGGCCACATCCTTTCCTGCCAGAGAAGAGAGACAAATGAAGCAAGAATGGGACACGAATAATACACTGGAATATTAGAGTCTGTGGTGCTTATGGTCACTGACTTTGGTGTGACCTTTCCTACGCTTCTGATTTGCCAATGCACTTAGCAGCATTTGCTGATAGGACTGTTCTCATAGCACGGTCCAACTTTGTTGGATTTTTTTCGGGGGAGGGGGGAAGACTTTCAAGGCAGGGTGTCTGACTTTGAATTTTAAAAGTGCTTTGAGCATCCTGAGAAAGGACAGTCTATGAAACACACAATCTTAACGTTCTGTGAAAAGTTTGCTACCTTGCAGGTTAAAGAGGTACATTTTTAGCATGTGTGCCATGTGGCAATGGGGCATTAAAATGGGAAAGCAAAGTACAATCATAAAAATGACTTAGCATCCTTGACATTCTTGTGCATACTTGTACAAAAATATCTTTAATTTGGAGAGAGTTGTTGTGGGAATTTAATCAATATTTGTACTACTGAACCACCCCCTTCTGCCTTTCTCTTCTGGAAGATTTTATGAGGCAGTATCACTGTTGGAAGTGCTGGGGGTTGAGAGGGAAAACTGAGGATCCTTAAGAGAAGTCAGTTAGGGTTTCAAGACTGGATGGGGAATAAGATGCAAAGTCTTTAGAGAGCAGTTAAGTGTTCTCAGGTGGTCAGTGGAGCAGCACAGGGCTAAGGAGCCAGCATTGGTTGTCCTGTGTTCGCAGATTCCAGGAGACTCTGCCAGATGGTTTGAGGTGTCTAAGCAAGGCTCTTTGGCCACCTCTATCAGGAGACTTTAATGACGGTAGTGTCTGCTCCTGACCTTTGCTCCGGAAGGACTTCTCTCCTTCTTACAGAGGATTCAGCAGTCTGCTTTCAGACCCCGGGGTGTTTCTCAATTTTCCTCCAGTTCTGGAGCTTCTCAGTCTACAGCTGTCAATGGATTTAAATCAATAGCTGGACTTCATCAAGAGAACCACTGAGAATCATTTATGTCTTTCCCTTGTGGCGAAGTAATAGAAAGGTTGCCTTGATTTCTTTCCACCCATAAACCAATTCTTACATTTTTCCCTTCATAGTGGTGAGTACTGTTTGCTTAAGCATTTTATTTATTTATTTATTTATTTATTTATTTATTTATTTATTTATGTGTTCGTACAATTTTGGACTTTAAATGTGGTTTGTGTAGTACCGGTCTATGGAAGGAGAGAAAATGTAAAGAGATACGGAAGGAAGAGCTGCTGGTTAGGACATAAATCAGTCTGAATATGTCGGGGGGAGTGAGAATAGGTCTTTTCACTCTTAAAAAAGTAGAAGTCCACTTTGGGAGAAAAGGAAGTCTGATTGTTGGCATCCCAGCCTGAAACTCAGGCAGCTGATGCTGAGAGGAGCCAAAGGGCGGTTCTTCTTAGTTTAGAGACAGCAAGACAGCCTCTGCCAAAGAGGGCTGTAAACACAGGATAAAGGTTTCGTTGTGAGGTGATGTGACTGGAATATCACAGCTGACTGTTCATTCTGACCTGCGATGCTGCCATCAGGGTTGCAAAGCAACAGAAATAAGAGCAACTGGGGACAGAAGAAAGTGGCGTTTGCTAGGCTCATTTGTTTTTCTTTCTTTCTTGATGGTGGCACTTCCAAAACATCACAGTTAAGGTTTCAGGGGACAAGAAGTCTTAGAAGAGCAGAGAGTCACGATGTGCCCTCCTACACCTTCTATTTTGACTGGGGACAAGATTTTTCATCTTTTAAAACCAGCATGTAAAGCTATAGTATCAATGCTTGTACTCAATAACTAATATTAGCTAGGAAAATATTAGGAGTTATTTCCAGTGTTTCAATCAAAATATGTACAAATGTTGCCAGACCCTTGTTCTCCTCCAACACTTTTTTTCCACAGAGATTTGAAGTTCAAGGAGAAAACTTTCCATTCTTGCCATTTATTAATTTTCTTTTTCAAATAAATTGTGCAGTGACTAATATTTCACATTGCATCGGAGACACCCCCTTTCTATTTCCCCTTGTAATTTAGAGATAAAAAATGCATTTTGAATGACCAAGGTGTTAAAGCAGTTGAGTATCTGTAGTTATTAGAGGCAACACACTGTGACATAGTGTTATTTACTAAAACATGGGACTGTTATCAGTTCCTTAGACACTGTTAGATGTCTAACAGTTGTCTGTTAGACAGATGTTAGGATCACAGATGGCAGGAAACCCATGGTGGTCAAGACATGCAACTGGAGTCTTGTGTATTCATCAGATTGCAACCTTCCGCAATCCTAATATTGGCATAGAATATGGATCGAAGTTCCTTCAGCTTGAATTTAAAAATGGACTATCTTTAAGTGTCAATGTTAAGTATAATTGTTCTGGGAATAAAAAGCATGATTATAGAGAAAGCATAATGAAATAAGATAAGGTCATGCAATCTCATGGAGAGAAATACTCAATTTCTCCACGATATTCATCTTGTCTCTCTTTTTAAGAAAGATGACAGTATCTTTTCTAACCTTTGCATTTCTTATACACTATGAATCAAAAGATACCACAAAGGCAGAACACTTGATGAATGTTACAAAATGTAAATGGTCCAAAATATGGAACTATCTAGCTCTCAGCAGGAAAAAACATTCATCTTTACAAAATGCACTTTCTACAGCAATTAAAAATAGAAAGTCACATTGCCACGTTAACTTATGGCAACAACCCATTTTAAAGAGAAATTTAGTCTTTTCACATTTAATTGCTATTTGTAGCTCACTAAATAGTTTTCCAGAATAATCCACCCCTCTCTTGTTAACCAAGATGGTCTAGTTGAGAACATTCTTAATTACACATAGATTGATAATTTTAGAACCCTGGGAACACTCTACTTAAAGCATTGCTTAATACAACACAAAATGAAAATGGCCCAACTCCCTTCAAAGACTGTCCAAATGTTTAAGAGATCATACACTAGAGGGCAATTGGCTTGGAAGTGCATCAATGCACAGTGAAAGAGTATAGAAGCTATAACCTTGGTTGCTTTTTAAAGTAAATAAGGCTTCAATA
This sequence comes from Myodes glareolus, assembly GCF_982192425.1. Taxonomy (NCBI): domain Eukaryota; kingdom Metazoa; phylum Chordata; class Mammalia; order Rodentia; family Cricetidae; genus Myodes; species Myodes glareolus. The sequence continues at coordinate 112,307,697 of NC_142030.1, forward strand.
ATTCCACTCATCTCCCCAAAAGACATAAGCACTGGTCAGGTGAAGTCCCTCTCTAAAATACCCATGTCAACAGTATACACAGGGGTTGCAAGAAGGCTCAGTTGGTAAAGGTGCTTTCTACCAAGCCTGATGATCTAAGTTTGATCCTTGGCCCACATGGTTGAAAGTAAGAACCGTCTTCTGAAAGTTATCTTCTGATCTCCATATACACATGCTGGGTCGTGTGAATACACACACAGACACAAACATATATGAACACCAAATACATGAACAGAGTGTAATAAAAACATACTTGGAATTCCTGGAATGATGCTTTTGATATTGTTTGTTTGTTTTTGAAATTTTTAGGGCAGTTTGACAATCTGAATTTAGAACATATGCAGATGAATATAGTTATCTCCTAAGAAAAAAGAGACATCTATTATAAGAGAGATTACGGTTTTAGTTCCTAGATCTTCCTTCATATCTATCTAGAATTTTACCTTTTGACTTATAGAATATTCTTTTTTTTATTTTCTGCTTTTGATTTTGTTTTTGAGGCAGGGTTTCTTTGTGTATCTTTGGCTTTTCTAGAACTAGCTCTGTAGACTAGGCTGGCCTCAAACTCGCAGAGATTCACCTGCTTCTACCTCCCAAGATTGAGACAGTGTTTTATCTTATGTACTTGTTCAAGTACTATGAAAATACTCTACCACTGAGATTCAGTCCTAGCTCTCAAAATTTTTAGATCATTTAAAAAGCTAAATAATATTTAAGAAAAATAGCAGTACATTATAACACATGTACAAAGAGTAACACCCTTACTCTAGAGGAAAAAAAATGAAAATCCCCATCATCTCCCACAGTTACCTACCTTCCTGCTGGCAGAGCAGCCACCATCATTCACTCATTGATGCTCTAAGTTACCGATCCTGGCTTTGAACTAGCTTATCTTACACATTTGTATCCTTTTACCTACATCTGTCATCACCTCAGCCTTGACTCCAGTGAATGATGCTTTACTTTTTGTTTCTATGCTTCTCTTTTTCCCCATTCTACAGTTATATAAGTAAGATCATGCATTATTCTTCTCTGTGTCTAGTGCATTTCATGTGGCTGAATGTTCTTTAGGTGCACCCTTAAAAGCTGAATAATATACTCCCAAACATGCACTCCAATTCACCCACTCACCTGTTGTTTTGTCTGGGCTGCTTCTGCACATTGACTGTTGTGATGTCAGTGTACACATATGTGAAAATATCCTTACAAAGTGAAAACCTCACTTCTTTTGGTGTTCTCACAGAAGAAAGTATCAAGGCCATATACTGGCCCCAGTTGGCTTCTTTGGGAAGTTCCATGCTACTTTGCAATAATAGCTATTACACTCTATGTTCTGCCAATTATCTACAAGAATTCCCTTTTATCTACAGCCTTGTGAACATTTATTATCTCTTGTAATTTTCAGAAAACCTATGGTTTTCCTATAAACCCTGATCTAAAGGGATGTAACGATTTCAATTTGCATTTCTCCAATAAGTAGAGATGTTGAGCACCCTTTCAGTTACTTGTTGGCTGTTTTTATTTCCTCTTAAGAAAGCAGTCTGTTCAAGTCCTCTCTTTGCTTGTTTAAACTTTGTCCTACATTTTGATGTTTGGTTGCACAAGTTCTTTATAATCCTTGAGTGCTAATCCCTCATCTGTTATGTGTTTTGTGAATCTTGTTTGCCACCCGATAGACCGCCCTTTCATTTCAGTAATTGTTGACAGTGGTTTTCTGTCCCACCAGATCTCACATCAGTTTAGTATCAAAGAAACACACAGAGGCCAACATTAATCATAAACTGATTGGCCTATTAGCTCAGGCTTCTTACTAACTCTTATAACTCATATTAGCTCATAATTCTTGTCTGTGTTAGCCATGTGGCTTGGTACCTTTTTCAGCGAGGCAGTTACATCTTGCTTCTTCTGTGTCTGGATGACAACTGCCTACTGACTCTTTTCTCATCTTAGAATACTCCTGTTCTCCTTGTCCCGCCTATAACTTCCTGCCTGGCTACTGGCCAATCAGCATTCATTTAAAATACAAGTGACAGGGTACAGACCATTGTCCCACAGCAAGTAATGTTTCTTTGAAGTCTAGACTCTTAGGTTTCATGCTTTTTTATAATGTAAATAAAATTAAATTCATGACATCTTCAAGTTTGATGTATTTACTGTATTTAAAGCCAGATTCCAAAACGGTCATGTTATTTTGTTAAACAGGAAAGATGTGTGCACAAATAACTGTAGTAACTATTGCTAATATTCTAGTGTGGGCAAGGAGTAGATAAGAGAGTAGAAAAGCTTCAACTTAAAGATTTTGATATTTTTAATTGTAGCTTGGCTACTGAATGTGCTTATATCCAAATAAGCAGTTTGAAATGTTCAACATTTCTCTGTAATAAAGGAGATGCTATTGTTTGATGGTTTTCTAGTTGTCAAGCACCTACCTTCTAAGCAGTGAGTCCTAATCAGACCATATTCACTAAATTACTACTTGTCCTTCTCTGTATTAAGTAATTGAAGGGCAATTAATAAATGATCATCTCCTTCTGTGGCAAGGGCTACATCTGGTGGTCACACAGCTTTTGTGACACGTGGCCAATTTTCAGGCTCAACTACAAAACTGCAGCCCTGCTTGTAGCATCTGTAAGCACCAGGGAAACCGCAGGCTTCCCAGTCATGTGATGTCATTGTGGCCATGCCCTTCCAGACACCTGTTCTGGCACATGCCTTACAGGAAGATAAGTTCCCTTAGTTATCCATCCTAAGTTTAAAAAACAGGTGTATCTGAGGAACTAAAATGTTCTAAGTAAATTGTATCTCATGTTTTTTAAGGTCTGGCCTCATTTAAATGTTGAATGAGCAAGGTGGTTTTGGCATTTTCCAGAGAACAGTACATAGTGTAATATGTTGGTTTAATTGGGATCCAGCAGTCAGGAGAAATTCCAGTAGAATTAGCATGAAAATTCAATTCCCCTTTGCTTCCAGAGAAGGTTGTTACTGTGCCGTGGTCAAAGCACAGAAAGACGTGTGGTACAGAGCACTTACTCTGTGCGTAGTATCTTTGTGCAAACCAAATTTTGATTTCCACGTCCTACCAATAATTTAAAAGATAGTTTTTTAAATCTGACTTGTATAATTCTTGGATAGACATTTTCAGTGTACCCAAGTATAGATATTTTAGATACATTTATTTAAAATCTGTGAATGAAATAATTGATATAGTTCTCTAAAAGAACAGTGTATTTTATAGCATATCCATGATAAAGTCAATGTCGAGGAAATGTCTGTCAAGTCCAAATAAAGAGGTAAATTGTATATATTACAAATGGCAGATTTGCCTGTCATAATGTGTTTATAAACCAACAGATATCATTTCATTCAATAATTTTATGATAAATTGGCAAAAGGAATTTTACTTAAAAGACATTTTATCTAGATTTGTAAAGGTTTTTTATTTATTTAATTATTTTCTTTTGATCACGTTTTCTCTTCCCCCACATCATCCCACATTCTCCTTATTTCTCTACTCACCCAAGTTCATGCTCAAAATTTCTCAAAACCAAAACAAAAGAGAAAGTCAAAATAAATAAACAGAAGGAAAACAAACAAACAAACAAACAGTAAGACAAAACAAATCAGCAGAAAGTCCACAAGAATACTATGGCGCGTGCTTGTGTTGCTCCTCTACTCCTGGGCATGGAGCCTTCGCTGGGATGTGCTGACATATCTGTGACACTTCACTGAAGAAAACTGACTTTCCTTTTCCCAGCAGGTATAAATGGCAGGTAGATTCTTGGTTAAGACTGGGTGTTTGCTTCCACTTCCCCTTTGCAGTGCAGGGATTTTGTCTGGCTTCAACATTTGCAGGTCCTGTGCATACTCCCATGATCTCTGTGAGCTCATGTGTGCATCAGTTCTACAGCATCTGGAAGACACCATTTCCTTGGAGTCATCCATCACCTCTGGCTCATACATCTTTCTACCCCTTCTTTAGCATGGATTCCTGAGGCTCAAAGGTGAAGGCATCTGTTTATAACAGAGTGCTTCAAAGTCTCTCAGTATCTGTACATTATCCAATTGTGAGTATCTGTGTTAATTATCATCTACCACAAGAAGAAATCTGATGAAGTATGAGTGATGCACTTATCTGTGGAGTCATTATGTGGACAGAACATTATGTCATTACGAGTTATTTTATTGCTATGTCCCTTCAGGAGAATAATAGTTGCTGGTTTGCCCTAAGTCTGTAACTATGTAGTCTTAGGTTCTTGTCTACATAAGCACATAAGCAGTATTAGGTATGGAGTGGGCCTTAAATCCAATTTTGCAAATGGTTGATTACTTCCATAATGCTTGTGCCAATACTGCACTATTTTATATCTCACAGGCAGGTCTCTGTTGTAGGTCACAGAGTTTGTTGCTGGGAGATATTGATAATGTTGGGTAACTTCCAGTACCATGAATTCTTGAATTCTAGGGCTGAAGGTTCAAGTTCGTCTCCAGCTACACTTCTTCATGTTCAATTACAATCAGTGACAAAGTATTATTGAAATTTGGAAGGTTCTCATCAGTCTGCTAATATTATCAAAACAAAGAACAGTCTTTGTTTCTAAGGAAATCTTAGACCTGTTTAAGAGCTATGGAAAGATTGAGTGAAACCAATGGATGCTACAGGAATTTCTTTGCCTGTTCCATACTCAAGCTTCTACATTTTCTTATATTTTTGCCTGTTTAGATATTGCATCAGAGCACTGTAGATTGGGTGACTAACAGACAACAGGATTTAGTTTTCCCAGATGTTGAAAACTGGAAGTCTGAAATCAGGATACTGGCATATCATGTTCTTCTGAGAGTGCAAACTGCCATCTCCTAGTATTCACACATTACAGAAACAAACTCTTTTCAGGTGCTCTTATATAAGAGAACTAATCTCGTTCAGAAGAGTCCCACCTTTGTGACACAATTACCTCCCAAGACCTAGCTGCTTCATACCATCATATGGTGGTTTGGGATTTCAGCTTGGGAATCCTATGGTTCAGAAACATTTGACCTATTAACTTATCCCAGCAGATTCTAAGCTTTCTGCTTTGTTAACCCTTGAGTTGCTATAGCAGATGCTTTATTTGGAGTACAAATTTGCACAAAAGCATTACATCAGAGCAAGTATTACAATTGAAAGTCTGAATCATGTAGCCTTTGGGGGGGGTACTGAATAAGAATGCACATCTTTGAGCATACTTTCTCCAAATTGGAAAGAACTCCCAAGAATATTCATCTTGCAAATAAAGATTAAGTAACATTATAATCATGAAATTCTATGTAAAGCAAATGACATCTGATGACCAAGTACATCTCTGTTGATATTCTAGCTTGAAGCATTTTAGTTGCATTACCTTTATCTTAGCCTACATGCTCAGCTACAGAATATTGTAATATTTATTTCAGTCTAAAAATGTGAGTCATAGTCATATTTGGAAATAAAAACCTTGAATGATCATAAAAATTGCTCTATTTGGTAGTTCAGCATCTCATCTTGGTGGAATATTTCAGAATATTAGGCACAGAGGCCATCATGACATTTCTGGAGTTATCTAACATTGGGTAGTCAAATTCTATATTAATGATTCTCTATCTAGCTATCTATTGTCTATCTTTCTCTCTCCCTATCTATCTATCTATCTATCTATCTATCTATCTATCTATCTATCATCTATCTATCTATATACCTACCTATCATCAACCTACCTACCCATCTATTTACCTCTCTCTCTGTGTGTGTGTGTGTGTGTGTGTGTGTGTGTGTGTGTGTGTGTGTGGTTTTTCAAGAAGAGTTTCTCTGGGGAACATCTTGGTTGTCCTAGAATTTATTTTGTGAACCAAATCGGTATCAAACTCACTGAGATCTGCCTGCCTCTGCCTCCCAAGGGCTGGGATTAAAGACATGGACCACCATACCCACCATTGGTTGTTTCTTTAAACACACACACACACACACACACACACACACAAATAAATAACATGAAAGAGTTGTGCACTTCTTGGGTACTTCTAAATATTCACTCATGTCAACTAAATGTATACTAACAAGCAAGAAAGAAAATACAATAACAAAAACCATTATGTAATTATTTCATTACCTATGGCTGAGATACTGTGTTTAGAATCTCCCATACATTCCACAATTGTCTTTTCTGTCCACATTACTGTTAGTATCATACTACACATGCTGAAACAAAGACTCAAGCATCAATGTAGGCATGCTTCCAACTCAAGACTCAAGGCCCAACATAATCTAATAACTCAATCACATTTCCTCCTTCTAATAAGAGTTCTTAGAGCCCCATCACTAATAACATCGTACTCTACTGATTTGCCTAGGAGAGTACCTTCTACATTGGAGAACATGTAACAACATACCTGTCTACATGCTAATAATACCACTTGGGACAATCAAAACTGTCTCCCACCTTTACCAAAAGTCCCAAAGGATCAAACTAACACTGGTTGAGAACTACTCCATGCTTGCATATTAAAGAATACATTTCAATTTGAAGATGGAAGTATTCAGTTTTTAAATACTACATAACTTTTGTACATATTATATATTTGTAAAAAAATTAGATAAGCTGTTGGGGGACAATAATGAAGTCAATGTGCCTTTACCAAATCCAAGTCTTTCCCACTAAGTTCATTTTCTTGGGGGCCCAAATTGACTGGGAGATTGCTAGGATTGCCTCAGTCTAGCAACAATGACTAGAACACAGTTGAAAAAAATGAATCACAGTTTCCTCCAAACCAATTAGTAGATGATCTATTAGAATGTTCTAGAAGAACAACTTTTCATTTCCTTAGGGTGATATCTGCCTCAATGCTTCTGAACTCTTTTTTTTTCATGCTAGTGATAGAACCTGGGATCTATCATGCTAGGTGAACATTCTACTTCTGGTTTCCAGTCCTGTCTCTTGGGCTTTTTGAACCAGAGTCTCAGTATTTTAGCTTAGGGTAGCCTTAAATTCACAATCCTCCTGTTCCTGCTTTGCAAATCCTAGGAGTATATTCATGGTATAACGCATTTATCAATAAATTATTTATTTTTGGATATAATACTGAAGAGCAAACCAAAGACCACATGTGTTATATCATGCCCTTCCCAAACAGCCCCAAGCCTGGATGGAATTCAGAGTCTCAAACATTCTAGGTAAGTGCTGCACCACTGAACTACACCACCAGTCCATAGCAATAAATAGCTCTTCAAGGAATCAGTGAAATCTTGTTTGCCCAGTGTAGGGCTTAGCTCCTCTGTTGAAGGCATATTACATTTTTGCTTTATCTAGTACCGTGTTTGCACACATTATTGTATGACAATCATAGTTACAAATTTCGTGGAATTTGTAATTCCATAAAGGCAAATATACTAGATGAAGACATAGGATCCAAGAGGCGTGTGTCAGCCTTAACAAGATGAAATGTCACACAACCACCTGACAGGGAGGAAAACAAACTGCATGGAAGCTAAGGGTACGCGAGGCTCATTCCGCTGGAGAGGTAATATTCAAGCTCAATCCACCAGACACCTGCTCATTTCACATTTTCAAACATGAGCAACCCTGCTCTGATTTTGATCAAGGTGCACTTGATATGATCTCTTCCACTCTTCACTTTCTCCTTAAGTCATAGTTATGGAAATAGGCACTGGAGAGAGCCCTACCACATGTTTTCACATGAGAAATGATTAAAGGTCTTCAAATGGAAAACCTGACATACATCAGACTAAAAGGAACCAAAATAGGTACCTTCAAGTATAAGGGATCTCTTCGTTTAAAAAAGAAAATCAATTTATTCTGCATCGCCTTGCGGGCCTGATCAGGGTCAGCAGACAGAAGACTCATGGCAGCATATTTTATCTCAGCACAGTGATGAACTTGCTAATGATAAATGGTTCTGCACTACAGAGTGGAGAGGTGGCAGCAGCAGGGGCCCCTCAGAGTACAAACATCACGAAGGGGGATGGGTCAGAAATTTCCAAGGACATTTCCGGCACTCAGTGTGTCTGAAGAATTTTTACCTTGGAAGAGGCTATTAGTGTCCTTGCAATCTACTTTAATTTTATTAAGAGGAACAGGTCTATTATTTCCCCCAGCCTTCACACTCAGTTATTGGAGTCAGTGTAGAGACGGGGAAAAGAGACTTACCATGGGCCACATAGAATAAGAATCTTTGTAGTGCCAACCATTGCAAAGGAATTCATGAACACGATCTTGTGTATTCTTGAGAAGAACTCCATGAAAGTTTGGCAAGATAGTTCAGTGGGTAAAGCGGTGAGAGGCACGGCCTTGCTTTAGACCCCAGTCCTCACAGAAAGTCAGAGGCATCTGGGAGCATCTGAGGTCCCAGAACAGTGGTGGGAAGATTAGATGCAGAGATGGGGAGGACCTCACCGATTTTTAGATTAGAGAACCTTACATAGTTGGTGGAAAGACACAGAAGACCCATTTTCAAACAAGGGAAAGAGCATCAGGTTGTCGCCTGCCCCCCACCTATGTGTCATGGCATATATGCATCTGCACCTGTACAAATAAACATGTAAGTCATGACACATATGATCAAAGAGAACACTGTGAACTAGAAGCAAGTCCCATCCCATTTTACAGCTAAAGGAAGTGAGTCACAGGGGATGTAAGTGGCTCTCCCGGGAGCTCACAGCCAGTGACTCCAGCCTTTCTGCTTGAACCTGATTCTGCCCCAAACTACAAAGTCTCTTGTCAACTACTACAGTATCCCACCTCATCTGTTCATCAGGGATGCACAATTTTATTTGAAATCTTGGCAATTTCCAGAGTTTGAGACATATGGCTACTTATGCAAATACTCAAAACATCTTCCAAAGCCTAAAATACATCCTTTCAAAAATTATTTGCTATTTTCTATTACAAATGATGTTGCTCCATTCAAACAGTTCAAACTGTCTTAAATTGATGCTAAGTAAATGAGCAAAACAAGATTTTTAGTGCTTATTGAAATGTCTGTAAAGGAAAGACTGACAACGGCATTTTGATGCAATTCTGGAACTCAGGGATCAGGAACTCAGGGAACAGGAACTCAGGCCTCCACGCTCAAAGCAGCATGAAACCACTTTCCCAGCGTTTATCCTACAACCCCAGGAAGACCTGGCAGTAAACACTCTGTTGTTGCTTACTATTTCGTTATACATTGTTTTCTCTTCTGTCATATTGAGTTATCTTCTATTTTATGATTATCTTACTGCATGTTTCAAAAAACAGACTGATTTTAAAAACAATTTCCTCACAGTTTGGGGAGATGGTGCAGTCAGTAAAATGCTCACTGTGTGACGATATGGACCTAAATTCAATCTGCCTGAAACTATATAGAAAAGCCAAAGAAATGGTTCTTGCCTGTAATCCCAGCACTTTGACTTTGACACAGCAGAATCCCTGTGGCTTGCTGGCAATCCACTCTAGCCATTCAGTGAACTCCAGGTTCATGGAGGAACCCTGTCTCCAAAAATGAGATGAAGAGCAGTTGTGGAAGACACCAACATGGAGTCCACCTGAACATACACCCATACCTACACACATGAACATGTGTATGCAAACACATAAACCCAAACTACTACTGCTTTTCTGTCTTCATTATTTCAGTTCCAAAAAAATAAAATAAAATATCTGGGCGTTAGTGGTGCTCACCTTTAACCCAAACAGTAGGGAGGCAGATCTAAGTTCAATGCCAGCTTGGTCTACAGAGCTAGTTCCAGGACAGCCAGGGCTACACAAAGAAACCCTGTCTCTAAAATCCAAAAGAAAAACAAATAATAAAAATCTGTCTTTAGTCATTCTCCCTATATGCCTAAGATCCAGCCACCTTGGAGCTAGGATGGAGTTAAAGATTGTTTCTACTCTATAGTTGGAACCTAGTGATGTCTTCAGCACTACAGCTTCCTGAGCATTATTCCAGGTGATAATTAGATTGGCATTTGCCTTCTAAAGCTACTGCTCCTCTGGTGCCTACAGGCATCTGAATGTTTATGGGAGTTTGTAATTTGATGTTTATCATTCTTGCAAAGCATCTAGTCTCTTGCAGTAAGGCCCTGGTGTTTATTATACAACTTAAAACCGAATCCTCTTTAGCTCTTTGTGGAATTATTTTACTAAAAGTCAAGAGGCTTCAGTGTTTAGGGTTTGGGAAGCTGCATGGATGCCCATTTTTATATCTGCCAGTGACCAGGGCCATCTGCAGTTGTTGGGATGGCTTGGTGCTGGATGCTCAGAGCCTGCAGTAGCCCATCCCGACACGTCAGAAATCATGGCCTCGGTGTGCCTCTTACCTTTGCACTTGCTCATCAGGGTACCATTTCACCAAGTCAAGTGTTTCTCAAAGAATGTTTCCGGAACTTTGTGAAAAGGAATGGAGATTAGAAAGCTTATGTTTTATGCACAAATCTTCCCCTAGGTTTTTAGGTTATTTCATACCAGGAAATCTTTATAAAAAGATTGTTCTCAATGTGCTTCATGATAGTGGGTATTATCAATCAGAACTCAGACATCTCCATAATGAAGCACAGGAAAGATCTCTTCAGCTATAAAGTTTGTGGAATATGGCGTATAAGCCTAGAAAGGCGAGCCTTGAGTCCTACACTAGCTCCTCTGAATGGAGGGCTTGATTGCCTATTTGGGGGATTTGGGCAGTATAAAATAGGATCAGCATGAGAAGGAAACAAAGATGTTTCCCTCTCTAAATTCACTAAGCCTAACACCAAAGAGGTCCCAATAGTGCAAAAAAAAAAAAAATGTACAGATTCTCACTATTGCTCAACCCATGTTCTGACTGTTCCATATGTTTTGCTTTGGTGCAAGTTACAACCATTACTATAGCCATCGCTAAACTCATTCCGAATTCTGAAACATGGAGAGGATCTTATACAATGCCACCCCAAGAATACCACCGAATACCCTTGGTATACAAATAGCATAGGCTAAGCTTCTCGAATAACTAGAGTAGGACCACAAGATACAGAGGAAAGAAACAGAATGAGCGCTGTGCCATAGCCTCTCTGTGTGAAGAGAAAGGAAGTGCACCATTGTTGCAGGTTGTTCTTATTATATTAGGCACCCTTTAAAGTAGGGGTCTCTATCTTATTTCCTGCATCCTCTCTTCACTATAGAGAACCCCAAAGGTAACTCTGAAATATCTCTCACATGCAGTGTTGGGTAAAAAGAGTATTTAAGCCAAATTGAAGGCATCAAAAATAAGTAACTATACTGAAAAGTCACAGCCATGCTCAACAATAAACAATTTATGGAAAGAACTCAGAAAAAAATTGTTGTTTAAAAATTGAAAAGCATAGATCTTGACAAGTGTTCTTTATTTATAAGTGTAAGTAGAGTTTTTGAAGTAACATAAAAATATTAAAATAAAATGTAAATTTTACTCATACATTTCTTTTTGATATCTGGCAAAAGAGGATATCTGGGTAGCTCTGAGGTTAATTACATAGTTTAATTCAGTAATCATTATCTTCATTAACTGAGAGAACAGAAGAGGTCAGAAAGATTATCTGAAATTATAAAAGATTCAAAAAGATTTATAGTTGATTAAGGAAGTGTTTTGGTGAATTGAATATAAGTCATCATGGGTTCCAGCAACTTATTTTTTTCTAGAGATAAATAAGTCTTACAATTCAGCTCCAGGTAGCCAAGTTTGTAGATTGTTCTTGCAAAGATAAATTATTTGTTTGTTGAGAAGTTTATATATGTACACAACATGTTTTGATCATAGCCTCATTTCCCACTTCCTATTCCTCCTGTACAGCTCCCCCCACCAACAATTTTATGTCCTTTCTTATTTTCCTTATTTACTTTCAACCCACTAAGAATAGTGCTGCCCACATACATGTGAGTGTAGGGTCATCTACTGGAGCATTGGTAGCTTCCAGGGGACAGACAGCTGGAGGAAACTGATTTTCTTCCCCTTCTCAGTCCTGAGTGCAAATAGATCCTTCTCTAGGGGTAGGGTCTTATGAACACCTCACCCAGCCATGCAGGAAAGCTGACAGGCTTGATGCTGTGCAGGCATCTGCAGCTGCTGGGAGTTTGTGAGTGCGCTGGCCCTGTCATACCCAGAAAACAGCATTTTGCAGCAGGTTCTAACAGCCCTCACATGTTATGGCTCTTCCATCCTCTCCCTTCCTCTGCTTTCTGCCTGAGACTTGGGGACAGGGGATATGATAAGGAACTCACATTTCAGTTATTCTCATAACTTTGATCAATCATGGGTCTCTGTATTAAAATCTGTAATCAATGGGGGTAGGGGAAGGAAACTTTTTGGAGATGGTGGACTGATTCATATGAAAATGGTCCTCATAGATTCATGTATTTGAATACTCAGTATCTCCCAGGTGGTAGAACTGGGAAGGACTACGAGGTATGGCCGCACTGGGGGTGTATCACTGGAGGTCAACGTAGAGATTTTGAAAGAAAAACTCCAGCCATTTCCAGTCTCTCCCCCCCCCCCCTCTCTCTCTCTCTCTCTCTCACACACACACACACACACACACACACACACACACACATCTTTCTCTCTCTTTCTCTTTCTCTGCCTGTTGCTTATGGATCAAGATGTAAGTCATGCCTGCCTGCCACTGCCATATTCCCCACCATGATGGCCATGAACTCTAAACCTATGAATCTGTAAGTCAAACTAAATGCCTTGGTCATGGTGCTTTAACACAGGAATAAAAAGCAGCTAAGCTACAGAAGTGACAGCCACACTAATCTATGGTCTTAAGGATAAGTAGTTAGAAAAATTAAATACTACCCATTTAGCAAAATATACATTGCTTTTCCCTAGGGTTTATGGTCTCCTTAGCTAACAGTTCTTGACCAAGTTTGCAATAACAAACATGAGTT